>NC_090372.1:176659514-177001740 GCF_036365525.1 Heterodontus francisci | reverse complement strand
CTCTCTCTCTCAGTCCCCCCCCCTCTCTCTCAGTCCCCCCCCCCTCTCTCTCAGTCCCCCCCTCTCTCTCTCTCAGTCCCCCCTCTCTCTCTCTCAGTCCCCCCCTCTCTCTCTCTCAGTCCCCCCCCTCTCTCTCTCTCAGTCCCCCCCCCCTCTCTCTCTCTGTCCCCCCCCTCTCTCTCTCAGTCCCTCCCACTCTCTCTGTCCCCTCCTCCCTCTCTGTCCCCTCCTCCCTCTCTGTCCCCTCCTCCCTCTCTGTCCCCCCTCTCTCTCTCTGTCCCCCTCTCTCTCTCTGTCCCCCCTCTCTCTCTCTGTCTCCCCCCCTCTCTCTGTACCCCCCCTCTCTCTGTACCCCCCTCTCTCTCTGTACCCCCTCTCTCTCTGTACCCCCCTCTCTCTGGCCCCCACTCTCTCTGGCCCCCCACTCTCTCGGTACCCCGTCTCTCTCTCTGTTCCCCCTCACTCTCTCTCTGTTCCCCCTCTCTCTCTCTCTCTTTCCCCCTCTCACTCAGTTCCCCCCTGTCTCTCTCTCTTCCCCCGTCTCTCTCTCTCTTCCCCCTCTGTTCCCCCTCTCCCTCACTGTCCCCCCTCTCCCTCACTGTCCCCCCTCTCTCTCTGTCCCCCTCTATCTCTCTGTCCCCCTCTATCTCTCTGTCCCCCTCTATCTCTCTGTCCCCCTCTATCTTTCAGTCCTCCCCCTCTCTCTCTCTCTCTCTCTCTGTCCCCCCTCTCCTCTCTCTGTTCCGCCTCTGGTCTCTCTCTTCCCCCTCTCTCTCTCTCTCTTTCCCCCTCTCACTCAGTTCCCCCCCTGTCTCTCTCTCTTCCCCCGTCTCTCTCTCTCTTCCCCCCTCTGTTCCCGCTCTCCCCTCTCTGTCCCCCCTCTCTCTCTGTCCCCCCTCTATCTTTCAGTCCTCCCCCTCTCTCTCTCTCTCTCTCTGTCCCCCTCTCCTCTCTCTCTTCCCCCTCTGGTCTCTCTGTTCCCCCTCTCCTCTCAGTTCCCCCTCTCCTCTCAGTTCCCCCCCCTCGCTGTTCCCCCTCTCTCTCTGTTCCCCCTTACTCTCTCTGTTCCCCCCCTTTCTCTCTCTGTTCCCCCCTTTCTCTCTCTGTTCCCCCCTTTCTCTCTCTGTTCCCCTCTCTCTCTCTTTCTGTTCCCCCTCTCCCTCTGTTCCCCTCTCTCTCTCTCTATTCTCCCCTCTCCTCTCTCTGTTCCCCCCTCTGTTCCCGCTCTCCCCCCTCTGTCCCCCCTCTCCCTCTGTCCCCCCCTCTCCTCTGTCCCCCCTCTCCCTCACTGTCCCCCCTCTCTCTCTGTCCCCCTCTCTCTCTGTCCCCCTCTATCTCTCTGTCCCCCTCTATCTTTCAGTCCTCCCCTCTCTCTCTCTCTCTGTTCCCCCTCTGGTCTCTCTGTTCCCCCTCTGGTCTCTCTCTTCCCCCTCTCTCTCTCTCTCTTTCCCCCTCTCACTCAGTTCCCCCCTGTCTCTCTCTCTTCCCCCGTCTCTCTCTCTCTTCCACCCTCTGTTCCGCTCTCCCCTCTCTGTCCCCCCTCTCCCTCTGTCCCCCCTCTCCCTCACTGTCCCCCCTCTCCCTCACTGTCCCCCCTCTCCCTCACTGTCCCCCCTCTCCCTCACTGTCCCCCTCTATCTTTCAGTCCTCCCCCTCTCTCTCTCTCTCTGTTCCCCCCTCTCCTCTCTCTGTTCCCCCTCTGGTCTCTCTGTTCCCCCTCTCCTCTCAGTTCCCCCTCTCCTCTCAGTTCCCCTCTCTCTCTCTGTTCCCCCCTCTCCTCTGTTCCCCTTCTCTCCTCTGTTCCCTTCTCTCTCTCTCTCTGTTCCCCTTCTCTCTCTCTGTTCCCCCTCTGGTCTCTCTCTTCCCCCTCTCTCTCTCTCTCTTTCCCCCTCTCACTCAGTTCCCCCCTGTCTCTCTCTCTTCCCCCGTCTCTCTCTCTCTTCCACCCTCTGTTCCCGCTCTCCCCTCTCTGTCCCCCCTCTCCCCTCTCTGTCCCCCCTCTCCCCTCTCTGTCCCCCCTCTCCCCTCTCTGTCCCCCTCTCCCCTCTCTGTCCCCCCTCTCCCTCTGTCCCCCCTCTCTCTCTGTCCCCCTCTATCTTTCAGTCCTCCCCCTCTCTCTCTCTCTCTCTGTTCCCCCCTCTCCTCTCTCTGTTCCCCCTCTGGTCTCTCAGTTCCCCCTCTCTCTCTCTGTTCCCCCCTCTCTCTCTCTCTGTTCCCCCTCTCTCTCTCTCTGTTCCCCTTCTCTCTCTCTCTGTTCCCCTTCTCTCTCTCTGTTCCCGCCTCTCTCTCTCTGTTCCCGCCTCTCTCTCTCTGTTCCCACTCTCTCTCTCTGTTCCCACTCTCTCTCTCTGTTCCCACTCTCTCTCTCTCTGTTCCCCCCTCTCTCTCTGTTCCCCCCTCTCTCTCTGTTCCCCCCTCTCTCTCTGTTCCCCCCCTCTCTCTCTGTTCCCCCCCTCTCTCTCTGTTCCCCCCCCTCTCTCTCTGTTCCCCCCCTCTCTCTCTGTTCCCCCCCTCTCTCTCTGTTCCCCCCTCTCTCTCTGTTCCCCCCCTCTCTCTCTGTTCCCCCCCTCTCTCTCTGTTCCCCCCCTCTCTCTCTGCTCCCCCCCTCTCTCTCTGCTCCCCCCCTCTCTCTCTGCTCCCCCCCTCTCTCTCTGCTCCCCCCCCTCTCTCTCTGCTCCCCCCCTCACTCTCTGCTGCCCCCTCTCTCTCTGCTCCCCCCTCACTCTCTCTGTTCCCCCTCTCTCTCTCTCTGTTCCCCCCCTCTCTCTCTGTTCCCCCCCTCTCTCTCTGTTCCCCCTCTCTCTCTGTTCCCCCCCCTCTCTCTCTGTTCCCCCCTCTCTCTCTCTGTTCCCCCCTCTCTCTCTCTGCTCCCCCTCTCTCTCTCTGCTCCCCCCTCTCTCTCTATCTGTTCCCCTCTCTCTCTATCTGTTCCCCCCCTCTCTCTCTCTGTTCCCCCTCTCTCTCTCTGTTCCCCCTCTCTCTCTCTGTTCCCCCTCTCTCTCTATCTGTTCCCCCTCTCTCTCTATCTGTTCCCCCTCTCTCTCTATCTGTTCCCCCTCTCTCTCTCTCTTCCGCCCTCTCTCTCTCTCTTCCCCCTCTCTCTCTCTCTTCCCCCTCTCTCTCTCTCTCTCTTCCCCCTCTCTCTCTCTCTCTTCCCCTCTCTCTCTCTCTCTTCCCCCTCTCTCTCTCTCTCTCCCCCTCTCTCTCTATCTGTTCCCCCTCTCCTCTCTGTTCCCCCTCTCCTCTCTGTTCCCCCTCTCCTCTCTGTTGCCCCTCTCCTCTCTGTTGCCCCCTTTCTCTTTCGGTTCCCCCCTTTCTCTTTCGGTTCCCCCCTTTCTCTCTCTGTTCCCCCCTTTCTCTCTCTGTTCCCCCCTTTCTCTCTCTGTTCCCCCCTTTCTCTCTCTGTTCCCCCCTCTCTCTCTCTATTCTCCCCTCTCTCTCTCTATTCTCCCCTCTCCTCTCTGTTCCCCCCTCTGTTCCTGCTCTCCTCTCTCTGTTATCCCTCTTCTCTCTCTGTTATCCTCTTCTCTCTCTGTTACTCCGCTTCTCTCTCTGTTACTCCGCTTCTCTCTCTGTTACTCCGCTTCTCTCTCTGTTACTCCGCTTCTCTCTCTGTTCCCCCTCTACTCTCTCTGTTTCCCCCTCTACTCTCTCTGTTTCCCCCACTCGCTCTCTGTTTCCCCCACTCGCTCTCTGTTTCCCCCACTCGCTCTCTGTTTCCCCCACTCGCTCTCTGTTTCCCCCACTCGCTCTCTGTTTCCCCCACTCGCTCTCTGTTTCCCCCACTCGCTCTCTGTTTCCCCCACTCGCTCTCTGTTTCCCCCACTCGCTCTCTGTTTCCCCTCTCGCTCTCTGTTCCCCCCTCTCGCTCTCTGTTCCCCCCTCTCGCTCTCTGTTCCCCCCTCTCGCTCTCTGTTTCCCCCTCTCGCTCTCTGTTTCCCCCTCTCGCTCTCTGTTTCCCCCTCTCGCTCTCTGTTTCCCCCTCTCGCTCTCTGTTTCCCCCTCTCGCTGTTTCCCCCTCTTGCTCTGTGTTCCCCCCTCTAGTCTTACTGTTCCCCCTCTACTCTTTCTGTTCCCCCCTCTCGCTCTCTGTTCCCCCCTTCGCTCTCTCTTTTCCCCCTCTCGCTCTCTGCTTCCCCCCTCTTGCTCTCTTTTTCCCCCCCTCGCTCTCTGTTCCGCCCTTTGCTCTCTGTTCCCCCTGCTCTCTCTCTCTGCCCCCTCTCTCTCTGTTCCCCCCTTTCTCTCTCTGTTCCCCCCTTTCTCTCTCTGTTCCCCCCTTTCTCTCTCTGTTCCCCCCCTTTCTCTCTCTGTTCCCCCCTTTCTCTCTCTGTTCCCCCTTTCTCTCTCTGTTCCCCCCACTTGCTCTCTGTCCCTCCTCTCGCTCTCTGTTCTCCCCTTCCTCGCTCTCTTTTCCCCCCTTCGCTCTCTTTTCCCCCCTTCGCTCTCTTTTCCCCCCTTCGCTCTCTTTTCCCCCCTTCGCTCTCTGTTCCCCCCTTCGCTCTCTGTTCCCCCCTCTAGTCTTACTGTTCCCCCTCTACTCTTTCTGTTCCCCCCCTCTCGCTCTCTGTTCCCCCCTCTCGCTCTCTGTTCCCCCCTTCGCTCTCTCTTTTCCCCCTCTCGCTCTCTCTTTTCCCCCTCTCGCTCTCTGCTTCCCCCCTCTCGCTCTCTTTTTCCCCCCCTCGCTCTCTGTTCCGCCCTTGCTCTCTGTTCCCCCTGCTCTCTCTCTCTGCCCCCTCTCTCTCTGTTCCCCCCTTTCTCTCTCTGTTCCCCCCTTTCTCTCTCTGTTCCCCCCTTTCTCTCTCTGTTCCCCCCACTCGCTCTCTGTTCTCCCCTTCGCTCTCTTTTCCCCCCTTCGCTCTCTTTTCCCCCTTCGCTCTCTGTTCCCCCCTTCGCTCTCTGTTCCCCCCTTCGCTCTCTGTTCCCCCCTTCGCTCTCTGTTCCCCCCTTCGCTCTCTGTTCCCCCCTTCGCTCTCTGTTCCCCCCTTCGCTCTCTGTTCCCCCCTTCGCTCTCTGTTCCCCCCTCTTGCTCTCTGTTCCCCCCCTCTTGCTCTCTGTTCCCCCCTCTCTCTATGTACCCACTCTCTCTCTGTTCCCCCCTCTCTCTCTGTTCCCACTCTCTCTCTCTTCCCCCTCTGTTCCCGCTCTCCTCTCTCTGTTATCCCTCCCTCTCTGTCCCTCCTCTATCCTCTCTGTCCTCCCCCCCTCTCTCTCTGCCCCTCCTTCTCTCTCTCTGTCCCTCGTCTCTCTCTTTGTCCTCCCTACTTTCTTTTACTTTCCTCTGTCCCCTCTCTGTCTCCTCTCTCTCTCCCCTCTCTGTTCCCCCTTCTCCTCTCTCTGTTCCCCTTTCTCTCTCTGTTCCCCCCTTCTCTCTTTCTGTCCCCCCTCTCTCTTTCTGTCCCCCCTCTCTCTGTGTTCCCCCCTATCTCTCTCCATTCTCCCTCCTCTCTCTGTTCCCCCCTCTGTTCCTGCTCTCCTCTCTCTGTTATCTCTCTTCTCTCTCTGTTACCCCGCTTCTCTCTCTGTTACCCTCTCTCTGTCCCCCCTCTCACTCTGTTCCCCTCTCTACTTTCTCTATTCCCCCTCTACTCTCTGTTTCCCCCTCTCGCTCCTCTTTCCCCTCTCGCTCTCTGTTTCCCCTCTCGCTCTCTTGTTTCCCCCTCTCGCTCTCTGTTTCCCCCCTCTTGCTCTCTGTTTCCCCCCTCTCCTCTGTTCCCCTCTACTCTTCTGTTTCCCCCCTCTCGCTCTCTGTTTCCCCCCTCTCGCTCTCTGTTTCCCCCCTCTCGCTCTCTGTTTCCCCCCTCTCGCTCTCTGTTTCCCCCTCTCGCTCTCTGTTCCCCCTCCTCTCTGTGTTTCCCCCCCTCTCCTCTCTATTCCCCCTCTACTCTTTCTGTTCCCCCCACTCGCTCTCTGTCCCTCCCTTGCTCTCTGTTCCCCCCTCTCGCTCTCTGTTCCCCCCTCTCGCTCTCTGTTCCCCCCTCTCGCTCTCTGTTACCCCCTCTCGCTATGTTCCCACTCTCTCTCTCTTCCCCCGTCTCTCTCTGTTCCCACTCTCTCTCTCTCTTCCCCTCTGTTCCGCTCTCCTCTCTCTGTTACCCCTCCCTCTCTGTCCCCCCTCTCTCTCTGTCCATGCTCTATCTCTCTCTCCTTCCCCCTCTCTCTCTCTCCCTCCTTCTCTCTCTGTCCCTCGTCTCTCTCTTGTCCCCCCCTCTCTCTGTCCCCTCTCTCTCTGTCTCCTCTCCTTCTCTCTCTCGCCCCCACCGTCTCTGTCTCCCCTCTCTTCCCCTCTCTATCCTCTCTCTGTTCCTCTTCTCCTCTCTCTGTTACCCCTCCTCTCTCTTCCTCCTCTCTCCTGTTCCCCCCCCCCTCTCTCTCTCTTCCCCCCGCTGTTCTCACTCTCCTCTCTCTGTTACCGCCCTCTCTGTTCCCCCTGCTCTCTCTGTCCCCCCCTCTCTCCTCTGTCCTCTCTCTATTCCCCCTCTCCTCTCTCTATTCCCCCTCTCCTCTCTCTGTTCTCCCTCTCCTCTCTCTGTTCTCCCTCTCCTCTCTCTGTTCTCCCTCTCCTCTCTCTGTTCTCCCTCTCTCGCTCTCTGTTCCCCCTCGCTCTCTGTTCCCCCATCTCGCTCTCTGTTCCCCCATCTCGCTCTCTGTTCCCCATCTCGCTCTCTGTTCCCCCATCTCGCTCTCTGTTCCCCCATCTCGCTCTCTGTTCCCCCTCTCTCTCTGTTCCCCCTCTCTCTCTGTTGCCCCTCTCCTCTCTGTTGCCCCCTTTCTCTCTCTCTATTCTCCCCTCTCTCTCTCTATTCTCCCCTCTCCTCTCTCTGTTCCCCCCTCTGTTCCTGCTCTCCTCTCTCTGTTATCCCTCTTCTCTCTCTGTTACTCCGCTTCTCTCTCTGTTCCCCCTCTACTCTCTCTGTTCCTCCTCTACTCTCTCTGTTCCTCCTCTACTCTCTCTGTTCCCCCTCTACTCTCTCTGTTTCCCCCACTCGCTCTCTGTTTCCCCCACTCGCTCTCTGTTTCCCCCACTCGCTCTCTGTTTCCCCCACTCGCTCTCTGTTTCCCCCACTCGCTCTCTGTTTCCCCCACTCGCTCTCTGTTTCCCCCACTCGCTCTCTGTTTCCCCACTCGCTCTCTGTTTCCCCCACTCGCTCTCTGTTTCCCCCACTCGCTCTGTTTCCCCCACTCGCTCTGTTTCCCCCACTCGCTCTCTGTTCCCCCCTCTACTCTTTCTGTTCCCCCCTCTACTCTTTCTGTTTCCCCCTCTCGCTCTCTGTTTCCCCCTCTCGCTCTCTGTTTCCCCCTCTCGCTCTCTGTTTCCCCCTCTCGCTCTCTGTTTCCCCCTCTCGCTCTCTGTTTCCCCCTCTAGTCTTACTGTTCCGCCCTCTCGCTCTCTGTTCCCCCCTTCGCTCTCTCTTTTCCCCCTCTCGCTCTCTGCTTCCCCCCTCTTGCTCTCTTTTTCCCCCCCTCGCTCTCTTTTTCCCCCCCTCGCTCTCTGTTCCGCCCTCTTGCTCTCTGTTCCCCCTGCTCTCTCTCTCTTCCCCCTCTCTCTCTGTTCCCCCCTTTCTCTCTCTGTTCCCCCCTTTCTCTCTCTGTTCCCCCCACTCGCTCTCTGTCCCTCCTCTCGCTCTCTGTCCCTCCTCTCGCTCTCTTTTCCCCCCTTCGCTCTCTTTTCCCCCCTTCGCTCTCTTTTCCCCCCTTCGCTCTCTTTTCCCCCCTTCGCTCTCTGTTCCCCCCTCCCTCTCTGTTCCCCTCTCGCTCTCTGTTCCCCTCGCTCTCTGTTCCCCTCTTGCTCTCTTCCCCCTCTCTCTATGTACCCACTCTCTCTGTTCCCACTCTCTCTCTCTTCCCCCCTCTGTTCCCGCTCTCCTCTCTCTGTTATCCCTCCCTCTCTGTCCCTCCTCTATCTCTCTGTCCTCCCCCCCTCTCTCTCTGCCCCTCCTTCTCTCTCTCTGTCCCTCGTCTCTCTCTCTGTCCCTCGTCTCTCTCTTTGTCCTCCCTCTCTCTCTGTCCCCTCTCTGTCTCCTCTCTCTCTCCCCTCTCTGTTCCCCCTTCTCCTCTCTCTGTTCCCCCTTTCTCTCTCTGTTCCCCCCTCTCTCTTTCTGTCCCCCCTCTCTCTGTGTTCCCCCCTATCTCTCTCCATTCTCCCCTCTCCTCTCTCTGTTTCCCCCTCTGTTCCTGCTCTCCTCTCTCTGTTATCTCTCTTCTCTCTCTGTTACCCCTCTCTCTGTCCCCCCTCTCGCTCTGTTCCCCTCTCTACTTTCTTTGTTTCCCCCTCTCGCTCTCTGTTTCCCCCTCTCGCTCTCTGTTTCCCCCTCTCGCTCTCTGTTTCCCCCTCTCGCTCTCTGTTTCCCCCTCTCGTTCTCTGTTTCCCCCTCTCGTTCTCTGTTTCCCCCCCTCTCGTTCTCTGTTTCCCCCCCCTCTTGCTCTCTGTTCCCACCTCTCCTCTCTGTTCCCCCTATACTCTTTTTGTTCTCCCCCCCTCGCTCTCTGTTCCCACCTCTCGCACTCTGTTTCCCACCTCTCGCACTCTGTTTCCCACCTCTCGCTCTCTGTTTCCCCCCTCTCGCTCTCTGTTCCCCCTCCTCTCTGTGTTTCCCCCCTCTCTCTCTGTTCCCCCCTCTCCTCTCTATTCCCCCTCTACTCTTTCTGTTCCCCCCTCTCGCTGTCTGTTCCCCCCTCTCGCTGTCTGTTCCCCCCTCTCGCTGTCTGTTCCCCCCTCTCGCTGTCTGTTCCCCCTTCTCGCTATGTTCCCCCTTCTCGCTATGTTCCCCCTTCTCGCTATGTTCCCACTCTCTCTCTCTGTTCCCCCGTCTCTCTCTGTTCCTACTCTCTCTCTCTTCCCCCTCTGTTCCCGCTCTCCTCTCTCTGTTACCCCTCCCTCTCTGTCCCCCCTCTCTCTCTGTCCATGCTCTATCTCTCTGTCCTTCCCCCTCTCTCTCTCTCCCTCCTTCTCTCTCTGTCCCTCGTCTCTCTCTTTCTCCCCCCCTCTCTCTGTCCCCTCTCTCTCTGTCTCCTCTCCTTCTCTCTCTCGCCCCCACCGTCTCTGTCTCCCCTCTCTTCCCCTCTCTATCCTCTCTCTGTTCCTCTTCTCCTCTCTCTGTTACCCCTCCTCTCTCTCTTCCTCCCTCTCTCTCTGTTCCCCCCCCTCTCTCTCCCCCCCCCCGCTGTTCCCACTCTCCTCTCTCTGTTACCGCCCTCTCTGTCCCCCCTGCTCTCTGTGTCCCCCCTGCTCTCCCTCTGTCCTCTCTCTATTCCCCCTCCCTCTCTCTGTTCCCCCTCTCCTCTCTCTGTTCCCATCTCTCTCTCTCTCTTCCCCATCTCGCTCTCTGTTCCCCCATCTCGCTCTCTGTTCCCCCATCTCGCTCTCTGTTCCCCCCCTCTCTCTGTTCCCCCCCTCTCTCTGTTCCCCCCCTCTCTCTGTTCCCCCCCTCTCTCTCTTCCCCCCTGCTCCTCTCTCTCTTCCCCCTGCTCCTCTCTCTCTTCCCCCCTGCTCCTCTCTCTCTTCCCCCCTGCTCCTCTCTCTCTTCCCCCCTGCTCCTCTCTCTCTTCCCCCCTCTCCTCTCTCTCTTCCCCCCTCTCCTCTCTCTCTTCCCCCCCTCTCCTCTCTCTCTTCCCCCCCTCTCCTCTCTCTCTTCCCCCCCTCTCCTCTCTCTCTTCCCCCCCTCTCCTCTCTCTGTTCACCCTCTACTCTCTCTGTTCCCCCTCTCCTCTCCCGCAGTCCTCTCTCAGTCCCCCCCCTCTCTCTGTCCTCCCCTCTCCTCTCTCTGTCCCCCTTTCTCTTTCGGTCCACTCTCTCTCTGTCCCCTCTCTCTATTTCTGTCCTTTCTCTCTCTTTCTGTTCTCTCTCTCTCTCTCTCTCTCTCTGCGCTCTCCCCTCTCTGTTCCCCCCCCCCCCATCTCTCTCTGTTCCTGCCTCTCCTCTGTCTCCCCCCTCTCTCTCTGTCTCCCCCCTCTCTCTCTGTCTCCCCCCTCTCTCTCTGTCTCCCCCCTCTCTCTGTCTCCCCCCCTCTCTCTGTCTCCCCCCATCTCTCTGTCTCCCCCCATCTCTCTCTGTCTCCCCCCCGCCTTTAAAAAAAAACCTGCCTAAACGTCATTTGTATTTGTTGCGACCTTTCAGTTCTTCCCATTTAACAAGTGACTATGATAACCGTTCATTTTCTAATTTATTATGAAATTGGTTGATTGTTTCCTGCACTGTGCAATTTTGATGCTGCCAGTTAGGTATAGATTCCAAGATTTTGTGCCATATTAGAAAAGTCTCTGTAGGTGTTGTAGCCAATAACAATGGTCTCAAAGTCAGGAGGAAATTGAGCTGCATATATGTAAGTATTACGTGCAACTGTTAGAGAACCATAGAATGGTTACAGCACAGAATGAGATCATTTGGCCCATTATGTCTGTGCCGGGTGTCTGCAAGAGCTACTTAGCTAGTCCCACTGCCCTTTCCCCTTGGGCCTGCAATTTTTTTTCTCTGTAGATAATTATCCAATTCCCTTTTTAAAGCCACAATTGAATCTGCTTCCACCACACTGTCAGGCAGTGCATTCCTAATACTAACCATTCACTGCGTAAAAAGGTTTTTCCTCATGTCGCCGTTGTTTCTTTTGCCAATCACCTTAAATCGATATCCTCTGGTTCTCGACCCTTCCACCAAAAGGAGCAGTTTGTCCAGACCCCTCATGATTTTGAACACTTCTAATCTCCTCGCAATCTTCTCTTCTCTAAAGAGAACAGCCCCAGCTTCATTAATCTATCCTCGTAACTGAAGTCACATACCCGGGACAATGTTCGTAAATCTTTTCTGCACCATCTCTAAAGCTTTCTTAAAATGTGGTGCCCAGAATTGGAAGCAATATTCCAGTTGATGCCAAACAATGAAAGTACTGTAATTCCTGATGCCAATTGGCCAGGCGTCTTTGCGCATGCACAGTTTCTCCCACCACTAATGGCATTGGTGTGCACCTGTTCACCAGAGCCAGTACTAGATTGCACCTGTAATTGTGGTGACATCATCACTCTCATGGCCTGCAACTCGGAGAGTCGTCCTTTCTGTCACTGCCCTGCTTGCTCCACTGCCTCTCACTCGCTCTCCACTCCTGAGACCGCGTCGCTCCCTCTCAAGCTGCAGTCCTCTTTCTCCTGCAATTACAGATGCTCCTTAGCTAGTACCCATTTCTCCTCCATTTACAGACACTCCCTGAAAGTTCTCAGCACCTACTGTTGCTCCTGTAGTTTGCCACTTACACTATACTTTCCGGCCAGGGTGAACTCAAGAACTGCACCCCCCCAAGCCCTTCACTCTTTGTTTTGGCTGAGTTTGGTGACTGCAGCTGCCTAGGACGTACTGACTTTGACGTCACAGGCACTGTAACTGCATGTGCGGGTCGTGCGCCCTATGCAGTTGCAGCATCACCAAATGCAGCCCAATGAAAATTATATGTAAAATGTGTCAAATATAAGACTTACTTGATTCTGTAAAGACCATTTACTTTATATTAAAGGTATTATTATATAAATGCAGGTTGCTGTTGTATTATCTGAAAATTTTTGTCAACTTAATTTTTTTTAAATTCTTGTTAGAACTTTGTACTGCAAAAGAAATCCCCATCTAGTCGTAAGGCACAGAAAACAGAAGTACCTATTAATGAGGAAATTGACCAGATTGAAAAGTTTAGCGATTATCAGGACAAGAATAAGCTTGAGAGGAAGAAACAGCTCCCAAAGCCTAAGGCAAGGGATACAAAGAAAGAAGAACCTTCCTACATACATAAGAATATGGAGTCGTCTCATCAGCAGTTGTAAGTGACTGAGTTTGGAATATTTTGAGCTATGGCCTATAGATCGTGTGCCTTAGTATAAAAGTGACAAAAAATATATTTGCAGTTTTATAATAAAACTCAAAAGTTTTCCAAAATTGTGGACTTCACAGAAAACCTAACACAAAATTTGTCTTGGTATTAGGCTAAATAAAATGCACAGGCCTAGAAATTGGTCAAGTGGCCAGCAGATCATGTGTGCACACTTCCACTTGGAAGTTTGCCTACTGTCATATTGGGTAAGAAATAATGAGGGGCATCTTTTACCTATGCCTCAAGCAGGCATTAACTTCTTTGCATTTCCATGTGCAATTAAGGGGGCTGAGCAGAGGAGAAGAATTGGCTTCCCCGACAGGCCAAATCTGTTAGGATCTGGACTAAGTGCCAGAAGAGGCCCAGGTTTGCTTAATTTTTTCCCCCAAAGGCTTCCATGTGGGCCAGGAGGAGCAGGAGTGCAAATTGAGGCCCAGGAACTAAAATCTTTCTGGTCCTCACATAAAACTGGCATGTGAACTTGACCCTCACCCCAGCCCCTCCTGCAATATTTGCCTCCACTTAAAAGTTGGCCATGCCTCTCAAGGAAACTTTGGGCCTTCCTGTCCCAATGCTAAAACCTCCACCAACCATAATTGGTACCTGACATCCTGCTCCCCCCACCGTAACCCCCAACACAATCACTGTAGTGCTGGGATCATTCTGGCGGGCCCCCAATGGCAGCCTCCTGTCACTTGAATTCCTGCTCTCTCCCACCAGCCAGCTAGTGATTTCTGTAGTCACATTTCATGTATGGCTGGAGAAAAAATTCATGGAGATATTCAGAGAGCCAAATGGTATATTTTCCAGCTGGGTTTTCACATCATATGCATTTGTGGGAGCTTCATTGTAATATTAAAATTAACTGGGGGTGACTTAATTTTACCCTGCAAAAAAAAGGCTGCTTCCCAATGTTCATGCATTCAGGATGCCCCATGCACCAATACTTAATGGGCATCTCAGGTTATCAGGGAATCAGCTGTATACAAAAATTAATTTGAATGGCACAATGGAAAAAAATCAAGAACAATTTTCAAGCCATTTCTGCATTGCTCTCCTTGATTTTTTTTCTTCTGCTGCTGCCACTTAGTTTTTCAGAAGCCTTTGTGGCAATTTTCTGCTGTGGCAACTCTCAACTTGATAACTCCAATAGTACCACAATAGATTTCCTAATGGAATTCCCTAATTTGTGTTTTTCCTATCACTTCTTTTGCCTCTCCCCTTCAGCCTTGTTAAAGACTATCCATGGATTGGTATTTCTTTTTAGTCTTTCCAAAGGTGCTTGACAGTTTCGGCCCCTATTCTGCCTAATTCTCTTTAAGTGCATTCCTTTAAGTCTCACTTGAATTGCAATTTTTCAATTTCCTCCTCCTCTCCAGTAAAGCTACCAATCTGTACACATCAAAGCTGCACCTGGAGCTTTAATCAATTATGCTCATAACTTGCCCATGGATAATTCCATAGCTGTGTTTCTGGTGGATCTTGAATTTGTTTCTCGGCATTTGGGAGTAAACTACACCTGTTTTCTTATGAACAGCAAGATGTGTCATTCGCAGAATGTACCATGGTTTCTGTTTGGAATATAAGAACATAGGAACAGGAGTAGGCCATTTAGCCCCTCAAGTTCCGCCATTCAATAAAATCATGACTGATCTCTGACCTAACTCCATAAACACACCTTTGCCCCATACCCCTAAATACCTTTGGCTAGCAAAAATCTGTCATTCTCAGTTTTAAAATTAGCAATTGATCTAGCATCAATTGCCTTTTGCAGAAGAGAGTTCCAAACTTCTACCACCTTTTGTTTGAAGAAATGTTCCCGAATTTCACTCCTGAAAGGTCTGGCTCTAATTTTAGATCATGCCCCCAGTCCTGGACTCCCAAACCAGCAGAAATAAATTCTCCCAATCTACCCTATCTGTTCCCCTTATTATCGTGAATACTTTGTTCAAATTACCCGTTAAAATTCCAGGGTTATTTATTTGCTCCTTGCAGCTTAACACTGGAAGTGAAGCTATCATTATAGTAAATCTTCGCTTTTACTCCCTCCAAGGCCGATAGATCCTTCCTATAGTGTAGTGCCTAGAACTGCTCACAGCATTCCAGGTGTAGTCTAACCAGGGCTTTGTGTAGCTAAAGCATGACTTCTATGCCCTTGTATTCTGGTCCTCTAGGTATAAAAGGCGGCATTCCATTAGCCTTTTTGATTATTTTCTGTATCTGTACCTGGCATTTTAACGATGTGTATACCTGGACCCCAAGTCTATTTGACCTCCACTGTTTCTAGCTTTTCACCATTAAGAAAGAACCCTGTTCTATCCTTTTTAGGTCAAAGTGGATGACCTTTCATTTGCTTGCATTGAAATCCATTTGCCACAATTTTGCCCATTCACTTAATCTATCAATATCTCTTTGTAATTTTGCACTTTCATCTACAATGCTTACATTACCACCTATCTTTGTGTCTTCAGCAAATTTGGATATGTAGCCTTCATATCCCATCATCTAAGTCGTTAATGAATACAGTGAATATTTGAGACCCCAACACAGATCCTTGTGGCACACCACTAATCACATCCTGCCAAACAGAGTATCTGCCTATTTTACCTACTCTTTGTCTCCTTCCCCTCAGCCAATTTCCTAACCATGTCAATAATTTGCCTTCAGTTCCATGAGCTTCAACTTTAGCTAACAGTCTTTTATGAGGGACTTTATCAAATACCTTCTGGAAGTCCATATAAATAACATCCATAGAAATTCCCCTATACACTACTTTAGTCACCTCTTCAAAAAAAATTCAAACTGATTCATCAGGCATGACGTAGACTTTACAAATCCACGCTGGCTCTCTTTGATCAGCTGACAATTTTCAAGGTGTTCAGTCACCCCATTCTTAATAATAGACTCTGGTATTTTCCCAACAACAGATGTTAGGCTAAGTGGTCTACAAGTCCCTAATTTCCCTCTGTCACTTTTCTCAAATAGTGGAGTGACGTGCAATTTTCCAATCTAAAGGAACAGTTACTGAATCAAGAGAACTTTGGAAGATTATAATTAGGGCATCTTCAATGTTCTCACCTACTTCTTTCAAAATCTTGGAATGGAAACCATCTGGTCCTGTAGGTTTGTGCTCTTCAGTGCCGTAAATTTCTCCATTACTGCTGCTTTGCTTAAGTTAATTTTGTTGAGACCCTGTCCTTGCATCAATAATACTTTCTGTAAGATGCCTGGCACTCTGACCTCTTCCCCTATTGAGTTTGCAAGCTCCATAGTCTGTGTCCATTACTATATTAAAATGAGGAGAAATGACAGGCTTAGAGAGAGGAGTATGATGTGTGCAGAAACTTATTTGAAGCCTTTCTAATATACAATGGCTTATTTTATGGTTAAGTTTAGTATTTATTTCAGAATTATTTCATGCTGCATTGAGCTGTGTTATAAATTATTTATACAGCTGGATCATAAATTGAGATAGTGGATGAAATCAATGTTTAAAGATAAATTAAGCATGTGATTGGTGTGGTAGCTTCTGCTACCAGATAGTAACTTTATAATGAATTTGAGTAATTACATTGGTTGTTTTTTGTGGAATCCTTGTTCCTGCAAAACAATATGGTTATTATTTTGTGTTTATACATGTCAATCAAAGAAATTGACAATTGATTCCTTGTGTTATGAAAAGAGTTAGTGTATCACCCTCCAGGTAAAGTTTGACATACAAAAAGGAAAGGTGTTCATACAGCACAATTTCAAGTTGTCCCAGTGCTTTACAACTAATGAAGTACTTTTTCATTGTAGTCGCTTTTGTAATACAGGGAAACGCAGCAGCCAAATTGCACACATCAAGGTTCTGCAAACAGCAATGAAATACATAACCAGTTAATCTGCTTTAGTGATTTTGAAGAATAAATATTGGGAGGACATGGTGAGAACTTTCCTGCTTATCTTCGAATAGTGCCATAAGATCTTTTGCATCCACCTGAAAAGACAGATGGGGTCTCAGTTTAACATCTCATTCAAAAGACGGGACCTCCAATTTTGCCGTATTCGCTCAGCACTGCACAATTATCAGCTTGGATCGAGTGCCGGATTATAGGCAGCACTTTTAATTTTTTTTATTTGTTCTTCGGATGTGAGCGTCACTGGCGAGGCCAGTATTTATTGCCTATCCCTAATTGCCCTTGTAATGGTGGTGGTGAGCTGCCATCTTGAACTACTGCAGTCCATGTGGTATAGGCACACCCGCAATGCCGTTAGAGAGGGAGTTCCAGGATTTTGGCCAGCAACCGTGAAGCAATAGTTCCAAGTCAGGATGGTGTGTGACTTGGATGCGAACTTGCAAATGGTGGTGTTTCCATGTGTCTGCTTCTCTTGACCTTCTAGGTAGTAGAGGCTGTGGGTTTGGAAGGTGCTGCCAAAGGTGCCTTGGTGAGTTGTTGCAGTGCATTTTGTATATGGTACAAACTGCTGCCTCTGTGCACTGGTTGTGAAGGGAGTGAATGTTTAAGTTGTTGAATGGAGTGCCAATCAAGTTGTCTGTTTTGTCCTGAATGGTGTCGAGCTTCTTGAGTGTTGTTGGAGCTGCAGTCATCCAGGCAAGTAGAGAGTATTATATCACACTCCTGACTTCTGCCTTGTAGATGGTGGACAGGCTTTGGGGAGCCAGTAGGTGAGTTACTCGCCGCAGAATTCCCAGCCTCTGACCTGCTCTTGTAGCCACAGTATTTATATGGCTGGTCCAGTTCAGTTTCTGGTCAATGGTAACCCCCCCCCGCCCTCCGCAGATGTTGAAATGGGGGATTCAGGCGATGGTAATGCCATTGAATACCAACGAGAGATGATTAGATTTTCTCTTGTTGGAGTTGGTCATTGCCCAGCACTTGTGTGGCACGAATGTTACTTGCCACTTATCAGCCCAGGCCTGAATCTTATCCAGATCTTGCTGCATGCGGGCACAGATTGCTTCAGTATCTGAGGAGTTACGAATGGTACTGAAAACTGCAATTGTCAGTGAGCATCCCCACTTCTGACCTTATGTTGGAGGAAATGTCATTGATAAAGCAGCTAAGGATGATGGGGCCTAGGAAACTATCCTGAGGAACTCCTGCAGTGATGTCCTGGGGTTGAGATGATTGGCTTCCAACAACCACAACCATCTTCCTTTGTGCTAGGTATGAGTCCAATCAGCAGAGAGTTTTCCGCCTGATTCCCACTGACTTCAATTTTGCTAGGCTCCTTGAAGCTACACTCGCTGAAATGTTGCCTTGATGTCAAGGGAAATTGCTCTCACCTCACCTCTGGAATTTAGCTCTTTTGTCCATGTTGGAACCAAGACTGTAATGAGGTTTTGGAGTGGAGTGACCCTGGCGGAACCCAAACTGTGATCAGGTTATTGCTGAGTAAATTCTGCTTGATAGCACTCTCGACCACACCTTCCACTGCTTTGCTGACGACTGGTGGGGCAGTAATTGGCAGGATTGGATTTGTCCTGCTTTTTGTGGACAGGACATACCTGGGTAATTTTCCACGTTGTCGGGTAGATGCCGGTGTTGTAGCTGTCCTGGAATGGGTTGGCTAAGGGCGCGGGTAGTTCTGGAGTACAAGTCTTCAGTTCTATTGCCAGGATGTTGTCAGGGCCCATTGCCTTTGCTGTATCCAGCGCCTTCAGCCATTTCTTGATATCATGTGGGGTGTATCAAATTGGCCGAAGACTGCCATCATGATGGTTTGGCTGTCAGGAGAGGGCCAAGATGAATCATCCACTCGGCATTTCTGGCTGCCTTGTATTATGAATGTTGGACTTTGTAGAATGGTTATGTTTTAAAAACTGTGATCCTTAATGCATTGTAAAATGGACCTCATACAAAATCTTCACAGAGACAAGTCTTGGCTACCATGAGAACAAGGAATCCAGATCAAAGACCCTTTTGAAAGTTGGGTGCAAGGTTGTCACACCTAAAGGACAATGGGTTTTACTCTCCCAGACTCTCAGATTGTAAACAGGGAGCCAGAGGCTCTAAAACACAGATTTGAGTTGCAGTTATTAACACCTGGAAATAAAGGAAGGCCCAAGTGGTTTTTCTATGGTCAGACTTATGGTCTCTGAGAATTGTCAAAGGCAACCGACTATTGACTTTTGATCTGGATGAATTCGGGAGGCTTTCCTAGGTCTGGAAACTGAAAAGGAAGAAACGAAGACCAGCAGTCAGTTGCACAGCCTAGAGACAGAGGGACATGAGAGAGAGAGACACGTGGGCTGTTTTCTGGGGATACAGCTGCTCTTAGATCAGATACAGCAAAAGGCTGCTAAGATTTGAACCCGGTTCGAAGGCTCAAGGTTTGCGGAAAAGACCAATGGGTTCACCAGAGATTGCCTTATTAAAGGAAGTCCAGTCGAATGTGCAAGGAAGGAAAGCGCGAAGAAGACGTTGGCTTTGAGAAGGACACTGGGAGATCCAACCCATTGCAGAGGAGGAGTCTGGAACTTTTAACTGCAAGGATTTTTTTTTGATGAGAACACTATTTAACGTATAAATGTGGTGTGGGGTTTTCGAGTATGTTAATAAGTTAATGGGAAATATCTTTCTCTGTAATATAGTGTATTTGCTACCTACTAAGTACTGTTTAGTTAATATTGATTTTTAGTTTAGTTGTTATAGTAAAAGTCTTAAATGTGAAATCTTGTGTAGTTCCTTCATCAGTCTGGGAAGTTCATATCTTTTGTTTGAAAGTTGGCGGTCTCTACTGAGGTTGTAACACTTGTCTTTTGCACTGACCTGCTGGTCTCCCCCTTCACTGAGGATGGGGATGTTTTTGGAGCCTCCTCCTCTGGTTAGTAGTTAAATTGTCTACCACCATTCACAACTGGATGTGGCAAGACTGTAGAGCTTTGAGCTAATCTGTTGGTTGTGGGATTGCTTATCTCTGTCTATAGCCTGCTGCTTCCGCTGTTTAGCATGCACGTAGCCCTGTGTTGTAGCTTCACCAGGCTGACACACCATTTTTAGGTATGCCTGGTGCTGTTCCTGGGAGGCTCTCCTATACTCCTCATTGAACCTGGGTTGGTCCCCTGGCTTGATGGTAATGGTAGAGTGAGGAATATGGCAGGCCATGAGGTTACAGATTGTGTTTGAACACAATTTTGCTGCTGCTGATAGCCCACAGCGCCTCATGGATGCCCAGTCTCGAGCTGCTAGGTCTATTCTGAGTTTATCCTATTTAGTCCAATGATAGTGCCACACAATATGATGGAGCATGTCCTCAGTGTAAAGGTGGGACTCCGTCTCCACAAGGACTGTGCGGTGGTCACTCCTACCAATACTGTCATGGATAGTCGCATCTGCGACAGATAAGTTGGTAAGGATGAGGTCAAGTAATCTTATCCTTCTTGGTTCTCTCACCATCTGCTGTCTGACAGTTATGTCCTTCAGGACGGCCAGCTCAGTCAGTCGTGGCACTATTGAGCCACTCTTGGTGATGAACATTGAGGTCCCTTACCCTGTCTGTGCCCTTGCTACTCTCAGTGCATCTTCTAAGTGGTGTTCAGCATGAATGAGCACTGATTCATCAGCTGAGGGAGGGCGGTAGGTGGTAATCAGCAGGAGATTTCCTTGCCCGTGTTTGACCTGATGAGACTTAATTGGATTCAGAGTCAATTTTGAGGAATGTTTCAAGAAAGGAGGTAGAGAGAAAACAAGGAACTATAGGCCAGTTAGCCTAACATCAGTCATTGGGAAGATGCTGGAAACTATTATTAAAGAAGTCTTAACATTGCACTTGGAAAAGCATAGTATGATTAGAACAAGTCAGCATGGTTTTAGTAAAGGGAGATCCTGTTTGACAAATTTCTTAGAGTTTTTTGAGAATGTAACTAGTAGGGTAGATAAAGGGGAACCAGCAGATGTAGTATACCTGTATTTTCAAAAGGCATTCGATAAAGTGCCACATAAAAGATTAATAGGCAAGATAGTGCTGGGGGTAATATATTAAAGTGGATAGTGGATTAGTTATCAGACATGAAGCAGAGAGTGAGCATAAATGGGGTATTTTCAAGTTGGCAGGCAGTGAATAGTGTGGTACCGCAAGGATCAGTGCTGGGGCCTCAGCTATTTACTCTCTATATTAATGACTTGGATGAAGAGACAGAGAGTAATGCATCTAAGTTTGCTGATGATACAAAGCTCAGTGGAAGGGTAAGCCGCAGAGAGGATGTACAGAGGCTGCGTAGAGATATAGACAGGTTATGTGAGTTGGAAACAAGATGGCAAATGAAGTATAATGTAGGGAAATGTGAAGTTGTTCACTTTGGTCGTAAAAATAGAAAAGCAGAATATTTTTTAAAAGGTGTGAAACTGGTAAGTGTTGATGTTCAGAGAGACTTGGGGGTACTCGTACTAGTAGCGCAGAAAGTTAACATGCAGGTGCAGCAGGCTATTTGAAAGACAAATGACATGTTGGCCTTTATTGCAAGTGGATTGGAGTACAGGAATAAAGAAGTCTTACTAAAATTGTACAGGGCTTTGGTGAGACCGCACCTGGAATACTGTGTACAATTTTAGTCTCCACATTAAGAAAGGATATACTTACACTCGAGGCAGTGTAGCAAAGATTTACTAAATTGGTCCCTGGGATGAGGGGGTTGTCATATGATGAGAGGCTGAGTAAAGGTGCCTATAGAGTGAGAGGTGATCTAATTGAGACATACAAGATTCTGAAAGGGCTTGATAGGGTAGAAGCTGAGAGATTGTTCCCACTGGTCAGGGATTCTAGAACACTGATAAGGGGTCAATCATTCAGGACTGAAATGAGGAGAAATTACTGCACTCAAAGGGTTGTGAATCTTTGGAATTCTCTACCCCAGAGGGTTGTAAATGCTCCAACATTGAATACATTTAAGGCTGGGATAGATAGATTTTTGGTCTCACAGGGAATCAAGGGATATGGGGAGCGGGCAGGAAAGTGGAATTGAAGCCCAAGATCAGCCATGACCGTATTGAATGGTGGAGCAGGTTCGATGGGCCATATGGTCTACTTCTCCTATTTCTTGTGTTCTTGTGCCTCCCAGGGCCACACCCTCCCGACTGTATCCGACTGTGCCATCACCTAAGGTGAGTCTGTCCTGCTGCTGGGACAGGACACACCCATGGATCGTGATAAAGGTGCCTGGGACATTGTCTATTGCTTGGCTAGTCTGTGGAATAGCTCTCCCAATTTTGGCACAAGTCCCAAGATGTTCGTATGCAGACTTTACGGGCTCAACTGGACAGGTTGTGCCTTTTTCATTTTCGTGATTAGGTGCAGGCTGGGTGGTCCATCTCGTTCCCTCATTATACTACCATCATCTGGTAGTTTCATGATCAGTATTAATCAGACTATTGATTTATTCCAATTGTACTAGTTAATTGAATTTAAATTCCCCCAGCTGCCATGGTGGGATTTGAACTCATTTTTCCAGAGTATTCATCCGGGCCTCTGGATTATTAGTCCATTAACATCACTACTATGCTACCATCAGATACCAGCCGATCTTGTGCTCATTGATAGTCTGGGGTCTGTTGCATGATTGCAGTGTTTAGCTGCTTATGTTAATCTGCCTGTTCCTTTGGAACATTACTTTGGTACTCTGTGATAGGCCTCAAGGTGAGTTAAAGGCTACTTATTGTTGTTCGATTGATAACTGCTTTGTTTCTCTCCTTGTTATCCCAATAACTTCTCCAAACTACCTGAAGATCAGAAGAATCAGTCGGAATAAAATGAGTTTATTTCTCTTGTGTGCCTTTTCAAGAGTTTTAGTAGTGATTTGTTGATTTATACAAAGTGTGACATCTACAATGTTCTCTGTTCTCAGAAGTAATTTCCTTTTTTTTTAAAGCTCAAAGGATGAGAAAGCTCAAACGAGAGACCAGGATCCCAACAAGATTAAACAAGATAAAGAAAATGACGAGATCATTGCAACCAGGAAATACAAGTGCAAAGCAGCTCAAGAAAAAAAACATTTGCTACAGAGAATGTGAGCATTAACTTTTTTCTACTTAATAGTTACTTTGGCTTTTCACATGGAGAGTCAAGATGAAATAGTCTTCAGATGAAATGGGGTTAAAGGATGGGGGTTAATTCGACTTGGGCATGCAGATGTAATTCAGTCCCCATTTTGAAATCATACATTCTGTCCTTAATTTTGTAGTTCCATGATAGAGCCCACTGTGGACATAGGAATTACATTACTGGCGGGAGGGTGTAATTAGAATGTTTATACAGGTAGTTTCCACCATAAATGTGTAAAATACTTTATAGTGAGAGGATTTGAAATTTTATCACAGTCTGGATGCTTATGACACCACTGACATACAATGACTGAATAAGTCAAATTCCATCTTATTAAAATGTATTCTCAGATTTTTTTATTAGTGCTTTGGGCATTGAATTTTATAACTACTTACTATTCTGTGAAAACTGTAAATGAGTTGCATTGCTATTTTACTTATGTATTTATTGAATTTCTCTTCCTCATTTTTAAAGCTGAGAATACATAGCAAGATGAACCAATTTGAGATAGTTGATATTTAGCAGTTTGAGTAGGGGGAATAAATAGTGGGAGAAGTGAGAGGAAATTTAGAAGGTTAGTGAGAAAGGACAAGGCAATGGTGCAGGGTAGCGATACGGGTAATGATGACCAGAGTGTGATAAGAAGGGACAAAGCGTACAAACATAACAGTGCAACAGCAAGTAAGGGCAGAGTAGGGAAAAATGGTAAAAAGACAGACTTAAAGGCTCTTCATTTGAATGCATGCTGCAATCGTAAAGATTGATGAATTGATGGCACAAATAGATATAAATGGGTATGATATGATGGCCATTACAGTGACATGGATGCAAGGTGACCAAGGCTGGGAACTAAATATTCAAGGATATTTGACATTTTGGAAGGATAGGAAGAAAGGAAAAGGAGGTGGGGTAGCTCTGTTAATAAAGGATGAGATCAGGACAGTAGTGAGAAATTATCTTGGCTCGGAAGATCAAGATGTAGAATCAGTTTGGATGGAGATAAGAAATAGCAAAGGAAATGTCACTGGTGGGAGTAGCTTATAGGCCCCCTAACAGGAGAATTAGAATTAGAATATTACAGCGCAGTACAGGCCCTTCGGCCCTCGATGTTGCGCCGATCATCTGACCTACACTATTCCATTTACATCCATATGTCTATCCAATGACCACTTAAATGCCCTTAAAGTTGGCGAGTCTACTACTGTTGCAGGCAGGGCGTTCCACGCCCCTACTACTCTCTGCGTAAAGAAACTACCTCTGACATCTGTCCTATATCTTTCACCCCTCAACTTAAAGCTATGTCCCCACGTGTTTGCCATCCTCATCCGAGGAAAAAGACTCTCACTATCCACCCTATCTAACCCTCTGATTATCTTGTATGTCTCTATTAAGTCACCTCTCCTCCTCCTTCTCTCTAACGAAAACAACCCCAAGTCCCTCAGCCTTTCCTCGTAAGACCTTCCTTCCATACCAGGCAACATCCTAGTAAATCTCCTCTGCACCCTTTCCAAAGCTTCGACATCCTTCCTATAATGCGGTGACCAGAACTGCACGCAATACTCCAGGTGCGGCCTCACCAGAGTTTTGTACAGCTGCATCATGACCCCGTGGCTCTGAAACTCGATCCCCCTACTAATAAAGGCTAACACACCATATGCCTTCTTAACAGCCCTATTAACCTGGGTAGCAACTTTCAGGGATTTATGTACCTGGATACCAAGATCTCTCTGTTCATCTACACTACCAAGAATCTTCCCATTAGCCCAGTACTCTGCATTGCTGTTACTCCTTCCAAAGTGAATCACCTCACACTTCTCCGCATTAAACTCCATTTGCCATCTCTCAGCCCAGCTCTGCAGCCTATCTATGTCCCTCTGTACCCTACAACACCCTTTGACACTATCCACAACTCCACCGACCTTCGTGTCATCCGCAAATTTACTAACCCACCCTTCTACACCCTCATCCAGGTCGTTTATAAAAATGACAAACAGCAGTGGCCCCAAAACAGAACCTTGCGGTACACCACTAGTAACTAAACTCCAGGATGAACATTTGCCATCAACCACCACCCTCTGTCTTCTTTCAGCTAGCCAATTTCTGATCCAAAGCTCTAAATCACCTTCAACCCCATACTTCCGTATTTTCTGCAATAGCCTACCGTGGGGAACCTTATCAAACGCCTTACTGAAATCCATATACACCACATCCACGGCTTTACCCTCATCCACCTGTTTGGTCACCTTCTCGAAAAACTCAATAAGGTTTGTGAGGCACGACCTACCTTTCACAAAACCGTGCTGACTATCGCAAATGAACTTATTCTTTTCAAGATGATTATAAATCCTGTCTCTTATAACCTTTTCCAACATTTTACCCACAACCGAAGTAAGGCTCACAGGTCTATAATTACCAGGGCTGTCTCTACTCCCCTTCTTGAACAAGGGGACAACATTTGCTATCCTCCAGTCCTCCGGCACTACTCCTGTCGACAATGACGACTTAAAGATCAACAACAACGGCTCTGCAATCTCCTCCCTGGCTTCCCAGAGAATCCTAGGATAAATCCCATCTGGCCCAGGGGACTTATCTATTTTCACTCTTTCCAAAATTGCTAACACCTCCTCCTTGTGAATCTCAATCCCATCTAGCCTAGTAGGCTGTATCTCAGTAATCTCCTCGGCAACATTTTCTTTCTCTACTGTAAATACTGACGAAAAATATTCATTTAACGCTTCCCCTATCTCCTCTGATTCCGCACACAACTTCCCACTACTATCCTTGATTGGCCCTGTTCTAACTCTTATCATTCGTTTATTCCTGATATACCTATAGAAAGCCTTAGGGTTTTCTTTGATCCTATCCGCCAATGACTTCTCGTGTCCTCTCCTTGCTCTTCTTAGCCCTCCCTTTAGATCCTTCCTGGCTAGCTTGTAACTCTCAAGCGCCCTAACTGAGCCTTCACGTCTCATCCTAACATAAGCCGCCCTCTTCCTCTTGACAAGCGCTTCAACTTCTTGAGTAAACCACGGCTCCCTCGCTCGACAACTTCCTCCCTGCCTGACAGGTACATACTTATCAAGGACACGCATTAGCTGCTCCTTGAATAAGCTCCACATTTCGTTTGTGCCCATCCCCTGCAGTTTCCTTCCCCATCCTACACATCCTAAATCTTGCCTAATCGCGTCATAATTTCCTTTCCCCCAGCTATAATTCTTGCCCTGCGGTATATACCTGTCCCTGCCCATCGCTAAGGTAAACCTAACCGAATTGTGATCACTATCGCCAAAGTGCTCACCTACATCTAAATCGAACACCTGGCCGGGTTCATTACCCAGTACCAAATCCAATGTGGCATCGCCCCTGGTTGGCCTGTCCACATACTGTGTCAGAAACCCCTCCTGCACACACTGGACAAAAACAGACCCATCTAAAGTACTCGAACTATAGTATTTCCAGTCAATATTTGGAAAGTTAAAGTCCCCCATAACCACTACCCTGTTACTCTCGCTCCTGTCGAGAATCATCTTCGCTATCCTTTCCTCTACATCTCTGGAACTATTCGGAGGTCTATAGAAGACTCCCAACAGGGTGACCTTTCCTCTCCTGTTTCTAACCTCGGCCCATACTACCTCAGTAGACGAGTCCTCAAACGTCCTTTCTGCCGCTGTAATACTCTCCTTGATTAACAATGCCACACCCCCCCCCCCTCTTTTACCATCTTCTCTGTTCTTACTGAAACATCTAAATCCCGGAACCTGCAACATCCATTCCTGCCCCTGCTCTACCCATGTCTCCGAAATGGCCACAACATCAGGATCCCAGGTACCAACCCATGCTGCAAGCTCACCCACCTTATTCCGGATGCTCCTGGCGTTGAAGTAGACACACTTTAAACCAAGTTCTTGCTTGCCAGTGCCCTCTTGCGTCCCTGTAACCTTGTCCCCTACCTCACTACTCTCAACAGCCTGTACACTGGAACTACAATTTAGGTTCCCATTCCCCTGCTGATTTAGTTTAAACCCCCCCGAAGAGCACTAACAAATCTCCCCCCCAGGATATTGGTACCCCTCTGGTTCAGGTGAAGACCATCCTGTTTGTAGAGGTCCCACCTACCCCAGAAAGAGCCCCAATTATCCAGGAAACCAAAACCCTCCCTCCTACACCATCCCTGCAGCCACGTGTTCAACTCCTCTCTCTCCCTATTCCTCTCTTCGCTAGCACGTGGCACAGGCAACAACCCAGAGATAACAACTCTGGTTGTTCTCGCTCTAAGCTTCCACCCTAGCTCCCTGAATTTCTGCCTTAAATCCCCATCTCTCTTCCTACCTATGTCGTTGGTGCCTATGTGGACCACGACTTGGGGGTGCTCCCCCTCCCCCTTAAGGATCCCAAAAACACGATCGGAGACATCACGTACCCTGGCACCTGGGAGGCAACACACCAACCGTGAGTCTCTCTCGTTCCCACAGAACCTCCTATCTGTTCCCCTAACTATGGAGTCCCCAATGACTAATGCTCTGCTCCTCTTCCCTTTTCCCTTCTGAGCAACAGGGACAGACTCTGTGCCAGAGACCTGCACCCCATTGCTTACCCCTGGTAAGTCGTCCCCCCCAACAGTATCCAAAACGGTATACCTGTTGTTGAGGGAAACGGCCACAGGGGATCCCTGCACTGCCTGCTGGTTCCCTTTCCTTCCCCTGACGGTAACCCATCTACCTACTTCTTTTACCTGAGGTGTGACTGCCTCCCTATAACTCCTGTCAATAATCCCCTCCGCCTCCCGAATGATCCGAAGTTCATCCAGCTCCAGCTCCAGTTCCCTAACGCGGTCTGCGAGGAGCTGGAGTTGGGTGCACTTCCCGCAGATGCAGTCAGCAGGGACACTCTTGGCGACCCCTACCTCCCACGTTCTGCAGGAGGAACATACAACTGCCTTTACCTCCATTCCCACTATTCTAGATTCCCAATAAATCTACTGAAAAACCAAACGAAAAAAAAAGTCAAAACCTGTTCGCTTAGCAATCCGACGGACTGAACTTTTTAAATAAAAAGCTTACCTTATCAACACACTAGAGTCCTTTTTTTTTTGGTTAGAGGAGGAGGGTGGGTGGGAGACACTACACGTGTAGTGTCTCGGGTACTGCCACTGCCCAAATAAATAGTTTTCCCCTACCCAGCAGTCCCCGGTCCTCCAAAACAAAAAAGGGATTAACTTGTAACTTACTGAAATTGACCGCTCAGCTGAAAGTCCGCTCCGCACCCCGTTCTATCAAGGCTGTTCCTCGCAAAAGACAAAGATTTTAAAACTGCCCAAATAAATAGTTTTCCCCTACCCAGCAGTCCCCGGTCCTCCGAAACAAAAAAGGGATTAACTTGTAACTTACTGAAATTGACCGCTCAGCTGAAAGTCCGCTCCGCACCCCGTTCTATCAAGGCTGTTCCTCGCAAAAGACAAAGATTTTAAAACTGCCCAAATAAATAGTTTTCCCCTACCCAGCAGTCCCCGGTCCTCCGAAACAAAAAAGGGATTAACTTGTAACTTACTGAAATTGACCGCTCAGCTGAACGTCTGCTCCGCACCCCGTTCTATCAAGGCTGTTCCTCGCAAAAGACAAAGATTTTAAAACTGCCCAAATAAATAGTTTTCCCCTACCCAGCAGTCCCCGGTCCTCCGAAACAAAAAAGGGATTAACTTGTAACTTACTGAAATTGACCGCTCAGCTGAAAGTCCGCTCCGCACCCCGTTCTATCAAGGCTGTTCCTCGCAAAAGACAAAGATTTTAAAACTGCCCAAATAAATAGTTTTCCCCTACCCAGCAGTCCCCGGTCCTCCGAAACAAAAAAGGGATTAACTTGTAACTTACTGAAATTGACCGCTCAGCTGAAAGTCCGCTCCGCACCCCGTTCTATCAAGGCTGTTCCTCGCAAAAGACAAAGATTTTAAAACTGCCCAAATAAATAGTTTTCCCCTACCCAGCAGTCCCCGGTCCTCCGAAACAAAAAAGGGATTAACTTGTAACTTACTGAAATTGACCGCTCAGCTGAAAGTCCGCTCCGCACCCCGTTCTATCAAGGCTGCTCCTCGCAAAAGCTGAAGTGTAGGACAGAATATAAATCAAAAAATAATGGGGGAGGGGGGTGTTGTAGGAAAGGTACTGCAATGATCATGAGCGATTTTAATCTTCATATAGACTAGTCTAATCAAATTGGCAAAGGTAGTGTAAGGGTGAGGGCTTGCCCCAGTACCCAAAAATGCCTCGAGAGTCAGATGTCTTGTACAAAGGTTCATTTACAAGCATGCAAGGAGAAGTCCTACTCTCACAAATGATTGTTGGGGTTCTGCTAGTACATTGTTCCAGTGGCCATGTTATACAGTTTTACAGGAGGTTTATTTGATAAACTGTTTCTTAATTACATCATCTCCCATCTATTGCCTTCCCTGATCTCATCCTGCCTTGGTTATATTATTCACCTTGTCAACCTCTTGTTTACCCTGTTCATAGGATTCTTAGGCTATTCAAAGGATTCGGGTATCCCTTCTGAGCTTGTTTCCTTCTGATTAGGCAATTCATAGGATTCGGGTGTCTCTGTCCTGAGCTCGTTACCTTCTGATTAGGTATTCATATAATTTGTGTGTCCAACAGGCAAGCTTTCTCAACTTACAGGGACCTAAGTTACACCAAGTATCCCATGGTTCCCTATGCCAGTCTCCCCTACAGGTAGCCTGGAGGATGAGTTCATAGAGTGTATTAGGGATAGTTTCTTAGAACTAAATGTTTTGGAATCAATCTGGGAGCAGGCTATTTTATACCTGGTAATGTGTAATAAGACAGGATTAATAAATTAACTCATAGAAAAGGATCCTCTAGGTAAGAGTGATGATAACATGATAGAATTTCACATTCAGTTTGAGGGTGAGAGGTTTGGGTCTGAAACTAGTGTCTTAAAGTTTTTTTAAAAAAGCAATTACAAGGGCATGAAGACAGAGTTGGCTGAAGTGGACTAGGAAAATAAGTTAAAAGTTAAGATGGTAGAGAAGCAATGGCAGACGTTTAAGGAGATATTTCATAACTGTCAACAAAGATATATTCCATTGAGAAAGAAAGACTATGAGGAGGAGGCACCATCAATGGTTAGCTAAGAAAGTTAAGAATGGTAACAGTTGGAAAGAAAAGTTGCACAATGCTGCAAAGATTAGTGGTACACCAGAAGATTGGGAAAAAAATATAGAAATCAGCAAAGGATGACTTAAAGAAGGGATAAATTAGAGTATGAGAGTAAACTAGCATGATATATAAAAAGAGACAGTAAAAGCTTCTACACGTATATAAAAAGGAAGAGAAAACTAAAGTAAGTGTTGGATGAGACTGGGGAATTAATAATGGGAAACAAGGAAATGGCAAATACTTTGACAAATATTTTGTATCTGTCTTCAAAGTAGAAGACACAAAAAGACTCCCAACAATAGCAGAAAATCAAGAGGCAAAAGGGAGGGAGGAACTTGAAACAATCACTATCACTAGAGAAAAAGGACTATGAAAACTAATGGGACAAAAGGCTGACAAGTACCCTGGACCTGATGATCTGCATTGTAGGGTCTTAAAAGAAGTGGCTGCAGAGATAGTGGATGCATTGGTTGTAATCTTCCAAAATTCCCAAGATTCTGGAAAGGTCTCAGCAGATTGGAAAAGTGCAAATGTAATACCTCTATTCAAGAAAGAGGGGGACGGCAGAAAACAGGAAACTATAGGCCAATTAGCCTAACATCTGTCATTGGGAAAATGCTGGAATCCATTATTAAGGAAGTAGTAGTGGGACATTTAGAAAATCAAAATGCAATCAGGCTCCGTCAACATGGTTTTATGAAAGAGTGTGTCCTTGTACATGAATCACAAAAAGTTAGCATGCAGGTACAAAATTCATTGGGAAAAAAAGTGGAATGTTGGCCTTTATTTCAAGGAGGATGGAGTATGCAAGTAGGGAAGTCTTGCTACAACTGGACAGAGCATTGGTAAGACCACAACTAGAGTACTGCATACAGTTTTGGTTTCCTTATTTAAGGAGGGATTGCATTGAAAGCAGTTCAGAGAAGGTACACTAGGTTGATTCATGGTTTGAAACGGTTGTCTTATACGAAAAGGTTGAGCAGGGTGGCCCGATACTCATTGGAGTTTAGAAGAATGAATCTTATTCAAACATAAAGGTTTCTGAGTGGACTTGAGAGGATGTTTCTCCTCATGGTGGAATCTAGAACTAGGGGGCTCAGTTTCAAAATAAGGGGTCTCCCTTTTAAGACAGATGAGGAGGAATTTCTTCTCTCAGACGGTCTCTAGTCTTTGGAATTCTCTTCCCCTAGAGAGCAACGAAGGTTGGGTCATTGAATATATTCAAGGCTGAGTTAGACAGAATTTTGATCTACAATGGAGTCAAGGGATATGGGGACAAGCAGGAAAGTGGAGTTAAGGCCACAGTCAGATCAGCCATGATCTTATTGAACGGCGGTGCAGGCTCGAGGGGCTAAAAAGAAACATAGAAAATAGGAGCAGGAGTAGGCCATTCGGCACTTCGAGCCTGCTCCGCCATTCATTATGATCGTGGCTGATCATCCAACTCAGTAGCCTGTTCCCGCTTTTGCCCCATACCCTTTGATCCCTTTAGACCCAAGAGCTATATCTAACTCCTTCTTAAAAACATACAATGTTTTGGCCTCAACTGCTTTCTGTGGTAGCGAATTCCACAGGCTCACCACTCTCTGCGTGAAGAAATTTCTCCTCATCTCAGTCCTGAAAGGTTTACCCCGTATCCTTAGACAATGACCCCTGGTTCTGGACTCGCCCACCATCGGAAACATCCTTCCTGCATCTACCTGTCAAGTCCTGTTAGAATTTTATAGGTTTCTATGAGATTCCCCCCTCACTCTTCTGAACTTCAGCGAATATAATCCTAACCGACTCAATCTCTCTTCATACGTCAGTCCCGCCATCCCAGGAATCAGTCTGGTAAACCTTTGCTGCACTCCCGCTATAGCAAGAACATCCTTCCTCAGATAAGGAGACCAAAACTGCACACAATATTCCAGGTGTGGCCTCACCAAGTCCCTGTGTAATTGCAGCAAATGGCCTACTCCTGCTTCTATTTCTTACGATTGTAGTTTAGCAACACTGGGGGATGTCCTGTATATTGGAGGCACTGAGTAATAGTCTGGGAGTTTGGCAGAACTAGGATGGAGGACAGGAGGATACGGGGATGGAAGGTCAGTTTAGAGTCAAATAGGACGCTGAGGTTGCAAACAGTCTGGTTCAGTTTCAGACAGTGGAAAGGATGGAAGCAGTGGCCAGGGAACAGATAATGCCTTTAGTTTTTTAAAAATTCGTTCATGGGATGTGGGCGTCGCTGGCCAGGCCAGCATTTATTGCCCATCCCTAATTGCCCTTGAGAAGGTGGTGATGAGTTGCCTTCTTGAACCTCTGTAGTCCATGTGGGGCAGGTACGCCCACAATGCTGAGAGGAAGGGAGTTCCAGGATTTTGATCCAGCAACAGTGAAGGAACGGCAATATAGTTCCAAGTCAGGATCGTGTGTGACTAGGAGGGGAACTTGCAGGTGGTGGTGTTCCCATGCATTTGCTGCCCTTGTCCTTTTAGTTGGTAGAGGTCGCGGGTTTGGAAGGTGCTGTCTAAGGAGCCTTGGTGCGTTGCTGCAGTGCACCTTGTAGATGGTACATACTGCTGCCACTGTGCGTCGGTGGTGGAGGGAGTGAATGTTTGTGGATGGGGTGCCAATCAAGCGAGCTGCTTTGTCCTGGATGGTGTCGAGCTTCTTGAGTGTTGTTGGAGCTGCACCCATCCAGGCAAGTGGAGAGTATTCCATCACAGTCCTGATTTGTGCCTTGTAGATGGTGGACAGGCTTTGGGGAGTCAGGAGGCGAGTTAGTCGCCGCATGATTCCTAGCATCTGACCTGCTCTTGTAGCCACGGTATTTATGTGGCTTCTCCAGTTCAGTTTCTGGTCAGTGGTAGCCCCTCGGATGTTGATAATAGGGGATTCAGTGATGGTAATGCCATTGAATGTCAAGGGGAGATGGTTAGATTCTCTCTTGTTGGAGATGGTCATTGCCTGGCACTTGTGTGGCGCGAATGTTACTTGCCACTTATCCGCCCAAACCTGGATATTGTCTAAGTCGCTGCTTTTCTACACGGACTGCTTCAGTACCTGAGGAGTTGCGAATGGTGCTGAACATTGTGCAATCATCAGCGAACATCCCCACTTCTGGCCTTATATTGAAGGAAGGTCATTGATGAAGCAGCTGCAGATGGTTACTCTGAGGAACTCCTGCAGTGATGTCCTGGAGCTCAGATGATTGACCTCCAATAACCACAACCATCTTCCTTTGCGCTAGGTATGACGCCAACCAGCGGAGAGTTGTCCCCTGATTCCCATTGACTTCAGTTTTGCTAGGGCTCCTTGATGCCATACTCAGTCAAATGCAGCCTTGATGTCAAGGGTAGTCACTCCCCCCTCACCTCTTGAGTTCAGCTCTTTTGTCCATGTTTGAACCAAGGCTGTAATGAGGTCAAGAGCTGAGTGGCCCTGGCGGAACCCAAACTGAGTGTCACTGAGCAGGTTATTGCTAAGCAAGTGCCGCTTGATGGCACTGTTGATAACACCTTGCATCACTTTACTGATGATTGAGAGTAGGCTGATGGGGCGGTAATTGGCTGTGTTGGACTTGTCTTGCTTTTTGTGTACAGGACATACCTGAGCAATTTTCCACATTGCAGCGTAGGTGCCAGTGTTGTAGCTGTACTGGAACAGCTTGGCTAGGGGCGCGGCAAGTTCTGGAGCACAGGTCTTTAGTACTATTGCCGGAATATTGTCAGGGCCCATAGCCTTTGCAGTATCCAGTGCCTTCAGTCGTTTCTTGATATTACGCAGAGTGAATCGAATTGGCTGAAGTCTGGCATCTGTGATGCTGGGGACCTCAGGAGGAGGCTGAGATGGATCATCAACTCGGCACTTCTGGCTGAAGATTGTTGCAAATGCTTCAGCGTTATCTTTCACACTGATGTGCTGGGCTCCCCCATCATCGAGGATGGGTATATTTGTGGAGCCACCTCCTCCAGTTAGTTGTTTAATTGTCCACCACCATTCACGGCTGGATGTGGCAGGACTGCAGAGCTTAGATCTGATCTGTTGATTATGGGATCGCTTAGCTCTGTCTATCGCATGCTGCTTACGCAGTTTGGCACCCAGGTAGTTCTGTGTTGTAGCTTCACCAGCTGACACCTCATTTTTAGGTATGCCCGGTGCTGCTCCGAGCATGCCCTCCTGCACTCTTCACTGAACCAGGGTTGGTTCCCCGGCTTGATGCTCATGGTAGAATGGGGGATATGCTGGGCCATGAGATTACAGATTGCAGTTAAATACAATTCTGCTGCTGCTGATGGCCCACAGTGCCTCACGGATGCCCAGTTTTGCATTGCTAGATCTGTTCAAAATCTATCCCATTTTGCACAGTAGTAATGTCACACAACACGATGGAGGGTATCCTCAATGTGAAGGCGGGACCGTCTCCACAAGCACTGTGCGGTGGTCACTCCTACCAATACTGTCACGGACAGATGCATCTGCGGCTGGCAGATTGGTGAGGACGAGGTCAAGTTAGTTTTTCCCTCTTGTTGGTTCCCTCACCACCTGCCGCATACCCAGTCTAGCAGCTACGTCCTTTAGGACTCGGTTAGCTCGGTCGGTAGTGGTGCTACTGAGCCACTCTTGGTGATGGACATTGAAGTCCCCCACCCAGAGTTCATTCTGTGCCCTTGCCACCCTCAAGTGCTGTTCAACATGGAGGACTACTGACTCATCAGCTGAGGGAGGGCAGTAGGTGGTAATCAGCAGGAGGTTTCCTTGTCCAAGTTTGACCTGATGCCATGAGACATAATGGGGTTCGGAGTCAATGTTGAGGACTCCCAGGGCAATTCCCTCCCGACTGTTTACCACTGTGCCACCTCTGGTGGGTCTGTCCTGCCGGTGGGACAGGACATACCTGGGGATGGTGATGGCAGTGTCTGGGACATTGTCTGTGAGTTTTCTATAGACCCCCCAATAGCAACAGAGACATGGAGGAACAGATTGGGAGGCAGATTTTGGAAAGTTGCAAAAGTAACAGAGTTGTTGTCATGGGTGACTTCAACTTCCCTAATATTGATTGGAACCTCCTTAGTGCAAATAGTTTGGATGGAGCAGTTTTTGTCAGGTGTGTCCAGGAAGGTTTCCTGACTCAATATGTAGATAGGCCGACTAGAGGGGAGACTATGTTGGACTTGGTGCTTGGCAACGAACCAGGCCAGGTGGCAGATCTATTGGTGGGAGAGCATTTCGGTGATAGTGATCACAACTCCCTGACCTTTTCTATAGTCTTGGAGATGGACAGGAGCAGACGGGATGGGAAAATATTTAATTGGGGGAGGGGGAATTACAATGCTATTAGGCAGGAACTGGGGAGCATAAATTGGGAACAGATGTTCTCAGGGAAATGCACGACAGAAATGTGGAGGTTGTTTCGGGAGCACTTGCTGCGGCTGCTGGATAGGTTTGTCCCGATGAGGCAGGGAAGGGATAGTAGGGTGAAGGAACCTTGGATGACAAGAGATGTGGAACAGCTAGTCAAGAGGAAGAAGGAAGCTTACTTAAGGTTGAGGAAGCAAGGATCCGACAGGGCTCTAGAGGGTTACAAGGTAGCCAGGAAAGAACTGAAGAATGGACTTAGGAGAGCTAGAAGGGGACATGAAAAAGTCTTGGCGGGTAGGATTAAGGAAAATCCCAAGGCGTTCTACACTTATGTGAGGAACAAGAGGATGGCCAGAGTGAGGGTAGGGCCGATCAGGGATAGTGGAGGGAACTTGTGCCTGGAGTCGGAGGAGGTAGGGGAGGTCCTAAATGAATACTTTGCTTCAGTATTCACTAGTGAGAGGGACCTGGTCGTTTGTGAGGACAGCGTGGAACAGGCTGATAAGCTCGAACAGGTTGAGGTTAAGAGGGAGGATGTACTGGAAATTTTGAATGATATGAGGACAGATAAGTCCCCGGGGCCAGACGGGATATACCCAAGGATATTACGGGAAGCGAGGGAAGAGATTGCCGCGCCTTTGGCGATGATCTTTGCGTCTTCACTGTCCATTGGAGTAGTGCCGGATGATTGGAGGTTGGCAAATGTTGTTCCCTTGTTCAAGAAAGGGAATAGGGATAACCCTGGGAATTATAGACCAGTCAGTCTTACGTCGGTAGTGGGCAAATTATTGGAGAGGATTCTGAGAGCCAGGATTTATGATTATTTGGAAAAGCATAGTTTGATTAGAGACAGTCAGCATGGCTTTGTGAGGGGCAGGTCATGCCTCACAAGCCTTATTGAATTCTTTGAAGATGTGACAAAACACGTTGATGAAGGAAGAGCAGTGGATGTGGTGTATATGGATTTTAGCAAGGCGTTTGATAAGGTTCCCCATGGTAGGCTCATTCAGAAAGTAAGGAGGCATGGGATACAGGGAAAGTTGGCTGTCTGGATACAGAATTGGCTGGCCCATAGAAGACAGAGGGTGGTAGTAGATGGAAAGTATTCAGCATGGAGCTCGGTGACCAGTGGTGTTCCGCAGGGATCTGTTCTGGGACCTCTGCTCTTTGTGATTTTTATAAATGACTTGGATGAGGAAGTGGAAGGCTGGGTTAGCAAGTTTTCCAATGACACGAAGGTTGCTGGAGTTGTGGATAGTGTGGAAGGCTGTTGTAGGTTGCAACGGGACATTGACAGGATGCAGAGCTGGGCTGAGAAGTGGCAGATGGAGTTCAACCTGGAAAAGTGTGAAGTGATTCATTTTGGAAGGTCGAATTTGAATGCGGAATACAGGCTTAAAGACAGGATTCTTGGTAGTGTGGAGGAACAGAGGGATCTTGGGGTCCATGTCCATAGTTGCCACCCAAGTTGATAGGGTTGTTAAAAAGGCGTATGGTGTGTTGGCTTTCATTAACAGGGGGATTGAGTTTAAGAGCCGCGAGGTTATGCTGCAGCTCTATAAGGCCCTGATTCGACCACACTTGGAATATTGTGTTCAGTTCTGGTCGCCTCATTATAGGAAGGATGTGGAAGCTTTAGAGAGGGTGCAGAAGAGATTTACCAGGATGCTGCCTGGACTGGAGGGCATGTCCTACGAAGAAAGATTGAGGGAGTGAGGGCTTTTCTCATTGGAGCGAAGAAGGATGAGAGGTGACTTGATAGAGGGGTACAAGATGATGAGAGGCATAGATAGAGTGGATAGCCAGAGACTTTTTCCCAGGGTGGAAAGGGCTATCACCAGAGGGCATAATTTTAAGGTGATTGGAGGAAGGTTTCGGGGAGATGTCAGAGGTAGGTTCTTTACACAGAGAGTGGTGGGTGCGTGGAGTGCGCTGCCAGCGGTGGTAGTAGAAGCAGATACATTAGTGGCATTTAAGCGACTCTTGGATAGGTACATGGATGATAGTAAAATGAAGGGTAGGTAGTTAGTTTGATCTTAGAGTAGGTTAAAGGTTCGGCACAACATCGTGGGCCGAAGGGCCTGTACTGTGCTGTACTGTTCTATGTTCTATGTATGATTCCGTATGACTATGTCAGGCTGTTGCTTCACTAGTCTGTGGGACAGCTCTCCCAACTTTGGCACAAGCCTCCAGATGTTGGTAAGGAGGACTTTGCAGGGTCGACAGGGCTGGGTTTGCCGTTGCCGTGGTTTCCGGTGCCTAGGTCGATGCCGGGTGGTCCATCCGGTTTCTTTCTTTTATCATTGACTTCGTAGCGGTTAGATACAACTGAGTGGCTTGCTAGGCCATTTCAGAGGGCATATAAGAGTCAGCCACATTGCTGTGGGTCAGGAGTCACATGTAGGCCAGATAAGGTAAGGACAGCTGATTTCTTTCCCTAAAGGACATTAGTGAACCAGATGGGTTTTTGCAACAATTGACAATGGTTTCATGGCCATCATTAGACTATTTTTTAATTCCAGATTTATTAATTGAATTCAAATTGCACCTTCTGGTCTGGTGGGATTTGAACCCATGTCGCCAGAACAATACCCTGGGTCTCTGTGTTACTAGTCCAGTGACAATACCACTACGCCACCGCCTCCCCCAATATCCTCAGTATTTATTTAGAGCTAATTTCTGCTCATCCAATACTGGATGTCAGGCATGCAGCGTGTTAACTCAGATGCAGTGGGTCGAGAGAGGTGATGATGAGGTAGAGCTGGGTTTCATCAGTGTACATGTGAAATCTGGCAATATGTTATCAGATGATGTCCTTGAGGGGCAACATGTAAATGAGAAATAGGAGTGGGCCAAGGATAGATCCTTGGGAAACTGCAGAGAGGGCTCCAGACTTTATCCTTTCGCACCCTGTAACTAAATGTAAATGTTTGCGGGCGTGCAGGGACAGAGAAACCTGTGGATTCAGATGCACAGATATTTGAAGGTGGGAGGACACGTGATATTTGGATTTATAAAATTGACATAGAGAACAAATGCAAGGAAATAATGCTAAAACTTTCTAAGTCGCTGGTGAGACCTCAGCTGGAGAATTGTGACCAATTCTGGGCATCACACTTTAGAAAGGATGTCAGTGCCTTGGAGGAGATTTGGCTGTTGCCATCTTGGGCAGGTTCCCAAGAAGGGTGGTTAGAATACCCATACTTTGTGGCTGGGAGGCCATTTGTAATATGCAAATCGTAGTTTTTGGTACGTAGGATAATAATGTCATTTATGCCAGCATTGAGCTGTCTAATCAGGGGACTTAAAGGGACTGCGGGAAGATGCTAAAAAATGGCCCAAGAGTACTTTTAACTTGTTTTTGTGGTCTAGTACAGGGTCTGCAACCTGTGGCTCTAAAGCCACATGAGGCTCTTTAACATCTCTTTTGCGGCTCCCAACCTTTTCGAGTGGTATAGCTACACCATGGTTATAGATAATGGGCTTAATTTTAATAGCGCGCCGCACTCCTCGGTGGCAAGCTTTCAACTCGGCGGCCTTCCAAGAGGACCCCCTGCGATATTACGCGCAGGGGCTAATTTAAATAGGGGGGTGGAGTGGCTGCGCCCGATGGCGTTCCGCGGTCCCGGCAACGCCGTCCAGTGCCACTGCGCAGGCGCTGGTGCCATTTTTAAAGGGCTTTAAGCCCTGAGCAGAAATTTTAATTTTTAAAGTGACCAGGACTTTAATTTTTAATAAAAAAGTACATTTCACATAAAAGCGCCACTTCCACCCCCGCAGTGATCACACAATAAATTTATTTCCTGCCCCCCCGCCCAAAAACCATTCTTGACAGTGCCGACCTTTAAACCCTAAACTTTGCACTCTGTTCCCTTCAACCCCTTCCCACCATCTCCACGGCCAATGAAAAATGTTTTCCCCGCTCCTCCATCCCTCCCACCCTGAAAATTTTATTACTGTGCACCTTCCTACCAGATTTCTGCCTTGCAACTAAGGCGCCTGAGCTGCGATTGGAGTCAGTAAAATTGACCTGCAGGTAAGTTTATTTGCATCTCGTTTAGGTTCATTTGATTATGCAGATGAGGGTCCCGCTGCCAGACGGTGGAGCAGGCCACACCGAGGTCCCCCCGCCACTGGTAATATGCGGCGGGCTGTTCTTGACAGCCTCTCCCCGCAAAGCTTTACCGGCCCTCGCAGCGTCAAGGAGCCGGTAAAATTCAGCCCAATGCCTTTGATTCATGGAACTGATTTTTTGATTGTGACCATTCTTGATTCTATTATAGCTGGGATGATAAATTATTCTGAATGTGCCTTCTTTATCATGAGAATCAATAGCCGAAAAAAATTGACTTAATTCTACACAACTAAAGTTAAAGTTTGTTTTAAAGATGACTTTATGACAAAAGTATAGGTTAAAAAAAAGTTTAAAAACACGATAATTCAGAGTTAGGTCTATATAATTTTTTTTCTGATGATACACAAATTCAGTATATGTATTTTATTCATTATATGTGCAAATTATGCATTCTACCAGAGACACTTGCCAATTTGTCATGTATTTGGTTTAGAAAAGTTGAATTTTCATTTTGCAGCACCCAATAGTTTTTATTTGAGGCAAATTTTTTTTAAAAGGCTCTTCAGATGAAAAAGGTTGCTGACCCCTTATCTAGGAGGAGCAGTAATGCTACTTTTTTTCCTTACAAAAATACTCTGGCCTGCTGCCAGACCATGGCCACTCCCCTGCTCCCCCCACCCACTTCCAGGCTCTGACTGTCATCTCGCTTTGCAAAGGAACCAGCAAAATTCCCCAACTGGCAAGCTGTCTCAAAGTGCTCATCCAGTTTGCACAACAGTTACAGTGGGCGGGTGGTGGGTCCACGCCACTCATAAATGTCCACTTGTGCATCTAAACTTAAAATCTGTCTCTCTGAGCTCAATGCACCTTCTGAAGTTTATAAAACACAAAACAAAATGCAACACAAAAGCTACAACACGTGCAGAATTAGTAGAATCATAGAAAGTTTATGGCACAGAAAGAGGCCACTTGTAGTAGTCTCGCTCGTTGCCCCTGCATATAGCCTCTTAATTTAAAAAAGACACAACTTCTTTGTTTAAAAAAGCTCAATGTAAATTGAATGAAGCTTTTTAAATTTGTCTATCAGCGCTTCTTCAAATAGTATTGAAAAATGTTTGAGCACTAACTGCTGGAAGTTAAAGAAAAATATTCCATCTGTGCAGCTACCTTAACAGTACTGATGTGTCCTGAGAAATTAGGTACAGGCACAACCCAATTTCAACTCAGTCACAAGTCTGGGCAATTTTTCTCAATGGTCTTTCATGGAAAGTTAGCATTGCTGACAAAGCCAGTATTTATTGCTCATCCCTCATTGCTCTTGAGAAGGTGGTGGTGCTTCACTTCCTTGAATCACTGCAGTCTGTGTGGTGTAAATACTCCTACAGTTCTGTTCAGTAGAGAGTTCCAGGATTTTGACCCAGTGGCAATGAAGGAATGATGATATATTTCCAAGTCAGGCTGGTGTGTGACTTGGAGGGGAACTTGCAGGTGATGGTGTTCCCACGCGCCTGCTGCCCTTGTCCTTCTAGGTGGTAGAGGTCATGAGTTTGGGAAGTGCTGCCAAAGAAGCCTTCGCAAGATTCATTGATTGTGGGAGGGCCATAGTTGGTAATCAAGAGGCCCATGCTTGACAGTGCCATGAGACGTCGTGGGGTCTAGAGCCACTCAGTGTTGACTCTCAGGGACACTTCCTGTGTACGACAGTGCTGCTACATCTGGTGGATCTATCCTGCAGCTGGGACATGGAGGAATCTAGGACATTGGATGATGGTCATACAGAATCATCCCTATGTCAAGCTGATGCTTGATTAGTCTGTGGGATAATTCTCCTAATTTTGGTACAAGTCCCCAGATGTTAGTGAGACGTTCACCACCAGAACTGGCTGGGCCACATAAAGCACTATTGGGCCCTGCTCTCGTCTGCTAAAACTGCTCACTATTCCAAGATCATCCTGGAATGCAATGGTAGACCCCGGCTTCTTTTCTGTACTGCAAACCGTCTTCTTAAACCTCTCTCTCCTGTCTCCTCCACCCTCATCTCCAACAATAAGTGAGAGGAACTCATGGATTTCTTTGTCAGTAAAATTGAGACCATCCAATCAGCTGCCTCTGCTGCTTCCCACCCTTCCATGAGCCCACTGGGCCTAAGTGCCTCTAAAGTTCCCCTATGCCCTAGCCTTGAACTCGCATCTTTCTCTAATTTCTCTACTATGTCCCCTTATACCCACTCTGAGTTCATTTGTTCTTGAGACTCAGTTCCTGCTCCCTTGACCCCATTAAACTGCTGGGCATTCAACTTCCTTTCCTGGACCCCATGTTAGCTGACATTGTTAATGGTTCTCTCTTCAGGTGCTGCTCCTATTTCCTTTAAATCTGCCCTCCTCACCCCCTCTCCTCAAAAAACCAATCCTTCACCTCATTGTCCTTGCAGACTACCACCCCATCTCCACCCTCCTTTTCCTCTGTAAAGCCTTTGAACGTGTTGTCGCCTCCCAAATTCCAGCTGATCTTTCCCAAGACGCCCTGTTTGAATGCCTCCAATCAGGTTTTTTCACCACCACAGTACCGAAACTGCTCTTATAAAAGCCACAAATTACATTCTATGTGACTGTGACATAGGTAAACTATTCTTCCTCGTTCTTCACGATCTGTCTGCAGCTTTGACGTGGTTGACAACACCATCCTCCTGCCCAACACCTCTCCACAGCTGTCCAGCTGGATGGGACTGCACTCATCTGGTTCCATTCTTATCTATCTAATTGTAGCCAGAATTTCACTTGCAATGGCTTCTGTTCCTGCTCTTACACCACCTCCGGTGTTCCCAAGGTTCTATCCTTGGCCCCCTCCTATTTCTCATCTACATGCTGCATCTTGGTGACATCATCTGAAAGCACAGTTAGTTTTCACATATATGCTGATGATACCCAGCAGTACCTCACCAGCAGTTCTCTTGGCTCCTCCATTGTTCCTAATTATCAGACTGTTTGTCCGACATCCAGTACTGGATGAGCAGAAATTTCCTCCAACTAATCATTGGGAAGACCAAAGCCATTGAGCAAAATCTTAATGGAATAAACCCACTGGCAACGATGAGGCCAGTAGAAGGTCAAGAACACATTGTAATTGAAGCAGGCTTTGCTGTGGCTCTTTAACTAAGCCATTAACGTCCCCCTACTGGGTTTCCTGACTAACCACAGGGTGTGGACGTGTTTACAACCCGCATTCCATCAGTGAAGGCTCTGTATTTAAAGGGACCCCGGTAGGGGTGAGTGTGGCTGCAGGAAAACTTCTGAAGCCATCTGAAGGGAAGAAGATGGAAGGAAGATGTGGGAAGGCTGAACAACAACCGCCCCCACCCCCACAAGTTCTCTGACTCTTCCATGGAGATCCTGCTGTAGCTGGTAAGGACCAGAAGGGAGCTCCTCTTCCCTGTGGCTGGGAGGAAGAGGCTAGTCACCCAAATGAAGTAGGCATGGCTGGAAGAGGCAAAGGCTGTGAGCAGCACAAGTGTGGTGCCAAGGACGTGGATTCAATGCCGGAAAAGTTTTAATGACCTTGTAAGGTCCGGAAAGGTGAGTGCCATACTTCTCAGGTGGTGTCTATCACTCTCTGATCTCGTAGCATTCTCCTGCATAGCACTCCTCTAACGGACAGACCTTGCCATTTTAAGCATTTCTTTCAGGCACCTCCTCAAATCTCCATCTGATCAGCCAACACTCTCACTCAGCCTCATCTTATTGTCCTCTTGCACTCATCCCTGACAATCACCCTCTTCAAATGTTCGCATTCTATCCTCAGTGCACATTTATTTTCTCACACTCATAACTCTGCTTTCTCTCATTGCAGGAGAACAGTGTGCACAACTCCAGGGAGAGGCAGAGAATCATGGTGGACCTGCAGCCATAGCCACCCTGACCATATGGAGGAGAACATACTGGGGATCGACAGGGTGTCACATGCACTAGGCATTGGCAATGGAGGTGGGTGTGGCCCAGATACCTGGTGACAGCATTACACAATGCAGCCATAGCCACCCTGACCATATGGAGGAGAACATACTGGGGATCGACAGGGTGGCACATGCACTAGGCATTGGCAATGGAGATGGGTGTGACCCAGATACCTGGTGACAGCATTACACAATACACTGCCACTTGGCACTTAACAGTCACTCATGTTGAACTGATGGCACCAATAACTGAAATGTTATGTTAAGCACTATGCTGAGTGTGTACCTTTCCCAATGTCAGCATTAACTCATCTTTGATCGCTTAAGGGTCCTTCATGGGTGACAGAGGAGCTTATGCGGGACCAGGCCAAGAAGTCCGAGCACTCTGAGGATGCACCGTCACATGCCTCATGCACCCTCCACCAGCACAGATAGAGTCACCTGGGTGGGGACTGGAGTAGAGATAGCTAGGTTGTACATTACATGTGAGCAGGAGCAGGTACTGGAGACAGAGGCCAGCAGTGGAGAGCCCCTGTTGGAGGGCAAAGGACAGTCCAAGATCTGCTCAGCTGGACGTAGATGCTGAACCACGGGTTTCATCCAAGAAAAGGGAACTTGAGGAGCAACAACGGGAAATGTGTGAGCTTCTGTCAGCATTCCCAGAGGCAGTGCACATCCTTGGAGAGTGATTGGAGGAATTCATCTCTAGCATGAGTGCCACGACGTTTCCATGTAAAGAGCAGTCACTTGCATGGAGAATCAGATATGGCAGCCCATCGAATACATGCTGACACAGATGAATGGCCTACACATTCTGACTTCCACTTTACACAGGACAGAGCAAAGCTTTGCCTTCCTGGCTCAATGCCTCACTGACATACAGCCAAAAGTTCTCCAGCTCTTGCCAGGTGGGCCATGAAAAGAAAGATAGAGAAAGGGCACATGGCAGTGGGGACTCTTTGCAAGGCACTTCCACTTCTCATCCCTTGCCCCCAGCCCAGCCAACAAAAGCCACACACACTGCCTTCTGCCCCAATGACCAGGTTTCCCCTCAGGGCCTTCAAAATCCAGAGGACATTCATCACGAGCATCTCATCTGTCAAAGCCAGGGAACAAGCCTGCCTCCAGCTCTGCTGAAGCCACAGGGGTTGCACCACATAGGAGTAAGAGGAAGCGAATTGGAAAGACTTAATAGTTACAAAAGGGGATTGATTCACTTAGGTGTGCATAGCAATGTTAATGGCAGTATGTTGATGTTTATTTCAATAAATGGAACACTTTATTTGTACTACTCATTCTCCTGCCCACTAATTTGTTGCATTCCCCATTCATCCTGGACAGTTGCCTTCCGGCGAATGGTATGATCAGCTTTTATCAGAAGGTAAGTGTGTGAATGTGATGGTTGGCTGGCTGACTGTTGGAATTAATTGTATCTGGGTAGGGTCTACACAGGGTTTCTGATGACATTGTCGGATGGCCTCACGCACACATATTAAATGAAGCATGCTTGGATGAGTCACTAGCTTCTTACCTTCCGGGAGCGGAGCGGACCTGTGGGGAGAATCTCGAGAGCGGAGGCTATAAATAGAGCCCGAGGATCGAGGCCCAGTCTCTTACCTTCCGGGAGCGGAGCAGAGAGCAGTCAAAGCTCTTCCAGCGTGCCGGAGTTTTGAAAAAAAAAGCCAACAGTGACATCACAGGAGATCTGCAAGGTGATTGGTTGGTGAGTCACTGCTGTTAGGGAATAGCTCTAAATTGCTGGGTAAGTAAGGTAAGAACAGTTTAAAAGTTTAAAGTTTATTTCAAATATAGTAAGTAGTGTTTTTTTTTTTAGGCAGTGTGGTAGTAACGAGGACCAGGGAAGAGGGTCCTACAGTAACTGATATTATTGGACATTAAGATCTTCCAGAAGGTTTAATTTAATTTAAAGGGTTAAGTCATGGCAGGAGAGCTCAAAGCTGTGGTGTGCACCTCGTGCTCCATGTTGGAAGCCGGGAACAGTTCCAGTGCCCGGGACCAGCATGTGTGCAGGGTGTGTCTCCAGCTGCAGCTCCTGGAAGCCCGGGTTTCGGAGCTGGGGACACTGTGGAGCATCCACGAGGCGGAGAGTATCGTGGATAGCACGCATAGAAAGGTGGTCACACCGCAGGCTCAGATCCCACGGGCAGGTGGGGAATGGGTGACCACCAGGCAGAGCAAGAGGACTAGGCAGGCAGTGCAGGAATCTCCTGTGGCTATTCCCCTGCAAAACAGATATACTGCTTTGGATACTGTTGGGGGGAATGGCCTCTCAGGGGAAAGCAGCAACAGCCCAATTCATTGCACCACGGTTGGCTCTGCTGCACAGGGGAGGAGTAAAAAGTGTGAGAATGCAATAGTTATAGGGGGTTCAATTGTAAGGGGAATAGATAGGCGTTTCTGTAGCTGCAAAAGAGACTCCGGGATGATATGTTGCCTCCCTGGTGCTAGGGTCAAGAATGTCTCAGAGCGGTTACAGGACATTCTGAAGGGGGAGGGTGAACAGCCAGTGGTCGTGGTACACATTGGTACAAACGACATAGGTTAAAAAAAGGGATGAGGTCCTAAAAGCAGAATATAGGGAGCTAGGAAGTAAATTGAAAAGTAGGGCCTCAAAGGTAGTGATCTCAGGATTACTACCAGTGCCACGTGCTAGTCAGAGTAGAAATAGCAGGATATATCGGATGAATACATGGCTGAAGAGATGGTGTGAGGGGGAGGGTTTTAGATTCCTGGGGCTTTGGGACTGGTTCTGGGGGAGGTGGGACCAGTACAAACTGGACGGGTTACACCTGGGCAGGACCGGGACTGATGTCCTTGGGGGAGTATTTGCTAGAGTGGTTGGGGAGGGTTTAAACTAAAATGGCAGGGGGAAGGAGTCAGAGGAGGGGGATCAAATACAAGAACAAAAGACAGTAAGGGGAATAAGAAAAGTGATAGGCAGAGAAATCAAGGGCCAGAATCAAGCAGGGACACAGTGAAAAATATTGGGAAGAGGACAAGTAATGGTAAAAAGACAAGCCTTAAGGCTTTGTGCCTTAACGCGTGGAGCATTCGCAATAAAGTGGATGAATTACTTGCGCAAATAGATGTAAACGGGTATGATATAGTCGGGATTACGGAGACTTGGCTGCAAGGTGACCAGGGATGGGAAATGAACATCCAGGGATATTCGGTATTTAGGAAGGAAAGACAAAAACCAAAAGGCAGTGGAGTTGCATTGCTGGTTAAAGAGGAAATTAACGCAATAGTGAGGAAAGATATTAGCTCTGACGATGTGGAATCTGTATGGGTAGAGCTGAGAAACATTAAGGGGCAAAAAAACGTTAGTGGGGGTTGTATATAGACCCCCAAACTGTGGTGGTGATGTTGGGAATGGCATTAAACAAGAAATTGGAGATGCATGCAATAAAGGAACATCTGTAATTATGGGTGACTTTAATCTGCATATAGATTGGGCAAATCAAATTAGTCACAATATCATAGAGGAGGAATTCTTGGAGTGTATATGGGATGGTTTTCTGGACCAATACGTTGAGGAACCAACAAGAGAACAGGCCATCCTAGACTGGGTATTGTGTAATGAGAGAGGAATAATTGACAATCTAGTGGTGCGAGACCCCTTGACGACTAGCGACCATAATATGATAGAATTCTTCATCAAGATGGAGAGTGACGTAGTTGATTCTGAGACAAGGGTCCTGAATCTTAGTAAACAAAACTACGAAGGTATGAGGTGCGAGTTGGCCATGACGGATTGGGAAACATTACTTAAAGGGATGACGGTCGATTAGCAATGGCAAACATTTAAAGAGCTCATCAATGAACTGCAACAATTGTTTATCCCTGTCTGGCGCAAAAGTAAAACAGGAAAGGTAGCCAAACCATGTCTTACAAGGGAAATTAGAGATAGCATTAGATCCAAGGAAGAGGCATATAAATTTGCCAGAAAAAACAACAGACCTAAGGATTGGGAGCAGTTTAGAATTCAGCAAAGGAGGACCAAGGGATTGATTAAGAAGGGGAAACTAGAGTAAGAGAGCAAGCTTGCGGGGAACATAAAACTGACTGCAAAGGTTTCTATAGGTATGTGAAGAGAAAAAGATTGGTGAAGACAAATGTAGTCCCCTTACAGTCAGAAACAGGGGAGTTTATTATGGGGAATAGAGAAATGGCTGACCAACTAAATGCATACTTTGGTTCTGTCTTCACAAAGGAGGACACAAATATCACACCAGAAATACTGAAGCAGTCCGTGTAGAAATGCAGCAAGACCTGGACAATATCCAGGCTTGGGCTGATAAGTAGCAAGTAACATTTGCACCACACAAGTGCCAGGCAATGACCATCTCCAACAAGAGAGAATCTAACCATCTCCCCTTGACATTCAACAGCATTACCATCCCCCACTAACAACATCCTAGGGGCTACCATTGACCAGAAACTGAACTGGAGTAGCCATATAAATACTGTGGCTACAAGAGCAGGTCAGAGGCTAGGAATCCTGAGGTGAGTAACTCATCTCCTGACTCCGCAAAGCCTGTCCACCATCTACAAGGCACAAATCAGGAGTGTGATGGAATACTCTCCACTTGCCTGGATGGGTGCAGCTCAAAAAACACTCGAAGCTCGACACCATCCAGGACAAAGCAGCCAGCTTGATTGGCATCCCATCTACAAACATTCACTCCCTCCACCACCGACGCACAGTGGCAGCAGTGTGTACCATCTACAAGATACACTGCAGCAATGCACCAAGGGTCCTTAGACAGCACCTTCCAAACCCGCGACCTCTACCAACTAGAAGGACAAGGGCAGCAAATACATGGGAACACCACCACCTGCAAGTTCCCCTCCAAGTCACACGCCATCCTGACTTGGAACTATATCGCCGTTCCTTCACTGTCACTGGGTCAAAATCCTGGAACTTCCTTCCTAACAGTGCTGTGGGTATACCTACCCCAAATGGACTGCAGCGGTTCAAGAAGGCAGCTCACCACCACCTCAAGGGCAATTAGGGATGGGCGATAAATGCTGGCCTGGCCAGCGTCACCCACATCCCATGAATGAATAAAAAAAAAATGTTGGGGAACGCAGGGCTTAGTGAGAGAGAGGAACTGAAAGAAATCAGTGTTAGTAGAGAAATGGTGTTGGGGAAATTGATGGGATTGAAGGCCGATAAATCCCCAGGGCCTGATGGTATGCATGGCCGAGTACTTAAGGAAGTGGCTCTAGAAATAGTGGATGCATTGGTGGTCATCTTCCAAGATTCTATAGACTCTGGAACAGTTCCTACAGATTGGAGGGTAGCTAATGTAACCGCACTATATAAAAAGGGAGGTAGAGAGAAAGCAGGGAATTATGGACCAGTCAGCCTGACATTGATAGTGAGGAAAATTCTAGAGTCCATTATCAAAGATTTTATAGCAGAGCACTTGGAGAACAGTGGCAGCATCGGACAGAGTCAGCATGGATTTACGAATGGGAAATCATGCATGACAAATCTACTAGAATTCTTCGAGGATGTAACTAGTAGAGTTGATGAGGGGGCGCCAGTGGATGTGGTTTATTTGGACTTACAGAAGGCTTTCGACAAAGTCCCACATAAGAGATTAGCATGTAAAATTAAAGCGCATGGGATGGGGGTAGTGTATTGCGATGGATAGAAAATTGGTTGGTGGACAGCAAACAAAGAGTAGGAATAAATGGGTCTTTTTCCGAAAGGCAGGCAGTGACTAGTGGGGTACCCCAGGGATTGGTGCTAGGACCCCAGCTATTCACAATATACATTAATGATTTAGATGAAGGAACTAAATGTGATATCGCCAAATTTGCTGATGACACAAAGCTGGGTGGGAGACTGAGTTGTGAGGAGGATGCAGAGAGGCTTCAGGGTGATTTGGACAAGTTAAGTGAGTGGGAAAATGCATGGCAGATGCAGTATAATGTGGATAAATGTGAGATTATCCACTTTGGTAGGAAAAACAGGAAGGCAGATTATTATCTGAACGACTATAAACAGAGAGAGGGGAATGTGCAACGAGACCTGGGTGTTCTCGTACACCAGTCGCTGAAGGTAAGCATGCAGGTGCAACAGGTGGTAAAAAAGGCAAATGGTATGTTGGCCTTCATAACGAGAGGATTCAAGTACAGGAGCAGGGATGTCTTGCTGCAATTATACAGGGCCTTGGCGAGCCCACACCTGGAATATTGTGTGCAGTTTTGGTCTCCTTATCTGAGGAAGGATGTTCTTGCTATAGAGGGAGTGCAGCGAAGGTTTACCAGACTGATTCCTGGGATGGCAGGACTGGTGTATGAGGAGAGATTGAGTCAGTTAGGATTATATTCGCTGGAGTTCAGAAGAGTGAGGGGGGTTCTCATAGAAACCTATAAAATTCTAACAGGACTTGACATGGTAGATGCAGGAAGGATGTTCCCGATGGTGGAGGTATCCAGAACCAGGGGTCATAGTCTAAGGATATGGGGTAAACCTTTCAGGACTGAGATGAGGAGAAATTTCTTCACGCAGAGAGTGGTGAGCCTGTGGAATTCGCTACGACAGAAAGCAGTTGAGGCCAAAACATTGTATGTTTTCAAGAAGGAGTTAGATATAGCTCTTGGGTCTAAAGGGATCAAAGGGTATGGGGCGAAAGCGGGAACAGGCTACTGAGTTGGATGATCAGCCATGATCATAATGAATGGCGGAGCAGGCTCGAAGGGCCAAATGGCCTACTCCTGTTCCTATTTTCTATGTTTCTCTGGCAGACAGGTGTGTGGCTACAGGCACCATGGTCACATCTGGTACCTCTTCTTTCTCAAAGGGAATTAAGGGATATGGGGACAGTACGGAGAAGTGGAGTTGAGGTCGAAGATCAGCCATGATCTTATTTAATGGTGGAGCAGGGGTTTGAAGGACCGTATGGCCTACTCCTGCTTCTATCTCTTATGTTCTTGGGTTCTTACATAAACAGAGTCCATTATACATATGGATATTGGAATTTATAATGGGAAAAAGTTGGCACAAGTGTGATAAAAATGTAACTACTGGAAGTGAAGTTGTGTAGACAGAAAGTGCGTGCAAATGTGAGGCTTTTAATAAGATATATAGCATTGATTTAGAGCATTTCCGTTTAATTAACATCGTGGTTAAAGTATATTTTATATAGCTATGATATCATAAATATTTTGCATCTTTTACAATTTAACTTATCTAAATAAACCAACAATTTATTGTGGCATAGATATTTAGTCTAAGGAAATCCTAACTGTGTAAAAATAAACAGCATCCTTTTTAACTGGTTAGTTATTTGTATTTTGCAGAGGTTCTGCAGGATCAGAAATCTTGAGCGAAAGTTCTACAGAGAGTGAGGACGAACAAAAAGATATGGACAGACAGCAGGAATTCAACACTGATTTACCTTCTGAGTACTGGCAGATTCAGAAAGTAGTGAAATACCTGAAGGTAAGGGCATAAAAAAAACTTTATCCAATGGCAGTATTTGCTTGTATGCAGTTTTAGAAGTTCTCACTCAGAGTTTAGTGAGTTTTTTCCAATGAGTAGGTGAACCAAAACCCCCGATTTTGACAGGGGCAGGTTTGGTAAGCGGTGGTGGGGGAGGGAGTATGAGAGGGTGGGAGTCAGAGTATTGAAGTGGTCAGAGTTTCTGAGCAGAAACCTCGAAATCCAGTTTTCCCTGCATGCCCGTGTGACATTTTAACAGATTTCCTGCCGGAAGTCAGCCTAATTGGCAAGCTTGGTCTCCAGTTGTGTGGGAGCACTCCTGTGCAGGCCATAACCACAGGCAAGGAGCCTGCAGCTGCTAGTGGGAGTGTGGTTTTGCTTTGATGCCTGCCCACTCATTGTGGCGGTGGGGTGGGGTGGAAATGTGTGATAAAATGCAAGCTTTTTAGAAAAGATAAAGCTGTTGAAGCTTGTATCTTGTTTTTTGGTTCAATATCTGAGATAATATTGTTCCCTGGATTATTTTCTTTACATTTTTCCCAATAAAGTATTAGAGCATGAAGTTTTGCAAAATGTTGAATCAGCATAAAGTCCAATGCTTTTGTGCCAGACAAAATTCTGGCTGGAATTTAATGCTGAAACAGCCCCACCCACTGGCTGCAAAGCTGGAGGCGATCCAGCCTCAGCTCGGTCTGGAAGCTTTGCTGCTTGTTTGCATGGCTCAGGCCCTTAATTGGCTTCATTCAGGGCTTCCACCCCTCTGAGGCAAGACATCCCATCACCAAGATTTGCCAGCCAATCAGAGGGCTGGCAGCTCTTCAGTCCCCGCAGTGCCACCTGGAGCAGTGGCCACTGCTGGGACTGCACCCAGGAAGAAGACAACCATTGACGTCGGCCTTCAAAAAGGTAAGTGGGGGGTCAGGCCTCTCTGGAAACAATCGGCTAGGCCCCAGAGACATGTCGGGGTTGGAGTTTGGGATGGGGTTTACTAGGTGGCCTCCATGGGTGCCAAAATGCCCGTCCACTGTTGGTAAAATACCAGGGATGGTGGGATGAGGCCCTTAAGGGCCTCAATTGGCCTAAGGGTGGGCAGGCCGCTTGCCACCTCCCCTGCCGCTGGTAAAATAGAACGGAGGGCGGGGGCGACAGGCACAGCACCACCCTGCCTCTCACCCGATTTTATGATATGATTCTACCCACCTCCCCCAACCTCCGAGCCTGTTCCTGGGGTGGGGGGGCGGAGGTTCGTTGTTAGATACCGGCCTCTATTTGTGCAGAACTCAAATTTGGAATTATTTGTAAAGAATTAAAACTTCATTTCCCTTTATAATTACTTGAACATATTTGTTTTTTAATACTACCCTCGTAATATATGTACCATTGTAAGAAATGTATTTGTTTACTGGTATTTGAATTAGAGGATATAGCAACAGTTTCTAACAAGAGGTTTAGGAACAGAAGAAAGCACAATTTCTGAGTATTTGAACATGAGGCATCTGTTTCTTTTATTAGGTTAGCAGAAGCTCAACAATGGCTTTGTGTTGTAGAAATATGTACATATTTATGTAACTGCCTATGCTCTTCTGCATATGCTGAACACCTGCACCAATAATCTTTTTAATATAAAACATTTGGTTGGAGCTCTAGATTCCATGGTGTTTGAATGGGGTCAAAATCTGGTTAACCACAAGACATTTGTTTTACAAGCAGAATGCCAATTGCTTAATTAGGCAATAACACTTGTAATTGGCAACAAAATTAATAGTTTTCAAATAAGTTCAAAGATTAAAGACATGTCTTGTACAGTTAGACCTGTTTAATGAAGAATTAATCAAATAATGAGCATGTTGTATTTAGTAAAAAGCAGCCACAGAAATCATATCTGCAATTTTTTAAAGCCTTGGATTTGTAGCACTGATGTGGTCCACAGATGTTTAAGACTTTCTGGAAAGATCACAAGCCCCAGTCTCTTGTTAGTTTTAGAATTCAGTAGGGAATAATTATGTTTCTTTTTGAAGCGAAAACGATGACCATGACTTTATTTTAAAAAATAGTGGTTTCTTAACTTGAGACAAAGGAATTGATTTTAACCCTGATTGGGTTTGGGCAGGTGGGGGTTATTTTAACTCCCAGAACTTATTTAAATGCCACCGGTCCACTTTGCATCTGCACAGGCACAAAGAGGGTACAGAGCGGCTACCAGCAGGTGAAGATTGAGCAGATCATCCGCCTGCACCGAGGTAAGTGGTGGCGAGGAGGTTTTTGGAATGTCTGCAAGAGGTCTAAGGGGAAGGAGTCGAACATACAAAAATGATGAGCAGGAAAAGGCCAACAAGCTTACCCCACATTCCAGCCTGTAAGATCATGACGAGACACTTCTTATCTCCCCCACCACCACCCACCTCCATCCCCTTTGCAGCATGTCAATTCCTGGGAGAGGCAAAATAACAAAAAAAAACCAGGCCAATAAAGGAAAAATAACTCTGGAAAATGCCTCTTTGACCACCTCAGGAGATGGAAACCAGTCCAGGAGATTACATAGACCACGCATACGTCAACTGTTGATTCACTTAACCTTTATAGTATGTGTGTCTGGGGCAAGGTAGCCATGACTTTTCTTGTGGAGCCCAGAAGGGCACTTGTTCTCTTTGTGGTACCCCCAAGGAAAGTTTTAGTCTTACTAAAGGCCCTCTTTTATCTTAAGATCAGCCGCAGATCTACTTCCCTGCTCAGATTCCAGTTTAGATTACATTGGGGTCTTATTGCTTAACAGGAAATATTTTGGAACTGAGCAGGTAAGTAACCTGCCTGTTATTAACTGCCCACCTGCACAGTTCCTACCATTGGGATAAGGTAAAAACTGGGGATGATTTTAATTAGGAATTTTAAATTTGCTTTTTTGGGTGACTTGTGTAACTGATATCAGGCAACTGGTAAGTATTGTGCCCAGTGATCATGAATAGTTTTGTCCTTCTGCCTTACCAGCTTTTAGAACATAGAACAGTACAGCACAGTACAGGCCCTTCGGCCCACGATGTTGTGCCGAACCTTTAACCTACTCTAGGATCAAACTACCTACATACCCTTCATACTACTATCATCCATGTACCTATCCAAGAGTCGCTTAAATGCCCCTAATGTATCTGCTTCTACTACCACCGCTGGCAGCGCATTCCACGCACCCACCAATCTCTGTGTAAAGAACCTACCTCTGACATCTCCCCGAAACCTTCCTCCAATCACCTTAAAATTATGCCCCCTGGTGATAGCCCTTTCCACCCTGGGAAAAAGTTTCTGGCTATCCACTCTATCTATGCCTCTCATCATCTTGTACCCCTCTATCAAGTCACCTCTAATCCTTCTTCGCTCCAATGAGAAAAGCCCTCGCTCCCTCAACCTTTCTTCGTAAGACATGCCCTCCAGTCCAGGCAGCATCCTGGTAAATCTCCTCTGCACCCTCTCTAAAGCTTCCACATCCTTCCTATAATGAGGCGACCAGAACTGAACACAATATTCCAAGTGTGGTCTAACCAGGGCTTTATAGAGCTGCAGCATAACCTCGCGGCTCTTAAACTCAATCCCCCTGTTAATGAAAGCCAACACACCATACGCTTTCTTAACAACCCTATCAACTTGGGTGGCAACTTTGAGTGATCTATGGACATGGACCCCAAGATCCCTCTGTTCCTCCACACTACCAAGAATCCTGTCTTTAAGCCTGTATTCCGCATTCAAATTCGACCTTCCAAAATGAATCACTTCACACTTTTCCAGGTTGAACTCCATCTGCCACTTCTCAGCCCAGCTCTGCATCCTGTCAATGTCCCGTTGCAACCTACAACAGCCTTCCACACTATCCACAACTCCAGCAACCTTCGTGTCATTGGAAAACTTGCTAACCCAGCCTTCCACTTCCTCATCCAAGTCATTTATAAAAATCACAAAGAGCAGAGGTCCCAGAACAGATCCCTGCGGAACACCACTGGTCACCGAGCTCCATGCTGAATACTTTCCATCTACTACCACCCTCTGTCTTCTATGGGCCAGCCAATTCTGTATCCAGTCAGCCAACTTTCCCTGTATCCCATGCCTCCTTACTTTCTGAATGAGCCTACCATGGGGAACCTTATCAAACGCCTTGCTAAAATCCATATACACCACATCCACTGCTCTTCCTTCATCAACGTGTTTTGTCACATCTTCAAAGAATTCAATAAGGCTTGTGAGGCATGACCTGCCCCTCACAAAGCCATGCTGACTGTCTCTAATCAAACTATGCTTTTCCAAATAATCATAAATCCTGGCTCTCAGAATCCTCTCCAATAATTTGCCCACTACCGACGTAAGACTGACTGGTCTATAATTCCCAGGGTTATCCCTATTCCCTTTCTTGAACAAGGGAATAACATTTGCCACCCTCCAATCATCAGGTACTACTCCAGTGGACAGTGAGGATGCAAAGATCATCGCCAAAGGCACGGCAATCTCTTCCCTCGCTTCCCATAATATCCTTGGGTATATCCCGTCTGGCCCTGGGGGCTTAACTGTCCTCATGTCTTTCAAAATTTCCAGCACATCCTCCCTCTTAACATCAACCTGTTCGAGCATATCAGCCTGTTTCATGCTGTCCTCACAAACGGCCAGGTCCCTCTCACTAGTGAATACTGAGGCAAAGTATTCATTTAGGACCTCCCCTACCTCCTCCGACTCCAGGCACAAGTTCCCTCCACTATCCCTGATTGGCCCTACCCTCATTCTGGCCATCCTCTTGTTCCTCACATGTGTAGAACGCCTTGGGATTTTCCTTAATCCTACCCGCCAAGACTTTTTCATGTCCCCTTCTAGCTCTCCTGTCCATTCTTCAATTCGTTCCTGACTACCTTGTAATCCTCTAGAGCCCCGTCTGATCCTTGCTTCCTCAACCTTAAGTAAGCTTCCTTCTTCCTCTTGACTAGCTGTTCCACATCTCTTGTCATCCAAGGTTCCTTCCCCCTACCATCCCTTCCTTGCCTCATCGGGACAAACCTATCCAGCAGTCGCAGCAAGTGCTCCCTAAACAACCTCCACATTTCTGTCGTGCATTTCCCTGAGAACATCTGTTCCCAATTTATGCTCCCCAGTTCCTGCCTAATAGCATTGTAATTTCCCCTCCCCCAATTAAATATTTTCCCATCCCGTCTGCTTCTGTCCCTCTCCATGGCTATAGTAAAGGTCAGGGAGTTGTGACCACTATCACCGAAATGCTCTCCCACCGAGAGATCTGCCACCTGGCCTGGTTCGTTGCCAAGCACCAAATCCAACATAGCCTCCCCTCTAGTCGGCCTATTTACATATTGAGTCAGGAAACCTTCCTCGACACACCTGACAAAAACTGCTCCATCCAAACTATTTGCACTAAGGAGGTTCCAATCAATATTAGGGAAGTTGAAGTCACGCATGACAACAACCCTGTTCTTTCTGCACCTTTCCAAAATCTGCCTCCCAATCTGTTCCTCCGTGTCTTTGTTGCTATTGGGGGGTCTATAGAAAACTCCCAATAAAGTGACTGCTCCTTTCCTGTTTCATTTCCTCCATTCTGTGGCTTTATTTAATGTCCAATATTAATCACGGACTGTGATCTTACAAGCCCTCTGGAGACTCTCTGGGTGGCGGGAGGGTTGAGAAAAAGGTGGCGGAAGGCGTCAGGAGGGAAGCCTGACGTCTTCCCTCCGCCACAGGAAATTTTGAAAGACAGAAATGGCAGTGGCTCTGCATTTTACCATGTGGGGAGACCGGCAGGCCTCCCGGCGGCTTCCCGGGGATGGAAGAGGGCCTTCCTTTCTGGATGCTTGATGGCCCATGGAGAGTCCCCCCCAACAACAATGGCCGGTCCCACATCCCCCTCCCTCATCTCTGACACTGCCGCTGGAGAGTTCACCTCTTCGATCGCCTGTCTGGCCCCAGCACATTAAGAAAATTTCTTCCCAGCCCCTTGAGGGTGCCTCAATATGGAGGCACCCTCTTCTTAAAATCAAAGAATAGAATCATAGAAAGTTTACAACACAGAAAGTGTCTGTGCTGACCGAAAAACAAAAGAGCCACCCTGCCTAATCCCACTTTCTAGCATTTGGTCCATAGCCCTGCAGGTTACGACATTTCAGGTGCACATCCAGGCACCTTTTACATGAGATGGCGTTTTCTGCTTCTACTACCCTTTCAGGCAGTGAGTTCCAGATTCCCACCACCCTCTGGGTGAAAAATTTCTTTCTCATCTCTCCTCTAATCCTTCTACCAATCATTTTAAATCTATGCTGCCTAGTCACTGACCCCTCTGCTCAGGTAAGTCGGCCCTTCCCATCCACTCTATCCAGGCCCCTCACAGTTTTGTACATCTCAATCAAATCTCCCCTCAGCCTCCTCTATTCAAGGAGAACAACCCTAGCCTATCCAGTCTTTCCTCATAGCTACAATTTTCCAGTCCTAGCATTCTCGTAAATCTCCTCTGTACCATCTCTAGTGCAATTACATCCTTTCTGTAATGAGGTGACCAGAACTGCATATAATACTCAAGTTGTGGCCTAACTACTGTTTTATATAGTTCCAGCTTAACCTGCCTACTATTGGATTCAATGTCGCAGCTCAAAAAGGGAAGGATTCCATATGCCTTCTTGGACCTCTCCTGCTATCGTCAGGGATCTGTGAACATATACTTCAAGGTCCCTCGCTTCCTCTACACCTCACATTTATTGTGTATTCCTTTGCCTTATTTGACCTCCCCAAATGCATCACCTCACACTTCTCTGGGTTAAATTCCATTTGCCACTTTTCTGCCCACCTGACCAGTCCATTGATATCTTCCTGCAGTCTACAGCTATCCTCCTTGCTATCAACCATGCAGCCAATTTTTGTGTTGTCTGTAAACTTCTTGATCATTTCCCCTACATTTACCTCCAAATCGTTAATATACCACAAAAAGCAGGGGACCTAGTACTGAGCCCTGCAGAATGCCACTGGAAACAGCCTTCCAGTCACAAAAACACCCGTCCATAATTACCCTTAGTTTCCTGCCACTGAGCCAATTTTGTATCCAGCTTACTACATTGCCCTGGATCCCATGGGCTTTTATTTTTTCAACCTGTCTGCCATGTGGGACCTTGTCAAAAGCCTTGCTAAAATCCATGTAGGCCACATCAACTGCACTACCCTCATCAATCCTCCTTGTTACTTCGTCAAAAAATTCAATCAAGTTAGCCAGACACGACCTTCCTTTACAAACCCGTGCTGACTATCCTTGATTAATCGTTCTTTTCTATGTGACAGTCTATCCTGTCTCTCAAAATTGATTCTCATAATTTTCCCACTACCGAGGTTAGTCTGACTGGTCTGTAATTATTAATTCTCTCCCTCGCTCCCTTTTTAAATAAAGGTACAACATTAGCAGTACTCCAATCCTCCGGCACCACACATGTATCCAGTGAGGATTGGAAAATGATGGTCGGACCTTCTGAAATTTCGTCCCTGGCTTCTTTTAACTGCCTGGGGTACATTTCATCCGACCTGGTGATTTATCCACTTTCAAGGATACTAATCCCCTTAATACTGCCTCTCTCCCTATGTTTATCACATTCAATACTTCACACTCCTCCTTAACTACAATGTCTGCATCGTCCCCCCCTTTTGTGAAGACAGATGCAAAGTATTCATTAAGAGCCATACCCACATCTTCTGCCTTGACGCATAGGTTACCTTTTTGGTCTTTTATGCATCCTACTCTTTCCTTAGTTATCCTCTTACTCTTAATCTATTGGTACTACATTTTTGGGTCCTTGTTGATTTTACTTGCCAATATTCTTCCATGCCCTGTCTTTGCTTTCCTAATTTCCTTTTTGATTTCACCCCTCGACTTCCTGTACTCTCGGCTTTCTGTAGTATTGAGTTTTCGGTGTCTGACATAAGCTTTCCTTTTCTGCCTTATCATACCCTGTAAGCTCCTTGACATTTAGATTGGGCCGTCCCACCCTTTTTCTTTGTGGCAACCTGTTTACTCTGAACCCCTGAATCTCCCCTTTGAATGCCTCCCACTGCTCTGACACTGATTTACCTTCAAGTAGCTGTTTCCAGTCCACTTTTGCTAAATCATTTCTCACTTAGTAAAATTGGCCTTACCCCAGTTTAGAACTTTTACTCGTGTTCTGTCTCTGTCCTTTTCCATAATTACGTTAAACCTAACTGAATTATGATCACTACCATCAAAATACTCTCCCACTGCCACCCCTTCCACCTGCCCAGCTTCATTACCTGAAATCAAGTCTAGAACTGCGCCATCTCTTGTTGGACTTGCTACATACTGGCCAAAAAGGTTCTCCAGAATGCACCTTAAAAATTTTGTTCCCTCCATTCCTTTCACACTAAAACTATGTTGGGATAGTTAAAATCCCCTACTATTAATGCCCTATTGTTTTTGCACTCTCTTCTTTGGCCTCCTTGTCTCGAGAGACGATGGGTAAGCGCCTGGAGGTGGTCAGTGGTTAGTGAAGCAGCGCCTGGAGTGGCTATAAAGGCCAATTCCAGAGTGACAGACTCTTCCACAGGTGCTGCAGATAAAATTGGTTGTTGGGGTTGTTACATTGTTGGCTCTCCCCTTGCGCTTCTGTCTTTTTTCCTGCCAACTGCTAAGTCTCTTCGACTTGCTACACTTTAGCCCCGCCTTTATGGCTGCCCGCCAGCTCTGGCGATCACTGGCAACTGACTCCCACAACTTGTGATCAATGTCACAGGACTTCATGTCGCATTTGCAGACGTTTTTAAAGCGGAGACATGGACGGCAGGTGGGTCTGATACCAGTGACGAGCTCGCTGTGCAATGTGTCCTTGGGGATCCTGCCATCTTCCATGTGGCTCACATGGCCAAGCCCTCTCAAGCACCGCTGGCTCAGTAGTGTGTATATGCTGGGGATGTTGGCTGCCTCAAGGACCTCTGTGTTGGAGATATGGTGCTGCCACCTGATCACAGAATCACAGAATAATACCGTGCAGAGGAGGCCCTTCGGCCCATCGAGTCTGCACCAATGCATTAAAGACACCTGACCTGTCTACCTAATCCCATTTGCCAGCACTTGGCCCATAACCTTGAATGTTATGACGTGCCAAGTGCTCATCCAGATACTTTTTAAAGGATGTGAGGCAACCCGCCTCTACCACCCACCCAGGCAGTGCATTCCAGACCGTCACCACCCTCTGGGTAAAAAAGTTCTTCCTCAAATCCCCCTTAAACCTCCTGCCCTTCACCTTAAACTTGTGTCCCCTCGTAACTGACCCTTCAACTAAGGGGAACAGCTGCTCCCTATCCACCCTGTCCATGCCCCTCATAATCTTGTACACCTCGATCAGGTCACCCCACAGTCTTCTCTGCTCCAGCGAAAAGAAACCAAGCCTATCCAACCTCTCTTCATAGCTTAAATGTTCCATCCCAGGTGAATCGCCTCTGCATCCCCTCCAGTGCAGTCACATCCTTCCTATAATGTGGTGACCAGAATTGCACACAGTACTCCAGCTGTGGCCTTACCAAAGTTCTATACAACTCCAACATGACCTCCCTACTTTGGTAATCTATGCCTCGATTGATAAAGGCAAGTGTCCCATATGCCTTTTTCACCACCCTATTAAACTGCCCTTCTGCCTTCAGAGATCTACGGACAAACACGCCAAGGTCCCTTTGTTCCTCGGAACTTCCCAGTGTCAGGCCATTCATTGAACACTTCTGTGTCACATTACTCCTTCCAAAGTATATCACCTCACACTTTTCAGGCTTAAATTCCATCTGCCAGTTTTCTGCCCATTTGACCATCCCGTCTATATCTTCCTGTAACCCAAGACACTCCATCTCACTGTTAACCACTCGGCCAATCTTTGTGGAAACAGAGAAGAGTATATACTTTTCCCATCTACTTGGTATAGGGCAAGCTGGGTAGACTTGCGCTGGATAATTTTTTTGGTAGACCTTTTTCATCTGCACTCTAATCCTCTGGGTATTGTACACCATTGTTCACCCTTTTATTGCCTTCCATGCAGTCTGCACCATTCCCCTAAGTGGGAGACATGTCCTGGAGTGCTGAACTGGGCAACTTTATTTTGCTGACTTCCTCCACATTGCAGCTGTGAAGCATGGGGTAGGTAGCTGCCTTTGCTCTATTCTCAGAGGATATTTCCAGATGTTGTCCAATATTTGCCTGCCACAATTTATTCTCCCATTCAACAGCAGCAACACTGGAAATGTTACTCTTGGTTGAGTAATCTACCAACCAGCAGGAGGTCAAAGCAGGCCAGGATCTTGCCATAAATATTAAATTAGGGCCGACCATACATAGAGCCTCAATGAAAATATTCATTTCAGAGTGAGCAAAACGAACTTACACAGTTGGCTTTTGTTCTGCTTTCCAGATGCTATTTTCATTTGCCTATTTTACATATACTGTTTAGCCATTGCATAGATTATTGTATTAACATAGGGTTATTGTGGGTGGATGGAGGAGACAGATTTGACTGTTTACATTTTTATGAGCTATGACATGAAAATACCAGAGTTTTGAGTGACAGAAGAGCATATCAGGAATTCAGGTGCAGAGGTCAACATGCCTCATGTTTTCCTGTACACAATGGGAAATCATGTAGACTATGAATTGGCTATGCTAAACTTTGTGACCAAATGTGTGTTCACATCACCCAGAGATCTCCACTGGGAATGCTAGATTGTAAAGTTTCCCTATTTGAATATGTGCACAGGCTCTATGAAACCTGAAATGTATCTGTATACTGATATGTGAATGATTTTTTTGTATGTGAATGCTGTGCAAACAGCAGACAAAAGTTCGCTCTGAATCCTTTTCAGAGGAAGCATTCTAGACTAAGTTACCTAGCCATGCAGGAATTTTTGATGAAAGGATTCAAACATCTGTAGTTTGTGTGTAAAAAAAAAAACCTGTATGGTGAAATAGCATTATTTCAGTCATTACTAAAATACAAGATACCTATTTAAATAACAAATTAAAAATGCATTTTAGTAGTTGTATTCTGTCATGGGCAAAATGTGAATTAAATAGTTAGAATCCTACAGCAGCTGAAGTCCAGGTCCAGACAATTTCAGAATATTTTCCTAGAATTGGTCTCTAAATTACATCATGACTAATAGACTTATTTTTATGCAATCAGCCCCATTTGAACATATCTCTGACATATGCAAATCACTGATGTATTAAAGATTTTTCCATGTTGCAATTCCTTTATATGAACCTCATTGTAAAGTAAATTTTAGGTATTGGAAAAGGTTTTTTGGCCCAAAATGTCTCTACCTTTTTGGTTGAGCTGAACCCTATCTTCTTGCTTCTCAGCATATCCACAATCCCTATTTCTTCAGAATGTTACAGAAATGTCACCTGAACTCATTTATACTACAGTCTTTGTTTCAGTGGACTTCCCCAGTAATTATTCCACATGCTTATTAATCTCTGTGTGAACTAATTCTTTCCTATAGGTTTTATTTACAGCTATAATTTCCTGTGTTTTAAAATGATGTCACCTAGATTTTAAACCTTTCATCAGTGTGAATGATTGTCTGGAATAGCTATATCAATTCACTTTATAACTTTGAAAGCTTCCGTTAGGTTGTCTTGCTGTCTTTTTATAACAAGAACAAGCCCAACTATAGTCCAGCCTCTTTATAAGGCTCTATCAGGGTCTAAAGCCAAGTGTGCAGTACAACAAGGAGCATAGTATGCAAACATACGAAAAGGATATTTGGGAAAGACAATTAGTCATGTCAAGCCCACTCCATTCAGACTCTGTGCAATCAGAAGCACCATTTACCCACCCCTTAACCACGTAAGATCCTCGGAGATGTAAAATAAGGAACCTGCAGCCAATTTAGGAAAAACGATATTAAATAAAAAATCCTTCTCGAAGGCTTCAGTTTTCTTTTCAAGGACTGCAGTACATTACCTTCCCCATTGACCTCAATCGTCAACAAGAGAGATCTCGGTGATTTGCAACAGTGGCAGGCTGCTCTCACATCCAGGGAATCATTAACTGCACACCTGTTGCCATCAGTGCACCAGAACACCAGCCAGCGACATTTGTCAATAGAAAAGACTATTATTCAGAGAACTGGATCGTGCAAGTTTGTGCAAGGCACCCAAGCAGTTGTTATGACTTATTTATCCTGTGACAGTCTACCATCCCCCCCAATATTAGACTCTCCCAGGAAGGTAGCTGGCTGCTGGGGTACACCAGATGCCCTCTACAGATGTGACTGGCGACACATCTCCAGAACCCCCTGCACCAATGCAATATGGGTACAGTTAAAGACAGGGACCACCAGGATCATAATTGAGCACGAGGATGAAAGCAAGGAAACAACAGAAAAAGGACGGCTACCTCAGTGCCTTGCAGGAAGAAACATGAGGAATCTGATAATTGCTCAACGATTCAGGTGTCCTCATTCCTCTGCTCTAAAAACTTGCACAGAGCCTGTCTGCTTAGCAGTCCTTGTTGTATCCTTCACCACTCCCTTCATCCTGCATTTAAAGAATATTCAATCAACTTCTAAAGTATTCTGATAATGCAGGCTCAGAAGTTGCTATTAAACTACACAGCAGACCAAAGTGCCAAAAGTGATTAACTTAATGGCAAACATAATAGGCTATAATTTGTTGTAGCAGGGGCAACTGCCATTAGTTAGATTTTTCCTTGCACACTAAGATTCTTGCATTTTTTTCATGGTAAGTTGCTGAAAGTGATGGCTGATAACTGAGCAATGAGGGAAACAGGACATCTGGAACATGAGTGAACAAGGCATGCAACTGTGTTCCCCCTTAACCAATAATATTAAAGGATTATGAAATAAACAGCACAAGGCTTGAGTAGGAAGTGTAAATTAGAGTGGTGAATTCAATTTAAAATCAGTTACAGAAAGAGAAATAAAGGGCTGGATTTTGTGCAGGAGGTGGGGGTCCTGGCACCGGGCCAAAAGGTCAAGGGAAACCCCAGCTCTGCATATTTTCAGGCCCCCAGAGCAATCCTGCAGTCTGAGGCTGTGGAGGTTGAAGGAGGTGGAATCCCCGTCCCTTTAAACACTTAATAGAGATGGGGATCCTGCCCTCGAGTTGCTGGCCAATCACGGGGCCGGCAGCTCAATGGTATCAGCAGCGCCACTGGGTGAGGTGGCCACTGCCAGTACTGCAGAGGCCTTGGACCCAGGCCCAGTGTTGAAACCCCGGGCCTGAGGTAGGCGGGGCTGGGTCGCCGGGGATGGTCCAGAAAGCCCCGGCGAGGGGGTGTGGGGGGGAGGTGGGCGTTCAGTCTGGGGGAAGGCGGTCCCAGGGGTTGCAGTGGTTCCGGGGGATCCTCTGTGAACCATGGATTGTCCACAAAGGAGGGACTCCCCCCAAGCCCATAGGGAGGGTGCCTCATTTTCCCAGGCATCCTCACGTGTGCGGAGCCCCCCCCACCCTCCAGTAGTAGCGGGAAGAGGCCGTTAATTGGCTCTCAATAGGCCACTTAAAAGCCTCAATTGACCTCTGGGCAGAAAGGCTGACATCGGCTACCCCGCCCCAAGGAAGATTGGGTCTGGCAAACCCGCCATCAGGCTCTGTGGTGGCCGCTGCGCTCCGATTCTCCACCCCCCCCCCCCCCCCCCCCACCATGATGGAACCCGACGCGGGCTGGGAACAAACTCCAGCCCAAAGAGAGGGAAATAAAGATTGGATTGAGGGAGAAAAAAGAGACAGTGAAGAACAGTTTAAAAGTTTAAAATTTAAATTAGACATTTTAAAAATCTTCAAATCAATTAATACCAGAAGGAATGAGACGGAATATTTAATTTTCAGTGCTGGAGAGGTTGATTGGCAGTAATTAACAGGTATCATGATGTTAAAAATGTACTTTAGCTTCAAATGACAAGACTTAACTTTCTGTGGTGAGTGTAGTGTGTATGTACTGCAAAAATGCAGTAACTTCATGCCATTCAATGCATTTTAGTGGTGAGGCAGACAGTGAGATGTTTTTGCAAAGTTAACGGTGAGGTAATGCAACTCGGACAGCAACTTTTGGATATTCATGCTCAACATTTATATCTATCCCTTGCCTGAAGTTTCTGTACCATTAATGCATAAGAAACAGTGAGCACCATTATCTTCCCCATGATTTTGACAACTAATTCTGACCATTAAATGCCTTCCATTCAATACTCACTCAAGTGATCAATGCACAGTGCTTTCCGTGATGTTATTTCTAGAAGATGCTCCCCTAGTGGCCTCAGAAAAGTGGTGGAAGGCTGCTGTTTTTCATATTGGGACCTTTGAGATGCTCGTGGCCAGTAACTTCTTGGTGCTTGAGCCTGAGGACACGGCTCCAGATGGCTGCACTTCCACTGCTGCCGCTGAAGTCTGATCCAACTGACTTACTGGCACTATGGTTTGTGTTGGTTGAGTGAGTGGGGAAGGAAAAGACATGCTGACATCCTGAGAGAGGGCAACACCTACTGCTCCTATAACGGAACTGCCACTCCCGTGAGGCTGAGATCCATCACCTGCACTGTCTTTAAGGAAAGCCGACTGAAGAAGATGAGTGACTTTGAAAGCTCCTATCTATTTTGTCCATCAATGTGTTTCTTGAAGGCAGAGGCCAAAGTTTGAGTTTCAACCAGTGCTGCAAAGGCTGGTCATAAGAACATAAGAACTAGTTCCAGGAGTAGGCCAACCAGCCCCTTGAGCTGGCTCCGCCATTCACTAAGTTCATAGCTGATCTGATCATGGCTTCAACTCCACTTTCCTGCCAGCTCCCCATAACCCTTGGCTCACTTGTAGATCACAAATCTGTCGAACTCAGCCTTGAATATATTCAATGACCCAGCCTCCACTGCTGTTTAGGTGAGAGAATTCCAAACATTAACGACTGAGAAGAAATTCCTCATTTCCGTCTTACATAGGAGAACCCTTATTCTGAAACTATGCCCCCTAGTTCTAGATTTCCCCCACGAGGGGGAACATTCAGCGTCTGCCTTGTCAAGCCCCCTCAGAATCTCTTGTGTTTCAATAAGATCACCTCTCATTTTTCTAAAGTCCAATGAGTATAGGCCCACCCTGCTCAACCTTTTCTCATAAGACAACCCTTTCATCCCAGGAATAAACCTAGTAAACCTTCTCTGAATTGCCTCCAATACAAGTTTAACCATCCTTAAATAAGAAGACCAAAACTGTATGCAGTATTCCAGGTGTGGTCTCACTAACGCCTTGTACAGTTGTGGCAAGAATTCCCTAATTTTGTACTCTATGCCCCCTTGCAATAAAGGCCAACATTCCATTTGCCTTCCTAATTACTTGCTGTACCTGCATGCTAACATTTTGTGATTCATGTACGTGGACGCCCAGGTCCCTCTGTACTGCAGCATTCTGTGGTCTCACTCCATTTAAATAATATTTTGCTTTTCTACTCCTCCTACCAAAGTGGATAACCTCACATTTTTCCCACATTATACTCCAACTGCCAAATTTTTGCCCACTCACTTAGCCTATCTCTACCTCTTTGTGTACTCTTCACAACTTGCTTTCCCCACCTATCTTTATACCATCAGCAAATTTAGCTACAATACACTCGGTCCCTTCATCCAAGTCATTAATATCGATTGTAAATAGTTGAGGCCCCAGCACTGATCCCTGCAGAACCCCACTATTTACAGTTTGCCAATCTGAAAATGCCCCATTTATCCTGACTTTTTGTTTCCTGCTCGTTAGCCAATCCTCTATCCATGCTAGTATATTACCCCCAACACCATGAGCTCTTATCTTTTGCAGTATCCTTTTATGTGGCACCTTATCTAATAACTTTTAGAAATCCAAATATACTAAATCTACTGGTTCCCCTTTATCCACCCTGCTCGTTGCATCCTCAAAGAACTCTGATCAATTTGTCAAACACTATTTACTTTTCAGAAAAACATGTTGGCGGGATTTTATGTAGGCAACGGGTGTCTCGACCATTGGCAAAAGCACTGGTGAGAGCCCCACATTGCCTTCTCTGGGGTAGGCCCGCCAGATCAAGTGCCAATTAGGCATATAAGTGGATAGCGGCGGGCCTTACCCAGGATCAAGGACTGCGGAAGTGGAAGACCTGCTCTCTGAGAGCTGCTGGCAAATCAGGGGCTGGCAGCTCTTTAACTCAGCAGCGCTACCGCGGAGGTGGTGGCTGCTGCTGGTAGAGCACTTATCCGAGATTTTGGAACCAGGCAGCATGTAAGTCAGGGGTGGGAGGGGTTTTACGGTGTTGGGGTCATGGGGGTGCAGGGGGGGCCGACAGCAAGGGGTGGCTCTCAGCGGACACTACCCCTTCCCGATACTGGGTCCTTTGTTCAGGCACTCAATGCCTTTAAACAAGGGACCGCCCACCCAAACTCCTGGAGCTGGCAAGCAACCTGCACAGGTTTGCTTGGCATGCTCCCCGTCCAGCAACTGGCCCGCCTGCTGCTGGGGCTAATTCCGGGGACAGCAGGATGAGGCCCTTAATTGGGCATTAATTGCCAACTTAAAGGCCTCAATTGGCAGCGGGGTGGGAAGGCCATTCGCAGCCTTCCTGTCCTGAACTTAATTTGGGTGGAGGCAGAAAGTTGGCTAGGCTGCCCCCACCACCATCCCACACGATTATATGCTCTCTCTGCCTCCAAACCTGATGCAGGGGACAGCATAAAATTCTGCTGTTTGTCTTTGCTTGATTGTATTATGATTTCTACATTTCTACACCTTAATGATGAGTTTCAGCATTTTCCCAATGACAGATGTTAGGCTAATTGGCCTATTGTTTCCTACTTTCTGTCTCCATCCTTTCTTTAATAGGATCTTTACATTTGCAGTTTTCCGATCTGCTAGGACCTTTTCAGAAACTCGGGAATTTTGGAAAATTACAACCAATGCATCCACTATCTCTGCAGCCACTTCTTTTAAGACCTTAGGAAGTAGGCCATCAGCTCCAGGGGACTTGTCAGCCTTTAGTCCCATTCGTTTTCCTAGTACGTTTTCTCTAGTGCTAGTGATTGTTTTAAGTTCCTCCCTTCCTTCTGTCCCCTGATTTTCTACTAATATTGGGATATCTTAATGCCTTCTACTATGAATACAGATACAAAATATTTGTTCAAAGTATCTGCCATTTTCTTGTATCGCATTATTAATTCCTCACTCTCATCCCCTGAAGGACCAACGTTTACTTTAGCTTCCCTCTTCCTCTTTACGTAATTGTAGATGCTCTTACCATCTGTTTTTATATTTCTTGCTAGTTTACTCGTATTCTAATTTCTCCCTTTTTTCCATCATTCTTTGCTGGTTTCTAAAAGTTTCCCAATCTTCTGACCTACCACTAACCTTTGCAGAATTGTATCCCTTTTCTTTCAATTTGATACCATCCTTAACTTCCTTACTTAGCCACAGATGGTTCATCCTTCTCATAGAGTTTACCCAGAATCACAGAATTGTTACAGCACAGAAGGAGGCCATTTGGCCCATCATGTCAATGCTGGCTGTCTGAAAGAGCAATGGAATATAAACTTGTTGAGAGTTATGAAATATCTCCTTAAATGTCTGCCACTGTTTATCTATAGTCTTTTACCTTTTAAATTATTTTCCCACTTTAGCCGACTTTGACTTCATATCTTTGTAATTGCCGTTATTTAAGTTTAAGACACTAGTTTCAGACCCAAGTTTCTCACCCTTAAACTGAATGTGAAATGTTATATCTTATGATCACTCTTCCCAATAGGATCCCTTACCATGAGATAATTAATTAATCCTGTCTTATTACACATTACCAAGTCTAAAATAGCCTGTTCTCTGGTTGATTACACAATGTATTGTTCAAAGAAACTGTCCCGAATACACTCTATGAACTCAAGGCTACCTTTGCCAATTTGATTTGTCCAATCAATATGAAGAATAAAATCACCTGCGATTATTATAGTACCTTCCTTACAAGCTCCATTATTTCTTGATTTATACTGTGTCCTACAGTGTAGCTACTGTTTGAGGGAGTAGTTTACAGACCCCCTGTGACGTCTTTCTTTGATATTTATTATCTCTACCCAAACTGGGGAGACGGTGGTGTAGTGATAATGTCACTGAACTGGTAATCCAGAGGCCCAGGCTAATGCCCTCGCGACATGGCTTCAAATCCGACCGTGGCAGCTGGTGGAATTTAAATTCAATTAATTAAATAATTAAAAGGAGGGAAAAACTGGAATTGAAAGCTAGTCTCAGTAATGGTGTCATAAAAATATCATCGATTGTTATAACAACCCATCTGTTTCCCTAATATCCTTCAGGAAAGGAAATCTGCCATCCTTACCAGGTCTGGCCTATATGTGACTCCAGACCCACAGCAATGTGGTTGACTCTTAATAGCCCTCTGAAATGGCCTAGCAAGCCACTTAGTTGTGAAGGACAATTAGGGATGGCAACAAATGCTAGCCTTGCCAGCAACGCCCAAATCCTATGAAAGAATAAAAAAGCACTGATTCCACATCTTGCTCTTCTGAGTCAAGTTCATTTTTCATTACTGTACTGATCTTATCCTTTATTCTTATAGCTACCCCTCCTCCTTTTCCTTACTTCTTATCCTTTTGAAATGTCAAAGACCCAGCCTTGGTCACCTTACAACCAAGTCTCTGTAAAGGCTATTATATCATACCCATTTATTTATATTTGTGCTATCAATTCATCCATCGTGTTGTGAATGCTGCATGCATTCAGATAAAGAGCCTTTATTTCTGTCGTTTTAGCATTTTTCCCTACTCTGACCCCTATTTGCTGGTGCACTCTTATGTTTGTGTGCTCTGTGCCTTCCTGTCACACTCTGGTTATCATTACCCATATTGCTACCCTGCACTGTTGCCTTGTCCTTTCTCTTAAACTTTCTAAATTTTCCCTCACCTGAACCCTCCTCCCACTATTTAGTTTAAAGCTCTCTCTACAGCCCTGGTTATTCGATTTACCAGGACACTGGTCCCAGCGCTGTTCTAGTGAAACCTGTCCCAATGGAACAGCTCCCTCTTTCCGCAGTACTGGTGCCAGCCCCCATGAATAGAAATCCATTTTGCCTACACCAAACTTTGAGCCCTGCATTCAACTCTCTGATCATATTTATTTAGATTTAGATTTAGATTTAGAGATACAGCACTGAAACAGGCCCTTCGGCCCACCGAGTTTGTGCCGACCATTAACCACCCATTTATACTAATCTTACACTAATCCCATATTCCTACCACATCCTCACCTGTCCCTATATTCCCCTACCACCTACCTATACTAGGGGCAATTTATAATGGCCAATTTACCTATTAACCTGCAAGTCTTTTGGCTGTGGGAGGAAACCCACGCAGACACAGGGAGAACTTGCAAACTCCACACAGTACCCAGAATTGAACCCGGGTCGCTGGAACTGTGAGGCTGCGGTGCTAACCACTGCGCCACTGTGCCGCCCATTATCTTATGCCAATTTGCTCGTGGCTCAGGTAGTAATCCAGAGTTTATTTCCTTTGCAGTTCTCCTTTTTAATTTAGCCCCTAGCTGCTCTTACTCCCTTAGCAGAACCTCAGTCTTCATCATACCTATGTCGTTGGTACATACATAGACCGCAACAACCAGATCCTTCCCCTCCCACTCCAAGTTCTTCTCCAATCACAAGAAGATGTCCTTAACTCTGACACCATACAGGCAACACAGCTTTCAGGATTCAAACTGTTAGCTGCAGAGAACAGTAACTATCCCCCCAACTATACTGTTCCCAACTACTACGACATTCCTTTTTACTTCCCAACTTGAATGGCCCCCTGCACCATGGTGCTGTGTTCAGTTTGCTCTTCCTCCCTACAGTCCATGCTCTCGTCCACACAGGCTGCAAGCCTGTGACTCCAGACTCCAGACCCACAGCAATGTGGTTGACTCTTAATAGCCCTCTGAAATGGCCTAGCAAGCCACTTAGTTGTGAAGGACAATTAGGGATGGCAACAAATGCCTGTTGGACAAGTGCAACACTAGTGGTCACGCTAACTCACTTTGTGATTCCCTGGCTAAAGCATCCATAGAGGTGACCGTACTTTCCAGGATTGACTACAGAGTGCTCATATGATGCAAAATGATACCAAATAGGCTTGAAGTAAATTTCTCCATATGTTCAGCCATAGTGCTGGTAGGTTTTCCAATATGTTGCTCAACTACTGTGTGAGGCCAGAAGTTTTCTTTTTGTGGTTGGGCTCTGACGTCCTCATTTCTGTCTTGTACAGTAGAACTGAGAGAAGACCTTGCGCAATGGCTACCTATGTCCTGGGCTGTCCCTACAACCAGTACCTGTTGCTGCTCACTCATGTTGCATGTTTTACCACAGGCAGACACCTCTGCTTCACCATCTAACACATGCAGAGTGCCAGCTTCTGAGCTGTTGCTTGGGAGAGCAGGATCATGTGGCAGTGCATCCTCAGGAGAATTGTCATCCTCTGAGGTGTGCTCTATGGCAGGGTCCAGGTGCTGGGAGGAAAGAGAAAAGGGACAGGTGTTAGGATGGCATTAAGTGGATCATATTAGCAGGTGTAAAAGCAAAATACTGTGGATGCTGGAAATCTGAAATAAAAACAAATGCTGGAAATACTCAGCAGGTCTGGCAGCATCTGTGGAGAGAGAAGCAGAGTTAACGTTTCAGGTCAGTGACCCTTCTTCAGAACTGTTCTGAAAAGTTCTGAAGAAGGGTCACTAACCTGAAACATTAATTCTGCTTCTCTCTCCACAAATGCTGCCAGACCTGCTGAGTATTTCCAGCATTTCTTGTTTTTATTTTGATATTAGCAGGTGACAGTCTTGAGAATGCTGCCTGTAGTTGTGAAGCTGTTGCATACTTGCTGAGTTAATTGAAGGGTTACAAGTAATATGCAGATATGCTGTGCAGGTAAGCCATAAGCCTTGCCATCCTTGGTGCTCATAATTCTGCCTGGGCCACTGATTCCCAGGGCTTCTTGCTCTGCTTGGGTGATAGGTATAATGTTGGGTACTCCTCCCTGAGTCTGTCTTGATCCTGTCCCTGACATTTTGTGCTGTCTTCTGCAGATAAAGAGGGTGAGAGCTAGTGAGTGGCTTTTAAAAAGGTGAGTGGAATTGTGTAGGGATTGTGCATAAAGTGCTTGTGCTGAGAGGTAATGAAGAAACAAGGTGAATTGAGGATGGGGAAGTGATGAATGTAAAGCCAAGTGTGTGTAATATAAAGTCAGGAAGGAGCATTGGGAGGAATTGGTGATGTGCAGTTGTTCAGATGTGGGAAGAGAATGCTGTAAAGAGAGCAAAGAAAGAGACTGCTGAATAATACTTGCAATACGTTCCAGTGATTGTACTCTGAAGGGAGTGATGGAGGGGAGGAAATTCTTGAGAGTACTGGAGAGGAGATGAAAGTCATGTTGTTGGGTGTTGTTGAAATAACTGGAGAGATGAAAAGCTTCACTTACTGTTGCAGCTCTTTTGAGGCCACTGAACCTCTTTTCTGCATTGAAGTCAGGTCCTGAGGATGATGCTCGTGGCACTGACCTTGTCAACTATTTCTGTCCAGGCCTACTTAATAATGGCCTTGTGGATGCTCCTGCAGCTACTGGGAGCAGCAGCACCCTCCTTATCTAATGTCCTCCCACAGGATGTCCAAGGATGAAGCACAAAACCAGGGGAAGCCCTAGAACTTGTCTCTGCTGCCACAAAAATCTCTCCACAGTTCTTCAGGCATAAATTAGAGCAAGGAAGGAATGCAACCTCACTTTAAGAAGTGTATCCAGGCTTTAATTAGGCCTCAGGAAGTCTACTGGAAATTATGCCTGTCATGTAGGTGGATTGCCCATTTGCTAATGCATGCAGGAGGGCAGCTCATCAATCAGATGGAATTTAGGCCCAGGTCTTTCACTTGTGATGTCATGGGAGCTTCCTGCACACCCAGTTTGTGTCCTGTTAAAATCGGAGCTTTGGGATGGGTTCCCCACCAACTCCTCTGAATGGCTGTTGCTTTCATTCTGCCTACCTCCTACCGGGTTCTTGTTGGAAAATCAAAATCAGCTGGTCTTTTGTTGTTTTCTATTGAGCATTCACTTTGCAAATAGTCGTTTGGTTGTACAGAACTTGAGTATTGCTGAAAATAGAGACATTTTGTCAAAGCTTTTCATCTTGCACTCATCAGGACAATTTGCAAGAATATCAATGTAAGGGAAGCAACAAATTTATACTGTATGAGAAGAGAGTACTGATTGATTGGCAAGTGGACTCTGGTTGGTAGAGGCGTTGCCATGGAGAATGTACCAGTTTATGGTGACTGACAGTTAAATGCCAAGCTTCACATTCACTTTGCATTTAAAAATTATGTGAAATATGAATGGGATGTGCTGTCGTGGTGATATCAGGAATAAACTGGAATTATTACAATGCACCAGAGTAACGAGAAAAAGCTGACAGGGAATTGTTGAAGCAAAGTAAGGAGTATGTAGGATTTGGAGGTACTAATAGCTAATTTGAATTCTGCTAAATTAAAGCAGAATGAGGCCTAAGTAGTTTCCATGTTTATTATTCTCTGTCCTTTCATCCTCCATTACTGTCAGCAAGTGCGCAGTTTGTTCTGCAGTGGGAAAAGAGGGGAGAGCGTGGAGACAGAAAAAGCTCTGTCTCTCTTTTCTGTAGCAGCTGCACAGCATTTCTTCTGAATAACTGAGCATGTGAATAGCTCCAAGAGTATCAATTTTGAAATATTTTTGGGATGTACTAAAAAAAAATCGTAGTTCTTTCAGGTCATATAGTGGAAGTGGTATGTGGAGATATTTTCAATTAATTCTCACTTAGGCCATAAAAATTTAAATGAAAGCAGGTAATTTTCATACAGAATCACAGTATTGCTACAATGCAGAAGGAGGCCATTCAGCCCATCATGTCCACACCGGCTCTCTGAAAGAGCAATTCACTCAGTTCCATTCCCCCTCCTCCCCGTAACCCTGCACATTCTTCCTTTCCATATATTTCTGTGCAAACCTTTATTGTATGGTGTCTGAATAGCATTTTTGTTATGAGATTGGCAGAGCTGGAACAATCTGACCTGGAAAATTTGTGAACCTTCTGACACGCTCCTGCCTTAAGTCAAGTGGAAAGGCAGCAGAAGACCCAGGAGTTAGGCTGGGATCTCCACTGCCAGTATCCAGGAGGACATTGTATAGGGCAAAACCTCCATCCACATCAAACATGGCATGACTGGGGCAGGAGGAGGGTTGGGGAGTTAGGCGGGGACAGAGTTTCGATGGCCCTGGATCAGGAATCTCGGGTGATTGGTATGCTGGGTGAAAGGAAGTATATCCCCCTCCCAGCTGGCAGAAATGAGCCCCGAGTTCCAGGTGTGGAATTTGGCCTGAACCCCTGAAACCTTGCTCAATCTTTTTATTTCTTCAGGCCCCTTAAGTTAGCCAATGGATGCTGTTCTTTGCATTTTCTGGGCTGATTATTTTCTACAGCAGTATGTTTCCAGTCCAACAGGAAAGGAGGCACTGCTGGACCCGGTTCTTAGGAATGAGGTGGGCCAAGTGGATCAAGTGTCAGTAGGAGAACATTTAGGGTACAGTGATCATTCTATCATAAGGTTTATGTTAGCTATGGAAAAGGCCAAGGAACAATCCAGACTAAGAATGATGAACTGGGAGAAAGCCAACTTCAATGGGGTAAGAATGGATCCGACCCAGATAGATTGGAATCAAAGGTTGGCTGGCAGAACCGTAACTGAACAATGGGCTGCCTTTAAAGAAGAGATAGTTCAGGCACAGTCAAGGTATATTCCCATGAAGGGGGAAGGTAGGACAAACAAATCCAGAGCTCCCTGGATGACAAACCAGATAGAGATTAAAATGAACAAGAAAAAGTGTGCTTACGACAGATGTCAGGTGGATAACATTAATGAGAACCAGGCGGACAATAGAAGGTTCAGAGGGGAAGTGAAAAAGCAAATAAGAGAAGCAAAGAGAGAGTATGAAAAGAGACTGGCAGCTAACGTAAAAGGGAATCCAAAAGTCTTCTATGGGTCTTCTTATCTCGAGAGACAATGGGTAAGCGCCTGGAGGTGGTCAGTGGTGTGTGGAGCAGTGCCTGGAGTGGCTATAAAGGCTAATTCTAGAGTGACAGGCTCTTCCACAGGTGTTGCAGATAAAATTTGTTTGTCGGGGCTGTTACACAGTTGGCTCTCCCCTTGCGCCTCTGTCTTTTTTCCTGCCAACTGCTAAGTCTCTTCGACTTGCCACACTTTAGCCCCGCCTTTATGGCTGCCCGCCAGCTCTGGCGAACGCTGGCAACTGACTCCCACGACTTGTGATCAATGTCACAGGACTTCATGTTGCGTTTGCAGACGTCTTTAAAGCGGAGACATGGACGGCCGGTGGGTCTGATACCAGTGGCGAGCTCGCTGTACAATGTGTCTTTGGGGATCCTGCCATCTTCCATGCGGTTCACATGGCCAAGCCATCTCAAGCGCCGCTGACTCAGTAGTGTGTATAAGCTGGGGATGTTGGCCGCCTAACATAAGCTGGGGATGTTGGAGATACGGTCCTGCCACCTGATGCCAAGTATTCTCCGGAGGCAGCGAAGATGGAATGAATTGAGACTTCGCTCTTGGCTGACATATGTTGTCCAGGCCTCGCTGCCATAGAGCAAGGTACTGAGGACACAGGCTTGATACACTCGGACTTTTGTGTTCCGTGTCAGTGCGCCATTTTCCCACACTCTCTTGGCCAGTCTGGACATAGTAGTGGAAGCCTTTCCCATGCGCTTGTTGATTTCTGCATCTAGAGACAGGTTACTGGTGATAGTTGAGCCTAGGTAGGTGAACTCTTGAACCACTTCCAGAGCGTGGTCGCCAATATTGATGGATGGAGCATTTCTGACGTCCTGCCCCATGATGTTCATTTTCTTGAGGCTGATGGTTAGGCCAAATTCATTGCAGGCAGCCGCAAACCTGTCGATGAGACTCTGCAGGCACTCTTCAGTGTGAGATGTTAACGCACCATTGTCAGCAAAGAGGAGTTCCCTGATGAGGACTTTCCGTACTTTGGACTTCGCTCTTAGATGGGCAAGGTTGAACAACCTGCCCCCTGATCTTGTGTGGAGGAAAATTCCTTCTTCAGAAGACTTGAACGCATGTGAAAGCAGCAGGGAGAAGAAAATCCCAAAAAGTGTGGGTGCGAGAACACAGCCCTGTTTCACGCCACTCAGGATAGGAAAGGGGTCTGATGAAGAGCCACCATGTTGAATTGTGCCTTTCATATTGTCTTGGAATAAGGTGATGATACTTTGTAGCTTTGGTGGACATCCAATCTTTTCTAGTAGTCTGAAGAGAACACGTCTGCTGACGAGGTCAAAGGCTTTGGTGAGATCAATGAAAGCAATGTAGAGGGGCATCTGTTGTTCGCGGCATTTCTCCTGTATCTGACGAAGGGAGAACAGCATGTCAACGGTCGATCTCTCTGCACGAAAGCCACACTGTACCTATGGGTATATTAATAGTAAAAGGAGGAATGGGGCTGATTAGGGACCAAAAAGGTGATTTACACATGGAGGCAGGCGGCAGGGGTGAAGTATTAAATTAATACTTTGCATTTGTCTTTACCAAGGAAGAAGATGCTACGCAGGTCATGGTGAAAGAGGAGATGATTCAGACACTTGAAAGTTTTAAAATTGATAAGGAGGAGATATTGGATAGGCTAGCTGTACTAAAAGTTGATAAGGCACCTGGACTGGCTGAGATGCATCCAAGGATACAGAGGGAAGTGAAAGTGGAAATTGCGGAGGCACTGGCCATAATTTTCCAGTCTTCCTTAGATTCAGGGGTGGTGCCAGAGGACTGGAGAATTGCAAATGTTAAATCCTTGTTCAAAAATGGGTGTAAAGATAAGGCCAGCAACTTTAGGCCAGTTAGTTTAAACTCGGTGGTGGGGAAGCTTTTGGAAACGATAATTTGGGACAAAATTAATAGTCACTTGGGCAAATGCGGGTTAATTAGGGAAAGCCAGCACGGATTTGTGAAGGGTAAATCGTGCTTAACTAACTTGCAGGATTTTTTGATGAGGTAAGAGAGAAAGTTAATCAAGGCAATGCTTTTGATGTGGTGTACATGGGCTTCCAAAAGATTTTTGATAAAGTGCCACACAACAGACTTGTGAGCAACATTCTAGCTCATGGAATAAAAGGGGCAGCAGTAATGTGAATACAAAATTGACTGAGTGACAGGAAACAGAGTAGTGGTCATGGATGTTTTTCGTACTGGAGGAAGGTCTGTAGTGGAGTGCTCCAAGGGTCAGTGTTAGGACCATTGCTGTTCCCGATATATTTTATTGACCAGACCTTGGTGTACATGACACAATTTCAAAAATTGCAGATGATACAAAACTTGGAAACATTGTGAACTGTGCGGAGGATAGTTGGTGGAATGGGCAGATCAGTGGCAGATGAAATTTAATGCAGAGAAGTGGGAAGTGATTCATTTTGGTAGGAAGAACAAGGGAGACAATATAAAATATAGGGTACAATTCTAAAGGCAGTTCAGGAGCAGAGGGACCCAGGTGTATATGTGCATAAATTATTGAAAGTGCGGGACAGGTTGAGAAAGTGGTTAATAAAGCATACAGCAACCTAGACTTCATTAATTGGGGCATGGAGTACAAAAGCGAGGAAGTTATGTTAAATTTGTAGAAAACACTGGTTCGACCTCAAATGGAGTATTGTGTCCAGTTCTGGGTGCCACACTTTAGAAAAGATGTGAAGGCATTGGAGAGAGTGCAGTAAAGTTCATGAGAATGGTTCTAGGGATGAGGAAGTTCAGTTACATGGATAGACTGGAGAAGTTGGGACTGTTTTCTTTGGAGGAGAAGGTTGAGAGGAGATTTGATAGAGGTATTCAAAATCCTGAGAGGTCTGGACAGAGTAGATAAGGAAAAACTGTTCCCATTGGTGGAGGGAATCGATAACAAGAAGGCTTTCTAGCCGACGTGACTTTTAAAACCCATCTCTTATCCCGTCTCGTTGGACTCAGGTGCGATGTGAAAGTGACACCTCTGAACTGGGAGCCTCAGTCAGATCTGATCTGTACTTTGGCTTCACAAGTCAAACCAGCTGGCACAGATCGAGTAATTGAACAAAGGGCAGCAGGCACAGTTTTTGTGGTACAAAAACAGAAAATTCTGGAAATACTCAGCAAGTCGGGCAGCATCTGTGGAGAGAAAAATAGAGTTAACGTTTCAGCTCATGACCTTTCACCAGAACTTTCCACCAGTGGGAACAATTTTTCATTCATACCTTTACTGGCTGCTTTTCTCAGCACGATTGCCACTCACCATATTATTGCTGCTGCTCCCGGCTCTGCAGGAAATATTGGTTCCCAGGCTCACCTGATCTCCCAGTGTCATAGAGTTATACAGCACAGAAACAGGTTATTCGGCCCATCGTGACAGTGCTGGCCATCAAGCACCTATCTATTCTAATCCCATTTTCCAGCACTTGGCCCATAGCCTTGTATACTATAGCATTTCAAGTGCTCATCTAAATATTTCTTAAATGTTGTGAGGGTTCCTGCCTCTAAAACCTCTTCAGGCAGTGCGTTCCAGATTCCAACCACCATCTGAGTGAAAATTTTTTTCCTCAAATCCCCTCTAAACCTCCAGCCCCTGACCTTAAATCTATGTCCCCTTGTCCTTGATCCCTCCACTAAGGGAAAAAGTTTCTTCCTATCTATCCTATCAATGCCCCTCATAATTTTGTATACCTCAATCAGGTCCCCCCTCAGCCTTCTCTGCTCTAAGGAAAACAACCCTAGCCTTTTCAGTCTCTCTTCATAGCTGAAATGCTCCAACACAGGCAACATCCTGGTGAATCTCCTCTGCACCCTCTCCAGTGTAATCACATCCTTCCTAGTGTGGTGCCTAGAACTGTACACAGTACTCCAGCTGTGGCCTAATTAGCGTTTTATACAGCTCCATCATAACCTCCCTGCTTTTATATTCTGTGCCTCGGCTGATAAAAGCAAGTATCTCATATGCCTTCCTAACCACCGTATCTACCTGTGCTGCTGCCTTCAGTGATCTATGGACAAGTACACCCAGGTCCCTCTGACCTTCTGTACTTCCTAGGGTCCTACCATCCATTGTATATTCCTTTACCTTGTTAGTCCTCCCAAAATGCATCACCTCACACTTCTCAGGATTAAATTCCATTTGCCACAGCTCCGCCCATCTTACCAGCCCATCTATATTGTCCTGTAATCTAAGGCTTTCCTCCTCACTATTTACGACACCACCAGTTTTCGTGTCATCTGCGAACTGACTTATCATACCTCCTATATTCACGTCTAAATCATTAATGTACACTACAAACAGCAAGGGTCCCAACACCGATCCCTGTGGTACACCACTGGTCACAGGCTTCCACTCGCAAAAACAACCCTCTGCCTCCTGCCAATAAGCCAATTTTGGATCCAAATTGCCAAATTGCCCTGGATCCCATGGGCTCTTACCTTCTTAACCAATCTCCCATGTGGGACCTTATCAAAAGCCTTACTGAAGTCCATGTAGACTACATCAAATGCTTTACCCTCATCTACACGTTTAGTCACCTCCTCGAAAAATTCAATCAAGTTAGTTAGACACGATCTCCCCCTGACAAAGCCATGCTGACTATCCCTGATTAATCTCTGCCTCTCCCTGGAGATTAATCCTGTCCCTCAGAATTTTTTCCAATAGTTTCCCAACCACTGATGTTAGACTCACTAAACTGTAATTACCTGGTTTATCACTGCTACCCATCTTGAATAATGGTACCACATTCGCTGTCCTCCAATCCTCTGGTACCTCTCCTGTGGCCAGAGAGGATTTGAAAATTTGTGTCAGAACCCCTGCAATCTCCTCCCTTGCCTCACATAGCCTGGGATACATCTCATCTGAGCCTGGGGATTTATCCACTTTTAAGCCCGCTAAAACAGCTAATACTTCCTCCCTTTCAATGCTAATTTGTTCAAGTATAACGCATTCCCCTCCCTGATCTCTACACCTACATTGTCCTTCTCCATAGTGAATGCAGATGAAAAGTAATCATTTAAACCTCACATATGTCCTCCGGCTCCACACACAGATTGCCACTTTGGTCCCTAATGGGCCCTACTCTTTAGCTGGTTATCCTCTTGCCCTTAATATACTTATAAAACGCCTTGGGATTTTCCTTTATCTTGCCCGCCAGTGTCTTTTTCATGTCCCTTCTTCGCTCTCCTAATTACTTTTTTAAGTACTCCCCCACACTTTCTATACTCCTCTAGTGCCTCCGCTGTTTTCAGCGCTTTGAATCTGCCATAAACCTCCTTTTTCTCTTTATCCAATCCTCTACATCCCTTGACATCCAGGGTTCCCTGGACTTGTCAGTCCTACTCTTCACCTTTACGGGAACATGTTGGCCCTGAATTCTCACTATTTCCATTTTGAATGACTCCCGCTGGTCTGCTGTAGACTTTCCTACAAGTAGCTGCTCCCAGTCCACTTTAGCCAGATCCTGTTTTATCATATTGAAATCGGCCTTCTCCTAATTCAGTACCTTTATTTCCGGTCCATCTTTGTCCTTTTCCATAACTACCTTACATCTTACAGAGTTATGGTCACTATCCCCGAAATGCTCCCCCACTGACACTTCTACCACTTCTTCCGGCTTCATTCCCTCGGATTGGGTACAGTACAACCCCTTCTCTTGTAGGACTTTCTACGTGCTGGCTCAAAAAGCTCTCCTCTATGCACTTAAAGAATTCCGCCCCCTTTAAGCCTTTTGCACTAAGACTATCTCAGTTGATATTGGGGAAGTTGAAATCCCCTATTATTTTTACACCTGTCTGAGATTTGCCTACATATCTGCTCCTCTATCTCTCCCTGACTGTTTGGAGGCCTGTAGTACACTCCCAGCCAAGTGATTGCCCCCTTTTTGTTTTTAAGTTCTACCCATATGACCTCATTTGAGGAACCTTCTAAGATATCATCCCTCCTTACTGCAGTAATTGACTCCTTGATCAACAGCGCAATGCAACCTTTTCTTTTACACCGTCCCCTGTCACGCCTGAAGATTCTATACCCTGGAATATTGAGCTGTCAGTTCTGCCCTTCCCTCAACCATGTCTCTGTTCTAGCAATAATATCATATTCCCATGTGTTAATCAATGCCCTCTATTCATCTGCCTTACTAGTAAGACTCCTTGCGTTAAAATAGATGCAATCCAGCCTTGCATTGTTCGCTTGTGCCTTAACAGGTCTTTATTTGCTCTTCCTTCCATACTAACTCAGTTTCTCTTCTATATTTGACTGTGCATCAGCCCTTACATTACCGCCACTCTGTACCCCATTCCCCTGCCAAATTATTTTGTAAACACCCCCCACAACAGCACTAGCAAACCTCCCAGCAAGGATGTTGATTCGGTTCCTGTTCAGGTGCAACCCGTCCAACTTGTACAGGTCCCATCTTTGCCAGAAACAGACCCACTCATCCAGGAAACTAAAGTCCTCCCTCCTGCACCATCTCTTCAGCCATGCATTCATCTGCTGTATCCTGCTATTCCTATATTCACTAGGACGTGGCACCGGTAGTAATCCAGAGATTACAACCTTTGAGGTACTACTTTTTAATCTGCTACCAAACTCCCTAAATTCTTGTTGCAGGACCTCATCCCTCTTTCTACCTATGTTGTTGGTACTAATATGAACAACAACCCCAGACTGTTCACCCTCCCCTTCAGAATGTCCTGCAGCCGCTCCATGACATCCTTGACCCTAGCATCAGGGAGGCAACATACCATCCTGAAGTCACGTTTGTGGCCACAGAAACACCTATCTGTACCCCTTATGATAGAATCCCCTATCACTATAGCACTACCACTCTTCTTCCTCCCCTCCTGTGCAGCTGAGCCATCCATGGTGCCATGAACTTGGTTCTTGCTACTTTCCCCTGAGTTATCTCCCCCAACAATATCCAAAGTGGTATATCTGTTAGAGAGAGGGATGGCCACAGGGGACTCCTGCACTACCTGCCTTCCTCTACTCTGCCTGGTGGTCACCCATTCCCTTCCTGCCTTTGCAGCATTTGCCTGCAGTGTGACCACCTCGCTAAACGTGCTATCCATGACTATCTCAGCATTGCGGATGCTCCGCAGTGAATCCACCCACAGCTCCAGCTCCGTAATGCGGGTAGCCGGTAGCTGCAGATGGATACACTGCTTAGATAAGACTTTTGCAATGTGCCAGGTTTTCTATTAGAAAAGTGGAGATGTGTAAGTGTTGAGATGTCTCTACAACTGACACCAAAGTTGCAGGGTTGTATAAATTTAACTTGCTTCAGCAGACAGGGGCCAAACTCCCCTTGCCTCACCAAAGATACCAGAAATTCAGGGCTGAAAACCCTTGGACTGGGGCAAACAAAGTGTCAAGACCCTCCCTAACTACCCAAATAAACTTTTAACTGACCCCCATGCCCTTTCAAAAGAAGCAGCTTTAAATTATTTTTTAATTATATTATTCGGGATTCCAGGCCACAATAACTACTTAATTTTGTTTTCATAAAATGCAAGCTTGAAAAATGGGTTAAGTCTCATCTGTATGACATGTGGCTGTCTCATTTTAAACTGTGTTAACTGATTGCTATACTTCAAATTATCTAAAAATCTTTTTAATGTGGAGAAATGCAGATAGACCCTTTACTTGAAAAATGGTATGTATTATGGTTAAATCTGCACTTAATTTTAGACCATAAAATGTGATTGTTCTTGTGCCAGAGGATTTATTTTTAGCTAAGGTATCATATTACTAAAGGTCCTAATAATCTTATATGTTTTGCTTTATTTTCATGTAGACTGAAAGTTGAATGCTTTTGAAAGAGTATGCTATTAGACTGCATAAATAAGATCACTAAAGGGAACAAATATTTGTTATGGCCAAAGTTGAACATAATTAGTCCATCGAACTTCTGCTGTTGAACACGCAAATCAAATTTTGTGTGGTTTCTTTTAAATTTATCATATATTGATCTTTGTATGTGATTTTTAAAATTAAATTGGCAGAAAATAGATTTTTCATTTAATTTATGACCTTAACTACTAAAACCTAAACTGAATACTTTGATCTTTATAATCTCCCATAGTGCAAAGAAAACAAAAGTATTGATTCAATTATATACTAAGAATGGTCACATCTGGGTTTGGATTCCGCTACAGGAAGAAAAAAGAATTGCTTCTGAGTTGGAATGCTTCAGTTCATCATATTAATATAATTGATAATATTATGACCTGTGAACCACCTGCTTTGAACCCTTGAGGGTATAGATCTACCTAAGCTGCAAGTGAAAGCTAGTAAAAATTCAATTCTACACAGTACCTGCTTGACATATAGCACCTCTGTATTTTAGTTTATTTCATTTAAAGTCTATTTTTGCTTTTAGACATTTCTGATTAGTGATGTCAAAACAAATTGATTATGCTATAATCAGTCCATGCTAACACGTGGTTAGTTCATATTATTTTGCATATCAGGAAAAGATGTGGAGAATTGTGAAACTATGGTATTGCAGATTAGTTGCATTAGAATGAATGCGTCAAAAGCAGTTTTAATGTGCAAAAGATTGTATTAATTGGTTATTGTGCCTATTAATTTGCTTGTAAGAAAGGCAGAGAAATTGGTTGACATTGCAGTGCTAAAGTATTCAATATGGTGTTTGAACACATTTCCTGCTGAAAGTACACCACCTGCCATATTGGTAAAGGCAGAAGTAAATGGTGTTCAAGGCCTAAGCCTGAAACGGGCATTTGGCTCTTTTAATAAGTAAGTAACATGCCCAACACCTGATTGGCCTGATTGCGTGATCGACAAGCGGCTGACTGACTGCTGGAGGCTGCCACCAAAAAGGAGCATTTGTTTAAAAAAAAGGCGTATCTTAATATGGTGCAGGACAGGAGCAGCAAGAGCACTAATCTAGACTCTACTGTAGTGCCAAAGACTGTTGTCGACTCTTGCTCGGCCCCTTCCCAATCGCTCCACTTACTCTCAATTGCTTCCCTGTCCCGATCGCTTCTCTTGATAGCTTCTTCCTGTCAATCACTTCTCCCCCTCTCTTGGTTGCCACTTCCTGCTTGGTCATTTCTCCACCCCCCAAGCACCACCCTCTACCCAATCCAACAGGATTACCCGAGGGCTGTTGCTAGTGACAGTGGTCCAAAATTCCATGCCAATTCGCCAATAAGTTGCCTGGGGATAAAAACAAGAAATGCTGGAACCACTCAACAGGTCTGGCAGCATCTGTGGAAAGAGAAGCAGAGTTAACGTTTCGGGTCAGTGACCCTTCTTCGGAACCTGGGGATTGCCTGGGGATGTCCAGCATGCACCCGCCACTCACCAATCTCAGTTAACTGAGGCCTGTGCCTCGTCACGCCAGCAGGCCAAAATGTTTTATTGCTTTCAAGAAAAATGCTAACAGAGCTTTTTAGATATATCTTAAAGAAATATTGTTACAAATGTATTTCACTTTTTTTCATTTTTTTATTGAGTTTTAATTCGCTTGATGAACAATTTTAGCAAAACAAGTTATTTATTTCTTGCAATATTTGTCTAATTTTCTTTACAATACAATTTCAGGGTGGCAACCAAACAGCTACTGTCATCGCCTTGTGCTCAATGAGGGACTTTAATTTAACGAATGAGACATGCCAGTTGGCCATCCGAGATGTGGGTGGCCTAGAGGTTCTGATTAACCTGTTAGATACAGAAGAAACCAAATGCAAGGTAAGCCAGATTGCCACTTATTAAATTATTGCAATATTATTTTTAGGCGTGAACAAGCTGACTTTTCTCTGCCAAGCATGCGGTTTGTGCCCATTTCTTGGCACTAGGGAGAGGAAAAAGAGGCAGTAACCTGTAACACCAGATCTCAGCCCAATTGATGAATGATGCACAATTCCAATTGGCTTAGGGATGGGCAAAAATAGCTTGACTGAAACAGGAGGAAGCTTCATTATTATATTTAAATTATTCAGAGAACTGTTCTGACACCATCCATGTTTTTTTGCTCCCTTGATGCTGTGATAAATTAACATTGATTGGGATAGATCTTGATGTCGTGCGATAGATAGGGCCTTACCAAATTCACGGTCAAATTTTACAAATTTCATGGTCACGGCATTTTAAGAATCATGAATTTCACCATTTCATATATTTACGTTGTAAATTTCACAGTGTCGCAACAAACCATGAAAATGATCTATTTAAAACAAAAAAGACAAAGGATGTTTCTGGTTTCAAATGGCATTTATTGTATACTCAAAAAACTATTGTAAAAAGCCGACTATAAACGGGTCACATTCTTTACTCACTGAAGTCCGTGTTTAAGTGTGAGCATGGAGCAACCTCCAACTGTCTTTCTTCATTCCTGTCTCTGCGTAGTGAACACCTATCCATGTTTAGACACAGCTGTCCTCACATCCACAGAGTTTGTTGGAATTGTCAGATAGCACTGTGCTAGCCTTGCAATGTATTCCATCTCACTCCTTACTTGTGCCTTGTAGATGGTGGAAAGGCTTTGGCTAGTCAGGAGGTGAACACTTGCCACAGACAACCCAGCCTCTGACCTGCTCTTGTAGCCACAGTATTTATATGGCTCATCCAGTTAAGTTTCTGATCAGTGGTGTCCCTCGGATGTTGATTGCTGGGGATTCGGTGATGGTAATGCCGTTGAATGTCAAGGTGAGCTGGTTAGGCACTCTCTTGTTGAAGATGGTCGTTGCCTGGCACTAGTGTGGCGCGAATGTTACTTGCCACTGATCAGCCCAAGCTTGAATGTTATCCAGGTCTTGCTGCATGCATGTTTATTGCAGAAAGCCAGTTTGTGAATAACAGAAATGGAGCCAATATTTACACACTTTATAAGCATTTATTTATAGTTATACCTTTACAAGCATACACCTCTTGCACCAACAACTACAGTTTTAGTCTGTGTCTGTTTACATGTGGCTCAAGTGAATCCCCAGTTAATGCTCAGTAGCTCCATATAGTTAAACACAACTCATATACAATTAACAGATTCCTTTCTTGTTCTTCAAATAAAAATTAGAGTTAATGTGCACATTCAAAATTTCAAAACAAATCAAAAACCTCCATATTCTATACAAAGCATTGCATTGGGAGACACCCCTCCACTAGGACTCCTAACAATGTCTTCGTATGTACATTTGATGACTGCATCCATCCATTTAATTTTAGAGATTTCCTTTCTGACATTTGTTTCAAGCCTTTTTGTGGAATGGACATTATCCCACAAAGAGCGATTATCTCCAGAGTCTCACTTAAAATTTCACAAATAGAATCCTATATCCACTGCCTCCACAAGAACCAGTGTTTCGGCATCTAAAGTACTTTTAACAACTGTTTACCTTCTTAGCTTCCCAAGCTAAAGGATAACATTTCCCGTTTTCATCTAGAAGAAATATTATGAAATCAGCTGCAGTAGAATACCCATCAGGAAGATTAACCTTGGAAGCATCACTAAAAATGATTAGTTTCATGTTCTTTGGTCACCTCAGTATAAATTTCTCAGGATTTTCTTTTAAATAAAAACATAAAATGCTGGAAATACTCAGCAGGTCTGGCAGCCGCAGCATCTGAGGAGAACTGATCCATTCTCATTAAAGTTCACAGATCTAAAATGTTAACTCTGTTTCTCTCTCCACAGATGCCGCCAGACCTGCTGAATATTTCCAACATTTTCTGTTTTTATTTCAGATTTCCAGCATCCACAGTATTTTGCCTTAGTTTTGATTTTTAAAAATGTTTTATTTGTCCTTAAAACATTCTCTACTTAAGGATGTTTCATCAGTCATACTTAATTCCAATACATCAAAATTAGCATCTGGTCTAGTGTGAGTGCCCAACCATTTCAACTGACAGCTTCTCAATTGATCTGTTTCTTTAGATACATGATCTTTCTGTGATGTTCTAGTATGATTAACTGGGATGGGAGTAACACTCTCTAAACATAGGAACATAGGAGCATGAGTAGGCCATTCGGCCCATCAAGCCTGCCCCGCTGTTCAATATGATCGTGGCTGATCATCCACTTCAATGCCTTTATCCCACACTATCCCCATATCCCTTTATGTCATTTGTATTTAGAAATATGTCAATCTCTGCTTTAAACATGCTCAATGACTGAGCTTCCAAAGCCCTCTGGGGTAGAGAATTCCAAAGATTCACAACCCTCTCAGTAAAGAAATGTCTCCTCATCTCTGTCCTAAGTGGCTTCCCCCTTATTTTGAAATTGTGTCCCATGGTTCGAGTCTTCCCAACTTAGCTGCATCTACCCTGTCTATCCCTTTAAGTATTTTGTAGGTGTCAATGAAATCTTCGAAACTCTAGAGAATACAGGCCCAGTTTCCCCAATTTCTCTTCATATGACAGTCCCGCCATCCTGGAACAAGTCTAGTGAATCTTCGTTGCACTGCCTCTATGGCAATAATATCCTTCCTAAGGTAAGGGGACCAAAACTGCACACAGTACTCCAAGTGCAGCCTAACCACAGTTTTATACAATTGAAGTAAGACTTCACTACTCCTGTACTCAAATCGTCTTGTGATAAAGGCTAACATACCATTAGCCTCCCTAATTGCTTGCTGCCCCTGCATGTTGGCTTTCAGTGACTTATTGACAAGGACACCCAGGTCCCTTTGTACATCTATACTTTCTAATCTCTTACCATTTAAGAAATACTCTGCACATCTATTCCTCCTACCAAAGTGAATAATCTCACATTTTTCCACGCTATATTCCATCTGTCACATTGTTGCCCACTCACTAAGTCTATTTAAATCCCCTTGAAGCCGCTTTGCATCTTCCTCACAACACACATTCCCACCTAGTTTTGTGTCATCCGCGAACTTGGAAATACTACATTTGGTCCCCACATGCAAATCATTGATATATATTGTGAACAACTGGGGCCCAAGCACTGATTTCTGTGGTAACCCACTAGTCACAGCCTGCCAATGTGAAAATGACCCTTTTATTCCTACTCCCTGCTTTCTGCCTGTTAACCAATCCTTTATCCATGCCAGCGTATTACCTCCTATCCCATGTGCCTTAATTTTGCTAACCAATCTCCTGTGGGAGACTTTATCAAAAGCCTTCCACCGACTGCCCTTTATCAATTCTGTTAGTAACATCCTCAAAAAACTCCAACAGGGTTGTCAAACATGATTTCTCATTCATAAATCCATGTTGACTATGCCCAATCAGATCATTATCATCCAAGTTTCCATTTATCGCATCCTTTAGAATAGATTCTAGCATTTTCCCAATGACTGATGTAAGGCTAACAGGTCTGTAATTCCCTGTTTCTTTCTCCCTCCCTTCTTTAAACAGTGGAGTGATATTTTCAACCTTCCTATCTGCAGGAACTGCTTATACAATCCTTAACTTTCTTTGTTATCCATGGTTGTCTGCCTTTACATTTGGAGTTTTTGTGCCTTGAAGGAATATATAGTTGCTGTAAACTATGTAATATTTCTTTAAAGACTACTCATTGCCGATGTAATGTCAGACGTTTTAATGTATTTTCCCAATCCACCGCAGCCAATTTGCCCCTCATACCTTCGTAATTTCCTTTATTCAAATTTAATACCCTGGCTTCAGATTGAACTACCTCACTTTCAAACATAATGTAAAATTCTATCATATTATGGTCACTCATCCCTAAAATTTATTTTACAAGTTTATTAATTAGCCATTTCTCATTAGGTAACACCAGATCTAAAATAGCCTCTTCTCTAGCCGGTTCCTCAACATACTGCTCTAGAAAACCATCCCTAACACACTCCAGAAACCCGTCCTCCACAGCATTAGTGCTAGTTAGGTTTACCCAGTCTATAGGCAGATGGAAGTCACCCATGATTACTTTATTACCCATGCCACATGCTTCTCCAAGTTCCTGATTAATACCATGCCCCACACTACCACTACTGTTTGGTGGCCTATAAACAACTCCTACCAATGTTTTCTGCCCCTTGCTGTTTCTTAACTCCACCCAAACAGATTCCATATTTTGTTCTTCCGATCAGAGATCCTTCCTTACTAATGTACTGATCCTTATTATCAGCGCAACACCATGTACTTTTCCTTTTTACCTGTCCTTCTAAATGTTGAATATCCTTGAATATTCAGTTCGCAGTCTTGGTCACCCTGTAGCCACGTTTCCGCTTTGGCAATTAGATCATACTCATTTACCTCTATTTGGGCCTTTAAATCATCTACCTTGTTGCAAATGCTGCATGCATTCAGGTAGAGTGACCTTCACCTTGTCTTCTTGACATTCTGCATTCTAAGCTTGATTGACGCTTGCCTTTGTTTCGCCTGCCTTCTAATGTCAGTTGCTACTTTTCTACCTCCTGTTACCAGCTTTACATCCTTCCAATTTGAGCTACCCCTCAGGTTCCCATCCACCTGGCAAGCTAGTTTAAACCCTCCCCCAACAGCACTAGCAAATCTCCCTGTTAGTTCCAGTCCTGTTGAGGTGTAGCCCATCCGTCTTGTACAGGTCCCACCTGCCTCAGAAATCTGATGCCCTCCCTCCTACACCAATTCTCCAGCCACGTGTTTAATCGATCAGTTCTCCTATTCCTATGCTCAATAGCACGTGGCCCTGGGAGTAATCCTGTGATTACTGTTTTGAAGGTCCTGCTTTTTAATTTCCTTCCTAACTCCCTAAAATCTCCTTTCAGGACCTCATCCTGTTCCTGCCTGTGTCATTGGTACCAATGTGGACGACAACCTCTGGCTGTTGACCCTCCCCCTGAAGGATGTCCTGCAGCCACTCCGTGACATCCTTGACCCTGGCACCAGGGAGGCAACACACCATCCTGGCATCACATTTACCACCGCAGAAACACCTGTCTGATCCCCTGACTATCGAATCCCCTATCAGTATTGCTCTTCCACTCTTCTTCTTCCCCTCCTGTGCATCTGAGCCACCTGTGGTGCCATGGACTTTGCTCTGGCTGCACTCCCCCACTCTCACCAGTATCCAAAATGGAAAACTGATTAGCAAGCAAGATAGACTCAGGGGACACCTACACTGCCTGCCTAGTTCTCTTAGACTGCCTGGCGGTTACCCATTCCCTCTCTGCTTGCATGCTCCTAACCTGCGGTGCGACCACCTCCCTAAACGTGCTATCCATGTAATCCTCTGCCTCGTGGATGCACAACAGTGACTCCAGCTGCCACTTGAGTTCCAAAACCCAGAGCTTAAGCTTCTGCAACCGGTGACACTTCCTGCAGATGTTCTTCTAGGACATGTGGTGTGTCCATGACTTCCCACGTACTGCAAGATGTACATTCCACTTGGCCAGGCTGACCTGCCATAACGCAACTTTAAAAGCTTTTTATTACAATGAAAAGTAAAATAAATTAACAGTTACTCACCAACCAACTTCTTCCCCTGTACCAAAGAGAGAGGCAGCTACTGGAGGCTGAAAAAAGGTAGAAGAAAGAAAGAGGCCCCTCCCTCACACACCAAACTCCCAGATTACACATTGTACACTCACATTTATCTTCTTAATTTATGTTCCCCTCCTTCCCAAACTCCCTCAATTACCATAATAATAAAAGCAAAATACTGCGGATGCTGGAAATCTGAAACAAAAACAAGAAATGCTGCATTCACTCAGCAGGTCTGGCAGCATCTGTGGAAAGAGAAGCAGAGTTAACGTTTCGGGTCAGTGACCCTTCCAGTTCCGAAGAAGGGTCACTGACCCGAAACGTTAACTCTGCTTCTCTTTCCACAGATGCTGCCAGACCTGCTGAGTGAATCCAGCATTTCTTGTTTTTGTCCCTCAATTACCAAACTCCCTCAACACTATGCCCTCCAGCAGTACTCAATGCAGACAAGCAGCACAGAGTCCCCTCAATTTATACTCTGAATGCAATGCTGTATCAGCTCTGCTAGAGCTCAGAAACCAGTTTAAGTTAGCTACCTAATTAACTAGCTACAGCTATTCTCAGTGTTAGTATACCTCTGTTTAAAACTGCAAGAAACCTAACTGAAACAGGAATTTCAATTAATTGCTGGATGTAAACAAAGAAAAAATTAGTCTTGCTAGATTAACCCTTAAAATACACTCACTTACCAAACTCCCATCTTTACACTCAGTGCAGAGGATTGTTGATTTAAAGTTACTCCAGACCTACTGTGCTTGATATCTAAACCAATATATGTAAAAACCTCACAAGCCTGACTCCCAAAATAAATTTTACACTAATCTTGTTGACAGCACACAAGTTCCACAGTACCACCCCATAAGAAATCAATACGCATGAAGAAGAAGCCTAAATATTTTCCTTTATGATACCAATAAAACATTGTGGGAACTGCTTTTAGTTGAACACTACGTATTTTCAGCAAAACAGATCTCACCAACAAACACCACATCCTGGCACCATCATTCAGGTCATAGACACATTTGTTTAGTTTCCATAGATTTCCTTCTGCACCTGCTGCCTCATTAAACAGTTTCTGAAACACTTCTCTCTGAAAAGTGTCGCCCTGCAGAAATGCGTCTTTAGTGTCAATTGATCTACACTCCCATGAATATGTGGCCAAAACAGCTAAAAAGATTTTCAGGATTACATTTCCAGCTGTAGGAGAGTTCACTCTAATATCTATCACCCCAGTCACTCTTCAGCCTTCTATGCCCCATCTGCAAGCACTTTTTCAGTACAAATCCACCTAGGTGGCAAAGCTGGTTTTCCATTTATTTGGTACCTCAAAATAAACTCCATACTCTGTCCAACTAATTCCTTTTGTTTTTTTATATAAAGAACAAAAAATTCTACAAATACTCAGCAGTTCTGGCGGCATCTGTGGAGAGAGAAACAAAGTTAACGTTTCAGGTCTGTGACCTTGCATCAGAACTGGCAAAGGTTAGAAAAGAATTAGGTTTTAAGCAGGTGAAGGGGAGGGAGGTGGGGGAGAGAACAAAGGGGCAGGAGAGATTAAATAACAAAGTTGTCCCAGGACAAAGGCAAAGTGTGTGTTAATGCTTGTGGTGAAAGACAAAGCACTAGTCCAGAGAGTTAATAGCAGAATAATGAGCAGCTCTGACTACATAAAAAGCAGGTACATGGTTAAAATATGAAACATTAAAAAAAGGCTAGTCATGCTCTGAAGTTATTGAACTCAATGTTCAGTCCGCAAGACTGTAGAGTGCCTAATCGAAAGATCAGGTGCTGCTCCTCGAGCTTGCGCTGATGTTCACTGGAACACTGGAGCAGGCCAAAGACAGAAATGTTGGCATGAGATCAGGAGGGAATGTTGAAATGGCAAGCTTGGGGTCATGTTTTCGGACTGAGCGGAGGTGTTCCACAAAGCGGTCACCCAATCTGCGTTTGGTCTCCCTAATGTAGAGGAGACTGCATTGTGAGCAGCAAATACAGTATACTAGATTGAAAGAAGTACAGGTAAATCGCTGCTTCACCTGAAAGGAGTGTGTGAGGCCTTGGATAGTGAGGAAAGAGGTAAATGGTGCATGCGATTGCATGGGAAGGTGCAGAGGTGTCGGGGTAATGGAGGAGCGGACCAGGGTGTCGCGGAGGGAGTGATCCCGTTGGAATGCTGACAGGGGAGGGGAGGGGAAGATGTGGCTGGAGATGGCAAAAATGGTGGAGGATGATCCTCTGGATGTGGAGGCTGGTGGGGTGGAAAGTGAGGACAAGGGGAACCCTGTCGCGGTTCTGGGAGGGATGAGAAGGGGTGAGGGCAGAAGTGCGGGAAACGGGTCGGACACGGTTGAAGTCCCTGTCAACCACAGTGGGGGGGGAATCCTTGCTTGAGGAAAAGGAAGACATATCAGAAGCACTGTTGTGGAAGGTTGCATCATCAGAGCAAATGCGTCTCAGAATGAGAAACTGAGAGAATGGAATGGAGTTCTTACAGGAGGCTGGGTGTGAAGAAGTGTAGTTGAGATCTGTTGAGTAATTCCAGCCTGATCTTTCGATTAGGCACTCTACAGCCTTGCGGACTGAACATTGAGTTCAATAACTTCAGAGCATGACTGGCCTTTTTTTAGTGTTTCATTTTTTAACCATGTACCTGCTTTTCATGTATTCAGAGCTGCTCCTTATTCTGCTATTAACACTCTCTCTGGACTAATGCTTTGTCTTTCACCACAAGCATTAACACACTCTTTGCCTTTGTTTCAGAATAGCTTTGTTATTTATTCTTTCCTGCCCTATCAAACACTTTCCCCTTTGTTCTCCCCCGGACCCCCTCCCCTTTACTTGCTTAGAACCTAATTCTTTTCTAACCTGTGCCAGTTCTGATGAAAGGTCACAGACCTGAAACGTTAATTTTGCTTCTCCACAGATGCTGCCAGACCTGCTGAGTATTTCCAGCACTTTTTGTTTTTATTTCAGATTTCCAGCATCTGCAGTATTTTGCTTTTATTCCTTTGTGTTTTGCCTTCATCAGTTTATCCTCAGGTTTATTGGCAGCCACCAAAACATCACGATCATGAGGACTTCTGCTTCTATTTCTGTTGCAAGGCTGTTCTGTAGCCTTTATTTCACATGTAATCTATTCAGGTTACCGCCTCTACTTGCACTTTGATGTCTGTCAGGACTACCGCGAGATCACCCTCTTGCACTATCGGATGGTCTTTCTCCAGTATATAATTGTTTTCTGACATGAGCCACTTCCATGTCACTATTAGTACTTGCACTGCACTTTCTTACTTTCCACTCTTCCACCCCATTCTACCAGTCTGTGACCTCACTTCTCAGCCATAATCCTGAACATTCAACTAATATTTAAACTTGCTGGTAGTTTTCTCTGCACATCCTACAATTGTCCATTCACTAGTTCTCTGGATTATATGTCACCTGAGTACTTACTCTGGGCAATTGGTCTTTGTATGTGATAGCTCTGTCCTGTGTGTCATGATCACTCATATTACCACTATCAGTCCTTGATCTACCATATTCTGTTCCTCAGAACCTTCATCACAGAACACATGAGCACTTGAGGTACAAGGTGCCTTGTTTACTTCTATCAGCTGTGCTGAGAATGGGATTTTGTAATTAATTCTGATTAATCATGAGGAATGAAACTTAACAGTTTGATTGCCATGTTTGATAAGTACTGTCTTACCATCACAACCTGTTACCTTACTAGGGCCTTTGCATTCCCTATAACCCTGTCTTTTATAAGACACCAAATCTACTCATTTAAATTCTGTCTCGGATGGTCCTATACAGTGCCTCAGAGCCCTCCTACTTTTCTCCAAGACCCTCAGCCTTGGTGAAAGCTTGTTCCCCTGCATATAAAGTGTTCAGATTGTCATGCAGGCCCCCACCTGCCAAGAATGAGGCACATATATTTCGCCACATGGACATTACATTTTAAAATTGCTGGGAAGAAAAGAAGGCCTATTACAAGGGGTTGTCAAGCCCCTGGCTGGAAAGACATTTTTTTCATGCTAGCAGACAGTGTTAGAATAAAGGACCCAGTCCATGCCCCAGTACACAAAAGAGACCTGGTCAAACCAGTTGGTCATGTGACCACCTGCTGGCCAACTAGGGGAGTTTTAAATTGGAGAAAGAGTGTTTGAAGGCTGAAAGCTATTTGCTCCTGGACTGACAAGGTCTCTTATGGCTTGCTTGCCACAGCCTCTCCTGTCTGCTCTTATCTCATTCTCACCAGCTTTGGAATCCATTGAAGACAGAGAAAAAAGTCTCCGACAGTGAACATGGTTCAAGAAGAATACTGGGCCCCAACAAAAAGCAAGATCTACCTACAAGCAAGGACTACAGTGAGCTCGAAGCACAGTAACAAAAACCCCTCTTCAGAGATTGCCTCAAACTGCTCCACTAATTTTCTTCTGCTCTTTTCTGTCTCTATTTGCATGTGCGTATCGCATATGCATGGTAGCGTGTATCCGTAGGCATAAACCGAATTAGAGTTTAAGTTTTAATACATTTCACTTTTCTTCTTTAAACCTAAGAAAGCCTGTTTGTGCTCACTTCTTTACCTTATAATTGGAAAGCGGTGAACAAGGATTCACCAAGGGGGAGCTCAAAACACGGTGTGTTTAAAATTAAATCCTGTTACAATAAGACCAGGTGAAGGCTCAAAGGGACCCCTAGACACCTTTCCCACCTGGTCGTAACTGAAGTTTGGGTGCTAGCATCTGGAATTGACCCACAGACAAATGAGAGAAATTGGATAATAAAAGCAAAATACTGCAGATGCTGGAAATCTGAAATAAAAACAAGAAATGCTGGAAATACTCAGCAGGTCTGACTGTGGAGAGAGAAGCAGAGTTAACGTTTCAGGTTTCAGAACTGACAAATATCAGAAATGTAAAAGGTTTTAAGCAAGTAAAATAAGGGGTGGGGCAAGAGATAACAAAAGAGAAGGTGTTGACAGGACAAGATCACAGAGAATAACTGACCAGAAGGTCATGGAACAAAGGCAAACGGTATGTTAATGGTGTGGTGAAAGACAAAGCGTTAGTACAGAAAGGTTGTGAATTGACTGTAAAGCACAAAGTACTCCAGGCACAAACATTAAAAAATTTTCAAACAGCAACAGTAGATAGGCAGAGTAGAAACAAACTAAAAAAACCTAAAATAAAATAAGCAAATAAAAAAAGAATAAAAAAATAAAAAAATAACTAAACATAAAAAGGGAGGGCCTATCATGCTCTGAAATTATTGCATTCAATGATCGGTCCGGCAGGCTGTAGCATGCCTAATCGGTAAATGAGATGCTGTTCCTCGAGCTTGATATGATGTTCGCTGGAACACTGCAGCAATCCTAGGACAGAGATGTGAGCATGAGAGCAGGGTTGGGTGTTGAAATGGCCAGCAACCGGAAGCTCGGGGTCATGCTTACAAACTGAGTGGAGGTGTTCCGCAAAGCGGTCACCCAATCTGCATTTGGTCTCCCAGTGTAGAGGAGACCACATTGTGAGCAGCGAATACAGTATACTAAATTGAAAGAAGTACAAGTAAATCGTTGCTAACTAAACCAGAGGGAGGAGATTACTGTATTTAGTTAGCATTTAATATTTATAGTAGAAATCTAGCACTAGGGACCATATAGTTAATTGTCACATAATTTAGTAAGGATTCAATAAGTATTTATTTATTTTAAATTAATTTATTAATTAGTGCTAGAAATGTCAGTTAGAGGGGTAAAGTGCTTCACCTGTGAGATGTGGGAAGTCCATGACGCTTCCAGCGTTCCGGACGACTACATCTGCAGGAATTGTACCCAGTTGCAGCCCCTCACAGACCGCATGGATCGGTTGGAGCAGCAACTAGATGCACTTAGGAGCATGCAGGTGGCAGAAAGCGTCATAGACAGGAGTTTCAGAGAAGTGGTTACACCCAAGGTGCAGGCAGATAGATGGGTGACCGCAGTCAATGCAGGAATCCCCTGTGGCTATCCCCCTCTCTAACAAGTATACCGTTTTGGATACTGTTGGGGGGGGGATGGCCTATCAGGGGAAAACAACAGCAGCAGCCAGAGCAGTGGCACCGCAGCTGGCACTGTTGTTCAGCAGGGAGGGGCAGAGCGCAGAAGAGCAATAGTTATAGGGGACTCTATAGTCAGGGGCACAGATAGGCGCTTCTGGGACGTGAAAGAGACTCCAGGATGGTATGTTGCCTCCCTGGTGCCAGGGTCAAGGATGTCTCTGAACGGACAGGGGGCATTCTGAAGGGGGAGGGTGAACAGCCTGAGGTTGTGGTACACATCGGTACCAACGACATAAGCAGGAAGAGTGACGAGGTCTTGCCGGGGGAGTTTAGTGAGTTGGGTAGGAAGTTAAAAGACAGGACCTCGAGGGTTGTAATCTCAGGATTACTCCCTGTGCCACGTGCCAGTGAGACTAGAAATAGGAAGATAGTGCAGCTAAACACGTGGCTGAACAACTGGTGTAGGAGGGAGGGTTTCAGATATCTGGATCATTGGGATCTCTTCAGGGACAGGTGGGACCTTTACAAGAAGGACGGGTTGCATCTAAACTGGAGGGGCACAAATATCCTGGCTGCGAGGTTTGCTAGCGTCACTCGGGAGGGTTTAAACTAGTGTGGCAGGGGGGTGGGAACCAGAGCAGTAGGACAGCAGGTGAAATAACTGAGGGGGAACTAGTAAATAAGGCCAGTAAGACTAAGAGGAAGAGCAGGCAGGGAGATATTGCTGAGCACAGCGGGACTGGTGGTCTGAAGTGCATTTGTTTCAATGCGAGAAGTATTACAGGTAAGGCAGATGAACAGAGCTTGGATTAGTACTTGAAACTATGATGTTATTGCTATTACAGAGACTTGGTTGAGGGAAGGACAGGATTGGCAGCTAAATGTTCTGGGATTTAGAAGCTCCAGGCAGGATAGAGGGGGATGTAAAAGGGGAGGGGGAGTTGCATTACTGGTGAAGGACAATATCACAGCTGTACTGCGGGAGGACACCTCGGAGGGGTTATGCAGCGAGGCAATATGGGTGGAGCTCAGGAATAGGAAGGGTGCAGTCACGATGTTGGGGGTTTACTACAGGCCTCCCAACAGCCAGCGGGAGGTAGAGGAGCAGATATGTAGACAGATTTTGTCAAGATGTAAAAGGTGACAGGGTTGTAGTGGTGGGTGATTTTAACTTCCTCTATATTGACTGGGACTCACTTAGTGCTAGGGGCTTGGATGGGATAGAATTTGTAAGGGGCATCCAGGAGGGCTTCTTGAAACAATATGTAGATAGTCCAACTAGGGAAGGGGCCGTACTGGACCTGGTATTGGGGAATGAGCCCGGCCAGGTGGTCGAAGTCTCAGTAGGGGAGCATTTTGGGAACAGTGACCATAATTACATAAGTTTTAAGGTGCTTGTAGATAAGGATAAGAGTGGTCCTCGGGTGAAGGTGCTAAATTTGGGGAAGGCTAATTATAACAATATTAGGCAGGAACTGAAGAATTACGATTGGGGGGCGGCTGTTTGAGGGTAAATCAATATCTGACATGTGGGAGTCTTTCAAACGTCAGTTAATTAGAATCCAAGACCGGCATGTTCCTGTGAGGAAGAAGGATAAGTTTGGCAAGTTTCAGGAACCTTGGATAACGAGGGATATTGTGAGCCTAGTCAAAAAGAAAAAGGAAGCATTCATAAGGGCTAGAAGGCTGGGAACAGACAAAGCCCTTGAGGAATATCAAGAAAGTAGGAAGGAACTTAAGCAAGGAGTCAGGAGGGCTAAAAGGGGCAAAAAGTCATTGGCAGACAGGATTAAGGAGAATCCCAAGGCTTTTTATACGTATATAATGAGCAAGAGGGTAACCAGGGAAAGGGTTGGCCCACTTAAGGACAGAGGAGGGAATCTATGTGTGGAGCCAGAGGAAATGGGCGAGGTACTAAATGAGTACTTTGCATCAGTATTTACCAAAGAGAAGGACTTGGTGGATGATGAGTCTAGGGAAGGGAGTGCAGATAGTCTGGGTCATGTCGTTATCAAAAAGGAGGTGGTGTTGGGCATCTTGCAAAGCATTAAAGTAGATAAGTTCCCAGGGCCTGATGGGATCTACCCCAGAATATTGAGGGAGACAAGGGAAGAAATTGCTGGGGCCTTGACAGAAATCTTTGTATCCTCATTGGCTACAGGTGAGGTCCCAGAGGACTGGAGAATAGCCAGTGTTGTTCCTTTGTTTAAGAAGGGTAGCAAGGATAATCCAGGAAATTATAGGCCGGTGAGCCTTAAGTCAGTGGTAGGGAAATTATTAGAGAGGATTCTTTGGGACAGGATTTAGTCCCATTTGGAAACAAACGAGCTTATTAGCGAGAGGCAGCATGGTTTTGTGAAGGGGAGGTTGTGTCTCACTAACTTGATTGAGTTTTTTGAGGAAGTGACGAAGATGATTGATGAAGGAAGGGCAATGGATGTTGTCTATATGGACTTCAGTAAAGCCTTTGACAAGGTCCTTCATGGCAGACTGGTACAAAAGATGAAGTCACACAGGATCAGAGGTGAGCTGGCAAGATGGATACAGAACTGGCTCGGTCATAGAAGACAGAGGGTAGCAGTGGAAGGGTGCTTTTCTGAATGGAGGGCTGTGACTAGTGGTGTTCCGCAGGGATCAATGCTGGGACCTTTGCTGTTTGTAGTATATATAAATGATTTGGAGGAAAATGTAGCTGGTCTGATTAGTAAGTTTGCGGACGACAAAAAGGTTGGTGGAGTTGCGGATCGTGATGAGGATTGTCAGAGGATACAGCAGGATATAGGTTGGTTGGAGACTTGGGCGGAGGAATGGCAGATGGAGTTTAATCCGGACAAATGTGAGGTAATGCATTTTGGAAGATCTAATACAGGTGGGAAGTATACAGTAAATGGCAGAACCCTTCGGAGTATTGACAGGCAGAGAGATCTGGGCGTACAGGTCCACAGGTCACTGAAAGTGGCAACGCAGGTGGATAAGGTAGTCAAGAAGGCATACGGCATGCTTGCCTTCATCGGTCGGGGCACAGAGTATGAAAATTGGCAAGTCATGCTGCAGCTGTACAGAACCTTAGTTAGGCCACACTTAGAATATTGCGTGCAATTCTGGTCGCCACACTGCCAGAAGGATGTGGAGGCTTTGGAGAGGGTACAGAAGAGGTTTACCAGGATGTTGCCTGGTCTGGAGGGCATTAGCTATGAGGAGAGGTTGGAAAAACTCGGATTGTTTTCACTGGAACGACGGAGGTGCAGGGGCGACATGATAGAGGTTTACAAAGTTATGAACGGCATGGACAGAGTGGATAGTCAGAAGCTTTTTCCCAGGGTGGAAGAGTCAGTTACTAGGGGACAGAGGTTTAAGGTGCGAGGGGCAAAGTTTAGAGGGGATGTGCGAGGCAAGTTCTTTACACAGAGGGTGGTGAGTGCCTGGAACTTGCTGCCGGGGGAGGTGGTGGAAGCAGGTACGATAGTGATGTTTAAGAGGCATCTTGACAAATACATGAATAGTATGGGAATAGAGGGATACGGTCCCCGGAAGTGCAGAAGGTTTTAGTTTAGACAGGCATCAAGATCGGCGCAGGCTTGGAGGGCCGAATGGCCTGTTCCTGTGCTGTACTGTTATTTGTTCTTTGCTTCACCTGAAAGGAGTGTTTGGGTCCTTGGATGAGAGAAATTGGAAGTGGGAAGCCAAATTGTTCCCAATCAAAAAAAGAGCAAGTTTTCAATACAGGTTTTCTTGTGGTTGTGTGTGATTGAATACTAACATGTCTACAACTGAAGCGAGTAGCTCTCCAAGCAAGGGTGAAGTAAATTGGGATAAGTTTAAAGTGCTGTCTATGGAGGAGTTGAGAAAAAAGGCTGAGCAGTTTGGGATCACTCTACGTGGCAAGGCTAGGAAATCTGAACTCCTAAGGCTAGTGCCAACCATTTTTCCCTTGAATCTGAAGAAGCAGAAAAAGTGTTGGAAGTAGGTCGAGTCAGGGTACTGCTAGCAAAGATACAATTGGAACAAAAGAAACTTGAATTAGAAGACAGGGAAAGAGAGAGAAAGAAAGAGTCTTCCAGAAGGAAGATGAAGAAATTGAAAGACAGGGGAAGGAACGAGAGAGAGAGAGGAGAGAGAGAGAGAGAAAGAATATTGCAGAAAAAATCCAAAGAAAGAGAGCTGAAGCGGCTTGAGTTAACTAGGGGGCAACAGAGTAACCCCAGTGAAAGCATGGCCAATATGGAGGAGTATAATTCAGGGCTGGTACAAAATTGCTAAAACTTGCCCAACTAATTCCAAAATTCAATGAGGACGATGTGGAAGCATTTTGTGTGTCTTTTGAGAAACTGGCAAGGCAGCTAAAATGGCCAGCTGAACCTGGTCTCTTTTACTGTAAGGCAAGCCAACTGGAAAAGCTCATGAGGTTTATTCCTTGCTGACAGATGAGAGTTTATCAAGTTATGTACTGACCAAAATTGCTATCCTCGGGGCATATGAATTCGTACCCAAAGCCTATTGCCAAAAGTTTAGAACCCTCAAAAAGCAAGCTAATCAAACTTATCTGGAGTTTGAAAGAAGTAAGCCTCTGGCTTTTGACCAGTGGCTGAGGGCTCTTAAAGTACAGCTCAGCTATAAGACTCTGAGAAGTAATTCTGTTAGAGGAATTTAAAACACTCTCCCATTCTCAATAAAGACCCATGTAGAGAAGCAGTGGGTTCAGGGAGCCCAGCAAGCAGCCATTCTGGCTGATGAGTTTGCTTTAATTTATAAGTCGGTTTCCCAGGGGAGAACCTTATCTAATCACCCCCACAAATCCGTAAAGGACAAAGGGTAGGAAGGTGATCCCTGCCCAGGCAGTCCTGGGAAGGAAAGGAAAGCAGGAGACACAGGGGGCCCTCCTCCAGCCAAAATGGAAGGTGTTGTGAGCAAGACCCGGAGACCTGTGTGCTTCCATTGTAATAAGGCAGGGTATTTAAAGCTGTCTGCTGGAAACTAAAGGGAAAACCGGTGGGGTTAATCAGGGCACACCTGCTCAGTGAAGGGACCCTGATGGAAAGCACAGAACAAACTGTGGCTTTAACTGCAGTAAGAGTGCAACCCAGGAAGCTTACTACGGCGAGTGCAGGAAAAGTTAATAGGATTCCTGAAGGTTATCAGGGTTTTGTGTCTGAAGAGAAAGTAACCCCATACCCCTGGAGTGGGGCAAGCAAGCCCATAGTAATTCTCAGGGACACAGGGGCCACTTTTACTGGGAAAAGGCCTGACCTTTTCCCAAGAGAGGGCAGTGAACACCAAAATGGTGATGAATGGTATTGGAAGGCAGTGTATGGCTGTACCTGTACACTGGGTGCACCTGGAGTGTGACCTAGTTTCGGGACCAGTGACCTTGGGGATTGTCCCTCGTTTGCCTGTGGATGGGATTGACCTGCTTCTAGGTAATGATCTGGTGGGGGTGAAGGTGGTACCCACCCCCCTCCCCAGTATTGAAAGAAAGACCGCAGGAGGTCAGCGAGACAGGGCCGCGGCAGGAGATGGTTCCCTGCAGTTTCCCTGAATGTGTAATGAACCAGGCAATGATCAAACCAGCTCCCCCAGAGGAGACTGCATTGGCACTGTAGGCAGATGACCAAGAGGTCTGCCTGTCCGAGACTTTCTTTGGAAAGTTAGGAGATCCAGGGAATGAATTAAATGGATTTTCCCTCCCTGAGGCTCAGCGAGCCGACCCAGTATTGCGAGAGTTAGCATAGGTTGTGCCATCTGAAAGTGAAGCAGAGGGAATCCCCGATTGCTACTATTTAAAGAATGAGATACTGATGAGGAAATCAAGTTCTCCTCACAGACCTGAGGGCAAGGAGTGGACAGTAATTCACCAGTTAGTGGTGCTGCTGAGGTACCGGGGAGAAATATTAAGAAGGGCCCACGAGACTACAGTGGCTGCACAAGTCGGTGTATGAAAGACCAAAGCCCACATAAGATAGCAGTTTGACTGGCCAAATCTCCACAAAGATGTGGTTGAGTACTGCAGGAGTTGCCACATGTGCCAGGTTGAGGGGAAACCCCAACCTGCAGTGAAACCTACACCCCTAAGTCCTGTACTGGTGTTAGGAGGGCCCTCCAGCAGAGGGCTGGTGAACTGTAAAGGGTCCCCCACCAAGAACAAAAGGGGACAGGCAGGCACACGGCTGGCAAAAGTTTAGAAAGAGCAGGGGAGAAAAGTGACCAAGAGGGCAGGTCAAAGGAAGTTGGGGAGGAACCCTGGATGAAAACCCCAACTATCTGGTCAGCCAATCCCGAAAAATTTGAAAAAGTAGACCCCACATCCTGCTACATAAATGCAGACTTTAGAAGCCGCACCAGAGTTGCTAACAGCATTTACAGGAACCTGCGGAGAAGAAGAGAGACCTCGAGGGGGCACAGTAACCATGAGGTGATGTCTCACCTAGTCAAAGTGCCACAGGAGAGTGCAGTCAAGTCTGCACACATACCTGCAGGCAGGAATGTCCCAGAGAACAAAGGGGAGATTAACAAAGAAGCCTCCTCCACAGTCAGAGGAAAAGGGAACCACCCATCCCCTGAAGTCAAAAGCCTCTGCATGACTCAGCAAAGCACTGATTGAGCATTCAGGATGGACCCGCCCACTACTAACTCTCCTAAAAAAAGATTAAGCAGGAACCAAGACCCTAGGCAGTCATAGCAATGGGAAAACTGAAGAAAAGCTTTGCCAAGGAACCACATGGTTACTGGAATGCCAAAAAGGGGAAATTAAAGCAGTACTGGCACCCAGAAAAGACAATTTTAATAAGCTTTAAAGTTTAGGAATGAATGGAAATGAATGAGAGAAATGCAAGGTTTTTCTTTCTGTATCTTATATTTCTCTCAAACCTTTTAATGAAATGCGCTTTTTTTTTTCAAACCGCATTTCATTCCCCTTGGTGTGGAGGTGTCATGCAGGCCCCCACCTGCCAAGAATGAGGAATATATATCTCGCCACATGGACATTACATTTTAAAATTGTTGCTGGGAAGAAAAGAAGGCCTATTACAAGGGGTTGCCAAGCCCCTGGCTGGAAAGACATTTTTTTCATACTAGCAGACAGTGTTGGGATAAAGGAACCAGTTTCTGCCCCAATACACAGAAAAGACTGGTCAAAACAGTCAGTCATGTGATCACCTGCTGGCCAACTAGGGGAGTTGAAGGCAGAAAGTAGTTTGCTCCTGGACTGACAAGGCCTCTCGTGACTGGCTTGGTACAGCCTCTCCTGACTGCTGTCATCTCGCTCTCACCAGCTTTGGAATCCATTGAAGACATATGAACCCCGAGAGAGAAAAGTCTTCTACAGTGAACAAGGTTTAAGAAGAACACTTGGCCCCAACGAAAAGCAAGATCTACCTACAAGCAAGGACTACAGCGAGCTCGAAGCACAGTAACAAAAACCCCTCTTCAGAGATTGCCTCAAACGTCTCCACTATTTTTCTTCTGCTCTTTTCTGTCTCTATTTGCTTGTACATATCGCATATGCATGCTCGCGTGGAGCGTGGCCTATATCCATAGGTGTGAACCGAATTAGAGTTTAAGTTTTAATAAATTTCACTTTTCTTCTTTAAACCTAAGAAAGCCTGTTTGTGCTCATTTCTTTACCTTATAATTGGAAAGCGGTGAACAAGGATTCATCAAGGGGGAACTCAAAACATGGTGTGTTTAAAATCAACCCCTGTTACAATAAGACCAAATGAAGGCTCAAAGGGACCCCTAGACACCTTTCTCACCTGGTCGTAACAACATGTGCAGAGAAAATGGAACTAATTGTAGTACCTTCTAGAGCAGGAGGACTATTGTACAGCACAGAAGGCAATTTGGGATTTCGCCCATAGACTAATTGATAGGATTGTACCCTCCAACCATCTTTTAGCTACGGCATTCAGGACTATGATATTCATGTTTTCACAAATGTCTCTGAAGTCTTCATTGGCAAATTCCTCTCCATTATCAGTCAGAAACTTTGACGGTGCCCCAAGTCCACTCCCTATTGTTATGAACGTTGGACTTTGTAATATGATTATTTTAATTTAGTTTAAGATGTAGTCAGAGAAGTCAATGACCTCACATCCACTCTGCTTATAGACAGGACAGGACAGGAATCTTGGTTACCAGGCCAACAAAGATTCCAGACACCTGAACAATGGGTTTCACCCTCCAAGTTTCAGATCATAAACAAGGGGCTGAATTTTATTAGGGTGCTGCACATCGCGGCGGCGCGCTTTGTAGTCGGTAGTGTGCCCGTGTACATTGGCCGCTGCTGAGCCCCAGCGATATTATGCTCAGGGGCTCATTTAAATGGAGGGGATGGAGCATCCACCCCACCCCCTCACCAAATGACGTAGAAGGGGTGACCGCTCTGTCCCCAGCAGCAGCGTCCGGCACCGGCACCATTTTTGAAGGGCTTCAAACCCTTAGCAATAATTTTAATTTATTCCCAATCCAAACTCCCTCCCCCGCAACCTCTTCACTATTGCCCTTCAACCCCTTCCTACCATCCCCACAACCAATAAGAAGTGCTTTTCCTGCTCACCGCCCCCCTCCCCCCCCTAATACTTTTAGGCCTCCCTCACCCATCAGTGTCTCGCCTCGGAACTCCAAATGGAGTTCCAGAGGTGCGCGAGTTGCGGCTGGCGGCCGTAAAATCCGCATGGGACGGCCGCTAGGACAACGTAGGTTTATTTGCATCTTGTTTTAATCGATATTAATATTTAAGTGAGGGCCCTGCTGCTTGGCCTTGGTGGGGGCTGCACCGAAGTTTCACCGCCACCGGCAAAATTCAGCGGGGCCTTCTCGGCGTCGTGGGTCACGGTAGGCCTCTCCCGCAAGTATTTTACGGCCCCGACGTCAAGGGGCTGGTAAAATTCAGCCAAAGGCATCAGTGATTAATGGAGGGGGCAGAGCGTCCACCTCCCCCCGATGACGTAGAGGGGGCGACTGCTCCGTCCCCAGCAGCATCAATGCTGGTATTAGCGCAATAGAGATAGATGACCCAAGTTCAGGAGATCAGGATGTAGAAGCAGTTTGGGTGGAGATAAGAAATCATAAAGGCAAGAAATCACTTGTGGGAGTGGTGTACAGGCCACCTGACATTAACCATACTGTAGGACAGGGTAAAAAGGAAGAAATAATGGCAGCTTGTCAGAAAGGTACAGCGATAAATATGGGCAATATTAACCTACATATAGACTGGAAAAATCAGATCGGCAGAGGTAGCCTAGATGAGGAGTACATAGAATGTTTTCAGGATAATTTCTTGGAACAATACGTTCTGGAGCCACAGAGAGCAGGTTACACATTAGGATTAATTAATGACCTCATTATTAAGGTGCATGATTGCATCTTTACATTCAGTTTGAGGGAGAGAAGAATGGGTCCAAGACCAGTAGTTTAAACTTAAATAAGGGCAATTATGAGGGCACGAAAGCAGAGCTAGCTAAAGTGAACTGGCACATTGGGTTAAGGGATAGAGATGCAGTGGCAGACATTTAAGGGGATATTTCAGAATACACAGAATAGATAGATTTCAATGAGAAAGAAAAATTCCAAGGGTGGGACCCGCCATCCGTGGTTAACTAAAACAGTTAAAGATTCTATCATACTTAAAGAAAAAGCCTATATTTGCACAAAGATGGGAGGCAGGCCAGCAGATTGAACAGAATATAAAAAACAGCAAAGAATGACTAGAAGATTGATAAGGAAGGTAAAATTAGAGTACGAGAGAAAACTAGCTAGAAATATAAAGACAGATAGTAAGCATTTCTATAGATATTTAAAAAGGAAAAGAGTTAACAAAGTGAGCGTTGGTCCTATAGAAAGTGAGTCTGGGGAATTAATAATGGATAATAAGGAAATGGCAGATGAATTGAACAGGTATTTTGCACGGTCTTCACTATTGAGGAGACAAGCAACATCACAGTATTAGCTGCAAGTCAGGAAATGGAACGGAGGGAGGAACTCAAGAAAATTACAATCACTAGGGAAGTGGTACTGAACCAATTGTTGGAGCTGCGGGCTGACAAGTCCCTGGTTCCTGATGGACTTCATCCGAGGGTCTTAAAAGAAGTGGCGAGTGAGATAGTTGATGCGTTAGTTTTAATTTTCCAAAATTGCCTAGATTTGGGGAAGGTTCCATTAGATTGGAAAATAGCGAATGCAACTCCTTTATTCAAAAAGGGAGTGAGGCAGAAAGCAGGAAACTACAGTCCATTTAGCTTATCATAGGGAAAATGTTAGAAGCTATTATTAAAGACATTATAGCAGGGCATTTAGAAAAATTCAAGGTAATCAGACAGAGTCAACATGGTTTTGTGAAAAGGAAATCATGTTTAACCAATTTATTGGAGTTCTTTGAGGGAGTTACATGTACTGTGGTTAAAGGGGAACCGGTGGATGTATTGTACTTAGATTTCCAGAAGGCATTTGATAAGGTGCCACATCAACGGTTATTGCAGAAAATAAAAGCTCATGATGTAGGGGTAATATATTGGCATGGTTCGAAGATTGGTTAGCTAACAGGAAACAGTAGGCATAAATGGGTCATTTTCTGGTTGGCAAGATGTAATGAGTGGTGTGCCACAGGGATCTGTGCTGGGGCCTCAACCTTTTACAATTTATATAAATGACTTGGATGAAGGGACCAAAGGTATGGTTGCTAAATTTGTCTGATGACACAAAGATAGGGAGGAAAGTAACCTCTGAAGAGGACATCTTCTTCTTTGGCCTCCTTGTCTCGAGAGACAATGGGTAAGCGCCTGGAGGTGGTAAGTGGTTTGTGAAGCAGCGCCTGGAGTGGCTATAAAGGCTAATTCGAGAGTGGCAGACTCTTCCACAGGTGCTGCAGATAAAATTGGTTGACAGGGCTGTTACATAGTTGGCTCTCCCCTTGCGCTTCTGTCTTTTTTCCTGCCAACTGCTAAGTCTCTTCGACTTGCCACACTTTAGCCCCGCCTTTATGGTTGCCCGCCAGCTCTGGCGTTCGCTGGCAACTGACTCCCACGACTTGTGATCAATGTCACAGGACTTCATGTTGCGTTTGCAGACGTCTTTAAAGCGGAGACATGGATGGCCGTTGGGTCTAATACCAGTGACGAGCTCGCTGTACAATGTGTCCTTGGGGATCCTGCCATCTTCCATGTGGCTCACATGGCCAAGCCATCTCAGGAGCCGCTAGCTTAGTAGGGATATATGCTGGAGATGTTGGCCGCCTCAAGGACTTCAGTGTTGGAGAGACGGTCCTGCCACCTGATGGCAAGGATTCTCTGGAGGCAGCGAAGATGGAATTGATTGAGACGTCGCTCTTGGCTAATGTACGTTGTCCAGGCCTCGCTGACGTAGAGCAAGGTACTGAGGACACAGGCTTGATACATTTGGACTTGTGTTCTGTGTCAGTGCGCCATTTTCCCACACTCTCTTGGCCAGTCTGGACATAGCAGTGGAAGCCTTTCCCATGCGCTTGTTGATTTCTGCATCAAAGAACAAAGAAAATTACAGCACAGGAACAGGCCCTTCGGCCCTCCAAGCCTGCGCCGATCCAGATCCTCTAGCTAAACATGTCGCCTATTTTCTAAGGGTCTGTATCTCTTTGCTTCCTGCCCATTCATGTATCTGTCTAGATACATCTTAAAAGACGCTATCGTGCCCGCGTCTACCACCTCCGCTGGCAACGCATTCCATGCACCCACACCCTCTGCGTAAAGAACTTTCCACGCATATCCCCCCTAAACTTTTCCCCTCTCACTTTGAACTCGTGACCCCTCGTAATTGAATCCCCCACTCTGGGAAAAAGTTTCTTGCTCTCCACCCTGTCTATACCTCTCATGATTTTGTACACCTCAATCAGGTCCCCCCTCAACCTCCGTCTTTCTAATGAAAATAATCCTAATCTACTCAACCTCTCTTCATAGCTGGCGCCCTCCATACCAGGCAACATCCTGGTGAACCTCCTCTGCACCCTCTCCAAAGCATCCACATCCTTTTGGTAATGTGGCGACCAGAACTGCACGCAGTATTCCAAATGTGGCCGAACCAAAGTCTTATACAACTGTAACATGACCTGCCAACCCTTGTACTCAATACCCCGTCCGATGAAGGAAAGCATGCCGTATGCCTTCTTGACCACTCTATTGACCTGCGTTGCCACCTTCAGGGAACAATGGACCTGAACACCCAAATCTCTCTGTACATCAATTTTCCCCAGGACTTTTCCATTTACTGTATAGTTCACTTTTGAATTGGATCTTCCAAAATGCATCACCTCGCATTTGCCTTGATTGAACTCCATCTGCCATTTCTCTGCCCAACTCTCCAATCTATCTATATTCTGCTGTATTCTCTGACAGTCCCCTTCACTATCTGCTACTCCACCAATCTTAGTGTCATCTGCAAACTTGCTAATCAGACCACCTATACTTTCCTCCAAATCATTTATATATATCACAAACAGTGGTCCCAGCACGGATCCCTGTGGAACACCACTGGTCACACGTCTCCATTTTGAGAAACTCCCTTCCACTACTACTCTGTCTCCTGTTGCCCAGCCAGTTCTTTATCCATCTAGCTAGTACACCCTGGACCCCATGCGCCTGCACTTTCTCCATCAGCCTACCATGGGGAACCTTATCAAACGCCTCACTGAAGTCCATGTATACGACATCTACAGCCCTTCCCTCATCAATCAACTTTGTCACTTCCTCAAAGAATTCTATTAAGTTGGTAAGACATGACCTTCCCTGCACAAAACCATGTTGCCTATCACTGATAAGCTCATTTTCTTCCAAATGGGAATAGATCCTATCCCTCAGTATCTTCTCCAGCAGCTTCCCTACCACTGACGTCAGGCTCACTGGTCTATAATTACCAGGATTTTCCCTGCTACCCTTCTTAAACAAGGGGACAACATTAGCAATTCTCCAGTCCTCCGGGACCTCACCTGTGTTTAAGGATGCTGCAAAGATATCTGTTAAGGCCCCAGCTATTTCCTCTCTCACTTCCCTCAGTAACCTGGGATAGATCCCATCCGGACCTGGGGACTTGTCCACCTTAATGCCTTTTAGAATACCCAACACTTCCTCCCTCCTTATGCCGACTTGACCTAGAGTAATCAAACATCTGTCCCTAACCTCAACATCCGTCATGTCCCTCTCCTCGGTGAATACCGATGCAAAGTACTCGTTTAGAATCTCACCCATTTTCTCTGACTCCACGCATAACTTTCCTCCTTTGTCCTTGAGTGGGCCAATCCTTTCTCTAGTTACCCTCTTGCTCCTTATATATGAATAAAAGGCTTTGGGATTTTCCTTAACCCTGTTTGCTAAAGATATTTCATGACCCCTTTTAGCCCTCTTAATTCCTCGTTTCAGATTGGTCCTACATTCCCGATATTCTTTCAAAGCTTCGTCTTTCTTCAGCCATCTAGACCTTATGTATGCTTCCTTTTTCCTCTTAGCTAGTCTCACAATTTCACCTGTCATCCATGGTTCCCTAATCTTGCCATTTCTATCCCTCATTTTCACAGGAACATGTCTCTCCTGCACGCTAATCAACCTCTCTTTAAAAGCCTCCCACATATCAAATGTGGATTTACCTTCAAAGAGCTGCTCCCAATCTACATTCCCCAGCTCCTGCCGAATTTTGGTATAGTTAGCCTTCCCCCAATTTAGCACTCTTCCTTTAGGACCACTCTCGTCTTTGTCCATGAGTATTCTAAAACTTACGGAATTGTGATCACTATTCCCAAAGTAGTCCCCTACTGAAACTTCAACCACCTGACCGGGCTCATTCCCCAACACCAGGTCCAGTATGGCCCCTTCCCGAGTTGGACTATTTACATACTGCTCTGGAAAACCCTCCTGGAGGCTCCTTACAAATTCTGCTCCATCTAGACCTCTAACACTAAGTGAATCCCAGTCAATGTTGGGAAAATTAAAATCTCCTATCACCACCACCCTGTTGCTCCTACATCTTTCCATAATCTGTTTACATATTTGTACCTCTATCTCACGCTCGCTGTTGGGAGGCCTGTAGTACAGCCCCAACATTGTTACCGCACCCTTCCTATTTCTGAGTTCTGCTCATATTGCCTCACTGCTCGAGCCCTCCATAGTGCCCTCCTTCAGCACAGCTGTGATATCCTCTTTGACCAGTAATGCAACTCCTCCACCCCTTATACCTCCCTCTCTATCCCGCCTGAAGCATCGATATCCTGGGATATTTAGTTGCCAATCGTGCCCTTCCCTCAACCAAGTCTCAGTAATAGCAATAACATCATAGTCCCAGGTACTAATCCAAGCCCTAAGTTCATCTGCCTTACCTACTACACTCCTTGCATTAAAACAAATGCACCTCAGACCACCAGTCCCTTTGTGTACATCATCTGCTCCCTTCCTACTCTTTCCCTTAGTCACGCTGACTTCATTATCCAGTTCCTTACAGGCTTTAATTACTACCTCCTTACTGTCCACTGACCTCCTCATTTGGTTCCCATCCCCCTGCCACATTAGTTTAAACCCTCCCCAACAGCGTTAGCAAAAGCACCCCCAAGGACATTGGTTCCAGTCCGGCCCAGGTGTAGACCGTCCAATTTGTAATAGTCCCACCTCCCCCAGAACCGGTCCCAATGTCCCAAAAATCTGAACCCCTCCCACCTGCACCATCTCTCAAGACACGCATTCATCCTGACTATTCTTTCATTTCTACTCTGACTATCACGTGGCACTGGTAGCAATCCTGAGATTACTACCTCTGAGGTCCTACTTTTTAAACTTGGCTCCTAACTCCCTAAATTCTGCTTGTAGGACCTCATCCCATTTTTTAACCTATATCATTGTTGCTTATGTGCACAACGACAACTGGCTGTTCACCCTCCCCCTTCAGAATGTTCTGCAGCCGATCTGAGACATCCCTGACCCGTGCACCTGGGAGGCAACATACCATTCGGGAGTCTCGTTTTCAACCACAGAACCGCCTATCTACTCCCCTTACAATCGAATCCCCTATGACTATCGCCCTTCCACTCTTTTTCCCGCCCTTCCGAACAGCAGAGCCAGCCACGGTGCCATGAACCTGGCTACTGCTGCCTTCCCCTGGTGAGCCATCTCCCTCAACAGTATCCAAAACGGTATACCTGTTTTGGAGGGAGATGACCGCAGGGGACACCTGCACTGCCTTCCTGCTCTTTCTCTGCCTTTTGGTCACCCATTCCCTTTCTCTCTCAGCAATCCTAATCTGCGGTGTGACCAATTCGCTAAACATGCTATCCACGACCTCCTCAGCATCGCGGATGCTCCAAAGTGAGTCCATCCGCAGCTCCAGAGCCGTCATGCGGTCTAACAAGAGCTGCAGCTGGACACACTTCCTGCACGTGAAGGAGTCAGGGACATTAGCCGTGTCCCTGAGCTCCCACATTGAGCAAGATGAGCATCGAGAGACAGGTTACTGGTGATAGTTGAGCCTAGGTAGGTGAACTCTTGAACCACTTCCAGAGTGTGGTCGTCGATATTTATGGATGGGGCATTTCTGACGTTCTGTCCCATGATGTTCGTTATCTTGAGGCTGATGGTTGGGCCAAATTCGGTGCAGGCAGCCGCAAACCTGTCGATGAGTCTCTGCAGACACTCTTCAGTGTGAGATGTTAATGCAGCATCGTCAGCAAAGAGGAGTTCCCCGATGAGGACTTTCCGTACTTTGGTCTTCGCTCTTAGACGGGCAAGGTTGAACAACCTGCCACCTGATCTTGTGTGGAGGAAAATTCCTCCATAAGGGGGCTACAAAGGGCTATAGATAGGTTAAGTGAGTGGGCAAAGACCTGGCAAATGGAGTATCATGTGGGAAAGTGGGAAAGTGGGAAATTGTCAACTTTGGTAGGAAGAATAAAAAAAAGTATATTATTTAAATGGTGAGAGTTTGCAGAGCTCAGAGATGTAGAGGGATCTGGGTGTTCTAGTGCATGAATCACAAAAGGTTAGTATGCAGGTGCAGCACATAATTAGGAAAGCTAATAGAATGTTATCGTTTATCGCGAGGGGAATTGAATACAAAAGTAGGAAGCTTATGCTTCAGCTATACAGGGCATTGGTGAGACCACATCTGGAGTACTGTGTACAGTACTGGTCTCATTATTTAAGGAAGGATGTAAATGCGTTGGAGGCAGTCCAGAGAAGGTTTACTAGACTAATACCTGGAATGGACAGGCTGTCTTATGAGGAAAGATTGGACAGGCTAGGCTTGTATCCGCTGGAATTTAGAGTAAGAGGCTACTTGATTGAAACATATAAGATCCTGAGGGGTCTTGACAGGGTGGATGTGGAAAGGATCTAGAACTAGGGATCACTGTTTAAAAGTAAGGCGTCACCCATTTCAGACAGAGATGAGGAGAAATTTTTCTCTGAGGGTTGTGAGCCTTTGGAATTCTCTTTCTGAAAAGGCAATGGAAGCAGAGTCTTTGAATATTTGTAAGGCAGAGGTAGATAGATTCTTGATAAACGAGGGGTTGGAAGGTTATCAGGGGTAGGTGGAAATGTGAAGTAATCAGTTCAGCCATGAACTTATTGAATGGCAGAGCAGGCTCGAAGGGCCGAATGGTCTACTCCTGCTCCTAATTCGTATGTTCATATGTATGCTCGTGACTCTGAGAATGTAAATGAATGGCAGATGCTAACACCTGGAAACAATGGAAAGCCCGGGTGGCTCTGCTGTAGCCAGACCTGTGGACTTTGCATCTTGGAAAAGGACAATTGGCTATTGACTTTTGATTTGAGAAATTCAGCAGGTTTTCTGAAGGCAGACAGACTGTCTGGACGAAGACCAGTGGTGGCAGCCTCAAGGGAGAGAGAGAGAGAGGGGGAAACACCTGCTCTCAGAAGACTGATACAGCAAAAGCTGCGAAGACCTGAACCTGTTTTGAAAGTTGAGGTTTGCGAAGAAGTAAAAGACCAACAGATCACCAGGGCTCACCTTATTCATGGACATTCAGGTCAAAAGTGCTTGAAGAAGTGAGCGATGAGGACATTGACTTTGAGAAAGGTCTGGGAGTTTCAAACCATTGCAACTGGGAAGGTTTTGTGACTTTTAACTGCAAAGATTTTGCCATGAAGGAGGACTGTCTATTGCATAAGTGTAGTGAGGTTTTCAAGTGTTTTAATAAGTGAAGAAAACACATTTCTCTGTAATTTGGGCTATCAGCTACTTACAAAGTACTGTTTAGTTAATGGGGAATTCTTTTAGTTTAATTATTATGATAAAAGTCGGAAAACATGAAATCTTGCTGTGTATATTTTTAAAATTGGTCTGGGGAGTTCATAGCTCGTGTTTTAACATTAACAGTCTCACTAAGGTCATAAGACTATACATTTCGCCATGATTTTCTCTATAATAACTCTTTTGTTCTTACTTAGTATTATTGTAGAAAGACTAAGTCTCATCGCTAAGCCTACAAAATGGAGAATGAAAATATTTCTGTCTTTGCCCCATTGCTTTAGATCCATGGCAACTACCTTGTTAAAGTCACGTGTCAGTGGCAGGCTTACAATAGGACATGGCGGTGTCCTCCGATACCTTTTACAGATTTCACACTTTTCATTAATCTCTTCCATTAGCCTTATATACTCTTCATCAACCACACCTGCATCTTTTAGTAGGATTTTTAACCTTTGACAAGTATGGTGAGAAAATTGTGCAATTTTAAGACAGCTTGGTTTTTGTCTCTCATGCCAGTAATACTTGTTCAACACTCTGATGAGAAACATCAGGCTTTGTTAAGGGTATACAATTATGTCCTGATTGGGTAAACTTCATATCCATTGACTTTCCAAAAATATATGTCTTATCATGCTCCATGTGAAGTTTCATTTGTGCCTTTCATAGAAGGTATCTAACTAGAAACTATATCAATATGTACAAAATGGCTTACTCCAGATATTTTGCATGGAATTACAATTCTCTTTCGTGATCTCAATGTGTTGTGTCATTGCAGGCCCCCGCCTGCCAAGAATGAGGCACATTAATTTTGCCACATGAACAAATTGTTGCTGGGAAGAAAAGAGGGCCTATTAGAAGGAATTGCCAGGCCCCTAGATGGAAAGACATTTTTTGCATATTGGCAGACAGTGTTGAAACAAAGGAACCAGTCCCTGCTCCCAATACACAGAAGACGTGGTCAGACCAGTTTTGTCACATGACTAACTGGCTGTTGCAGGTTTTTTTGAACTCGCCACAGAGAATTTAAACTCAAAGCTCCTGGCTCCTGGATTGAGAACATCTCTCTCCTGTCTGCTCTGATCTCTTTCTCACCAGCTTTGGAATCCATTGAAGACACAGGAACCCCGAGAGAGAAAAGTCTCCCTCAGTGAACGAGATTTAAGAAGAATTCTGGGCCCCAACAAAAAGCAAGATCTACCTACAGGCAAGAACTACAACGAACTCGAAGCACAGTAACAAAAAAACCCTCTTCAGAAATTGCCCCAAACTTCTCCACTATTTTTCTTCTCTTTTCTGTCTCTATTTGCATGTGCATATCACGTATGCATGCTAGTGTGGGGCGTGGCATGTATCCGTAGGCATTAACCGAATTAGAGTTTTTAAGTTTCAATAAATTTCACTTTTCTTCTTTAAACCTAAGAAAGCCTGCTTGTGCTCATTTCTTTGCTTTATAATTGGAAAGTGGTGAACAAGGATTCACCAAGGGGGAGCTCAAAACATTGTTGTTACTGAAGGCTGAAAGGGACCCCTAGACACCTTTCTCACCTGGTCGTAACAGTTGTCATCAGCAAACCTAAAGTAAGTAGTACTTCTATATTACTTAACTTTGTGTCAATCCTCACAACTTAGTGAGTCAAGGTAATTTGAACAATATTTGAACTAATCTCTTCCACATGCTGTCGAAGTGCAAATACTATCTAGCATGTTAAAATAGTAAAGGACTAAAGCTTCTAGGGACCAGACTAATTTGTTCGGATTCATTAACTTCAGCCTATTCCCTAGGATTCTCTTTGTCATGTGTCAGATATTTTACATGGAATTACAATTCTCTTTCGTGACCTCAATGTGTTGTGTCATGCAGGCCCCCACCTGCCACGACTGAGGCACATTAATTTCACCACATGGACAAATTGTTGTTGGGAAGAAAAGAGGGCCTCTCCGCTTTGGGCAGTTCATTGCATAATGGTACTTCAAGTCATACCTCAAACACCTATTAACTGTTCCTTGAACATTCCTGGGATTCATTTGCTTATTACTGTTGTTCCCATTCTATCTTCTGCTGTGATTGCCAGATCTGCTGATGGTGCTTTCATCCTAATTCTACCTGTTTTTAACTCTTCCATTGTATTGATGCCACATCCAGTATCGGGACAATTTAGAAATCTGATAATCATTGAGTCCTCTATTCCTTGTGTCACCGTGGAACGTCCCATTTGTTCCACGAACGCTGAAGGAAATGACTATTTCCTCAGGAATTTTTGAAGGCAGCAGACATCTGATCCAACAGGGTCTCCCTCTGTAAGAACTGAACATCAGTTCGAACCAGGAGCCTGTCCTTTTTAGACACGTTAGCACAATCCAGCAATTTAAATGCTTGTGCTGATCCAGGGATTCCCAAATTGAATTTTATCAATCTTTTAAAATCTATTAAAGTCTTTGATATATTCCTCCATGGAATGACCATCTGTTTTCTGAAAGCTATCAAAGTTTGACCATACCTCATAGGCATTTAACAGATCATCTTTCTTGTAAATTGCATGCAAGAAATCTAATAGAATGTCCAAGCATTCATCACTATCCAACTGACAGTATCCAGCTCACAAAATACTTCACTTCTGATTTTACTTCAGTTAGGAAGCGACAATGCCAAGGCCATACCTAGAAGCAGAGAAAATAGGAGCAGGAGTAGGCCATTCAGCCGTTCGAGCCTCCTCCGCCATTCAAAAAACATCATGGCTGATTGTCTAATTCAGTACCCTCTTCCTCCTTTCTCCCCATTTCCCTTGATCCCTTTGGCATTAAGAAATATATCTATCTCCTTCTTGAATATATTTAATGATTTGGCCTCCACTGCCTTTTGCGGTAGAGAATTCCACAGATTCACCACCCTCTGAGTGAATAAATTTCTCCTCATCTCAGTTCTAAATGGCATATCCCGTATCCTGAGATTGTGACCCCTGGTTCTGGATTCCCCAACCATCGGGAACACCCTCCCTACATCTAGCCTGTCTAGTCGTGTTACAATTTTATAGGTTTCTATGAGATCCCCTCTCATTCTTCTAAACTCTAGTGAATATAGGCCGAGTTGACCCAATCCCTCCTCATACATCAATCCTGCCATCCCAGGAATCAACCTAGTAAATCTTCTTTGAACTCTCTCCATGGCAAGAACATCCTTCCTCAGATAAGGAGACCAAAACTGCACACAATACTCCAGATGTGGTCTCACCAAAGCCCTGTATAACTGCAGTAAGACCTCTTTGCTCCTGTACTCAAATCCTCTTGCAATGAAGGCCTTCATACCATTCGTCTTCCTAACTGTTTGCTGCACCTGAATGCTTGTTTTCAGTGACTGGTGTACAAGGACACCCAGGTCTCGTTGCACCTCCCCCTTTCCCAATCTATCACCATTCAGATAATAATCTGCCTTTCTATTTTTACGACCAAAGTGGATGACCTCACATTTATCCACATTATACTGCATCTGCCATGCATTTGCCCACTCACCCAACTTGTCCAAATCACATTGGAGCCTCTTTGCATCCTCCTCACAGCTCACTTCTTCCCCCAGCTTTGTGTCGTCTGCAAACTTGAAAATGTTACATTTTGTTCGCTCACCCAAGTCATTAATATATATTGTGAATAGCTGGGGTCCAAGCACTGATCCCTGCGGTACCCCACTAGTCACTGCCTGCCACCCAGAAAAAGACCCATTTATTCCTACTCTGTTTCCTGTCTGTCAACCAATTCTCAATCCATGCCAGTATATTGCCCCCAACCCCATGTACTTTAATTTTGCACACTAACCTCTTATATGGGACCTTATCAAAAGCCTTCTGAAAATCCAAATACACCACATCCACTGGTTCTCCCTTATCTATTCTACTAGACAGCTATAAAGGCGTGCTAAAGAGAGGCGAGTCGAAGAGACTTAGCAGTTGGCAGGAAAAGAGACAGAAGTGTAAGGAGAGAGCCAACTCTAACAACCAATTTTATAAGCATGATTTCCCTTTCGTAAACCCATGCTGACTGTGCCCAATCCCATTTATGCTTTCCAGGTGTTCTGCTATCACATCCTTTATTATTAGACTCTAGCATTTTCCCCACTACTGATGAAGGCTAACTGGTCTGTAATTCCCCTTTTTTTTTCTCCCTCCTTTTTTAAATAGTGGGGTTACGTTTGCCACTCTCCAATCTGTAGGAACTGCTCCAGAGTCTATAGAATTCTGGAAGATGACCACCAATGCATCCACTATTTCCAGGGCCACTTCCTTTGGTATTCTGGGATGTAGATAATCAGGCCTTGGGGATTTGTCAGCCTTTAACCCACTAATTTCCCTAACACCATTTTTTTTTTACTAATACTGATTTCCTTCAGTTCCTCCCTCTCATTAGACCCTTGGTTCCCTAACATTTCTGGGAGGTTATTTTTTGTTCCCCTTTGTGAAGGCAGAACCAAAGTATGTGTTTAATTGTTCTGCAATTTCTTTGTTCCTCATTATAATTTCCCCCATTTCTGACAGTAGGGGACCTACATTTGCCTTCACTAATCTTTTTCTCTTCACATATTTATAGAAGCTTTTGCAGTCAGTTTTTATGTTCCCCGCAAGTTTACTCTCATACTCCATTTTCCCCCACTTAATCAACCTTAGTGCTCCTTTGCTGAATTATAAACTGCTCCCTCAAACTTGCTTCTTTTTCTGGCAATGTTATATGCCTCCTCTTTGGATCTAATAATATCCCTAATTTCTTTTGTAAGCAACAGTTGAGCCACTTTTCCAGTTTTATTTTTGCACCAGACAGAAATGAATGTTGTAATTCATGCACACATTCTTTAAATATTATCCATTGCCTATCTAGCATCAACCCTTTTCGTAAAGTTCCCTGATCTACCATAGCCAACTCACGCCTCATACCTTTGTAGTTTCCTTTATTTAGATTCAGGACCCTAATTTCAGATTCAACTACTTCACTCTCCATCTTAATGGAGAATTCTATCATGTTATGGTTGCTCCTCCCCAAGGGACCCCACACAACAAGATTGTAAATTAATCCTTTCTCATTGCACAATACCCAGTCTAGGATAGCCTGTTCTCTAGTTGGTTCCTCAACATATTGGTCTAAAAAAACCATCATGTACACACTCCAGGATATCCTCCTGCACAGTATTATTGCTAATTTGGTTTGACCAATCTATATGTAGAATAAGGTCACCCATGATTACATTTGTACCCTTATTGCATACGTCTCTAATTTCTTGTTTAATGCCATCCCTTACATCTCCACTACTGTTTGGGGGCCTATAGACAACCCCCACCAATGTTTTCTGCCCTTTGGTGTTTCTAGGCTCCACCCATACAGATTCCACATCATGATTTTCCGAGCCAATATCCTTCCTCACTATTGTATTGATTTTCACTACCCCACTTCCTTTCCCTTTTTGTTTGTCCTTCCTAAATATTGAATACCCCTGGATGTTCAGTTCCCATCCTTGGTCACCCTGTAACCATGTCTTCATAATCGCAACTATATCATACCTTGTTTTCGTTTTGGTAGGGACGTAACCCATGTCCACTTCATTCTTCCACTGGTCATATGATTCAGACTCCAACAACATCAGAGAGTAATCGTACCCTGACAATTTTTTTCTTGCTTTCGGCCATTTTCCGCAACTGGCATTAGGATTGTAGTTTTCTGTCTTTTTCTTCACTACCAACCTTCACCTTTAGGCAACCATCGTCTGCTACCATGTTCTATTCCAAGAAGACAGTTAACAAAAGTTAGAAATGGGCCCAATCTTTCCACACTTTTGATATTTATTTACAGAGTTATACCTTACAAGCATACACCTCCTAACCCAACAACCATAGTTTTAGTCTGTCTATTTATATGAGGGTCAAGTGAAACCCCAGTTAATGCCCACCACCTGCATACAATTAAACACAATTAATATCCAATTAACAATGCGGGCATGGACTGCTTCATTATCTGAGGAGTAGTGAATGGTATGCACACTTTGCAACCATCATTCAACATCCCAACTTCTGACCTTATGATGGAGGAAGGCCATTGATGAAGCAGTTGAAGATGATTGAGCCTAGGACACTACTCTGAGGAACTCCTGCAGTGATGTCCTGGGGCTGAGATGATTGGCCTCCAACAACCACAACTATCTTCCTTTGTGCTAGTTATGACTCCAGCCAGTGGAGACATTTTCCCCTGATTCCCATTGACTTCAGCTATACTAGGGCTCATTGATGCCACAGTCAGTCACATGCTGCCTTGATATCAAGGGCAGTCACGTCACCTCACCTCTGGATTTTAGCTCCTTTGTCCATGTTTGGACGAAGGCTGTAATGAGGTCAGGAGCCGAGTGGTCCTGGCGCAACCTAAGTTGAGCATCAATGAGCAGGCTATTGGTGAATAAGTGCCACTTGAAAACACTGTCAACGCCACCTTCCATCACTTTGCTGATGATTGAGAATAGGCCGATGGGTCGGTAATTGGCCTGATTGGATTTTTCTTTTTTTTTGGTGGACAGCACACACCTGTGAAATTTACCACTTTGTTGGGTAGGTGACAGTGTTGTCGCTGTACTGGAACAGCTTGGCTAGTTCCAGAGCACAAGTCTTCTGCACTATAGCCGGGATATTGATGGGGCCCATAGCCCTTGCCATATCCAGTGCACTCAGACGTTGCTTGATATCGCATGGAGTGAATCGAATTGGCTGAAAACTGGCTTCTGTGATGGTGGAGATCTCAGGAGACCGAGATGGATCATCCACTTGGCACTTCTGGCTGAGGATGGTTGCGAAAGCCTCAGCCTTGCCTCTTGCATTCACATGCTGTGCTCCGCCGTCATTCAGCATGGGGATATTTGTGGAGCCTCCGCCATTTTTAATTGTCCACCAGCATTCAAGACTGGATGTGGCAAGAGTGGAGAGCTTTGATCCGATCCGTTGGTTGTGGGACCACTTAGCTCTGTCTATAGCATACTGCTTCTGGCATTTAACATGCATGTAGTCCTCTGTTGTAGTTTCAGCAGGTTCGCACCTCATTTTCAGGTATGCCTGGTGCTCCTGCCATGCTCTCCTATTCTTGTTGAACCAGGATTGGCCCCCTGGCTTAATAGTAATTGTAGAGTGAGAGATAATATGGGCCATGAGGTTACAGGTTGTAGTGGAATACATTTTTGCTGCTGCTGATGTCCCACAACACCTCATCGATGACCAGTTTTGAGCTTTTACATCTGTTTTGAATCTATCCCATTTAGCACAATGATGGTGCCATACAACACGATGGATGGTGTCCCTAGTGGGAAAATGGGACTTTATCTCCTCAAGTCCCGATGATAGTTGCATGCCGACATCAGCAAGCTGAGTGCCCAAATCTTGCTTTGGAAGGTAATTAACACATATGGAGGCTCCAATTCACAAGGTAAGTTGTGACAGAAGACCTGCTGGAAAAGACATGTGCACCCTGAATTACAGTTATACCGAATAATTGACACAGCATGAAAGAAGGGTAATCAGCACGTAAAGCCAAAGTGCCATGAACCATATTTGCAATATTTTTGCACCTCCCTGGCAATGGCTGTGGGAAATTGTCCTTATTGGGTTCGGGTCAGGAGAGCCAGATATAAAACTCTGCCAACTGCTTGAAGTACAGCTTTACTAACTTGTAGCATAGGTTGGTGCAGCCAGTGCCAGAACCAGTCAGCTGCAGGCTCAAGCCTGCACTTGGTGGTTCCTTTCCAATAACTTTTGGCTGTCATGTCTAAATCCTGCAGCCTTGCTTAGGCTGCTAATGGGTTGATATTTCTAAATGCTGTCAGAATTTTTGTTCCCGTCTCATTATGACACTCACCCATAACTGTCCCCACGTGTTTAATTTTCACAAACATCCTAATTTCCTCACTCATCACAAATGTGTTCTTTAGACTTCCCCGAACTTGGATCTGTGCATAATTGTGCAATGAGCTGACCTGTGAATCTATGTGCTATTAATACAGTACCATTCAGATGTGGTTAGCCCTAGTTCTTGACTTTAACCCCAAAATGTGGGAGAGGAGGATATTTTGTAGTAAAGCAAATGGTTATGTTTAATTATAGTACATTTAGTACAATTTATTTTAGACAAAATTGCTCTGAAGCAATCTTGTGCAACCTCAAACGTAATAATCTCCGGGTTACTACCTAAGCCACTTGCTAATTGGCATAGGGTAAATAAGATTAGAGAGGTAAATGCGGGGCTCAAAAATTGGCGTCGAAGAAATGGGTTCCGATTCATGGGCACTGGCACCAGTACGGGGGAAGGAGAGAGCTATTCCGTTGGGACGGGCTTCATTTGAACCATGCTGGGACCAGTGTCCTGGCGAATCGTATAACTAGGGTTGTTGATAGGACTTTAAACTAATTAGTTGGGGGGAGAGTTCAATTGAAGGGAAGATTAAACAATCAAAAAGAAATGAGAGAGGAGAGGTGCAGAGTAGTGAAAAGGCAAATGGTAATCAAAGTGTGACAGGAAGGAGCAGAAAATATAAGCAGAATAGTGATACTGGTAAAAGGTCAAAGCTTAAGGCTCTTCATCTGAATGCACACAGTATTTGTAACAAGATAGATGAGTTGATGGCACAAATAGAAATTAATGAATATGACTTGATAGCTATATGTGGTTGCAGGGTGACCAAGACTAGGAACTCAATATTCAAGGATATTTGACGTTCCGGAAAAATGGGCACAAAGGAAAAGGAGGTGGAGTAGCATTGTTAATAAAGGAAGGTATCAGTGTGGTTGTGAGTAGTGATATAGGTGCATTAGATGGTGATGTGGAATCAGTTTGGGTGGAAATAAGGAATAACAAGGGGAAGAAGTCGCAGGTGGGAGTCGTCTATAGGCCCCTGAAGAGTTGCTTCACTGTAGGACAAAATATAAATCAGGAAATAACGGAGGCATGTAAGAAGGGCACTACGATTGTCATGGGTGATTTTAATCTGCATATTGACTGGACAAATCAGATTGGCAGAGGTAACATGGAAGACAAATTTGTAGAGTGCATCAGGGATTGTTACTTAGAGCAATACCTTGCAGAACCTACCCGGGACCAGGCTATTTTAGATCTAGTTATGTGTAATGAGGTAGGATTAATAAGAGATATCGTAGTTAAGGATCCTCTAGGGGGTAGTGATCACAACATGGTAGATTTTCAAATTCAGTTTGAGGGCGAGCAACTCAGGTCTCAAACCAGCGTCTTCAACTTAAACAAAGGCAATTACAGAGGTATGAAGAAAGAGTTGTCTAAAGCGGGCTGGGAAAATAGACTAAGGGGAAGGTCAGTGGATGAGCAGTGGCAGACATTTAAGCAGATATTTCATAATGCTCAGCAAAAATTTATCCCAGTCAAAAAGAAGGACTCGATGAGAAGGATGAACCACCCATGGTTAACAAAGGTGGTCAAGGAGAGTATCCAATCAAAAACAAAGGCATACAAAGCAGCGAAAACTAGTGGTAGGCCAGAGGATTGGGAATTTTCTAGGAACCAGCAGCGGATGACTAAAAAGCTAATAAAGAGGGAGAAAATTGATTATGGAAGTAAATTGGCAAGAAATATAAAAAAAACCAGCAAGAGCTTCTACAGGTATATAAAAAGAGAGTAGCTAAAGTGAGTGTGGGACCCTTGGAGGATGTGACTGGAGAATTTATAATGGGGGACATGGAAATGGCAGATAATTTAAACCAATATTTTGCATCAGTCTTCATGATGGAGGACACTATAAACATCCCATAGATATCAGATAAGCAAAGAACTAATGGGAGGAAAGATCTTGTCACAGTCTGCATCACGAAGGACAAAGTATTTGACAAACTAATGGGACTAAAGGCAGACAAGTCGCCAGGATCGAATGGCCTGCATCCAAGGGTTTTAAAGGAAGTGGCTGCAGAGGTAGTGGAGGCATTCGTTAAAATATTCCAGAACTCACTGGATTCCGGGAGAGTCCCAGCGGATTGGAAAACCGCTAATGTGACGCCCCTGGTCAAGAAGGGAGGGAGACAACAAGCAGGAAACTATAGGCCAGTCAGCCTAACATCGGTCGTTGGCAAAATGCTAGAGTCCATTATTAAGGACGAAATAGCAGGACATTTAGAAAAGCTTAACGCAATCAAATAGAGTCAACATGGCTTTCTGAAAGGGAAATCATGTTTGACAAATTTGCTAGAGTTCTTTGAGGATATAACAAGCAGAACTGATAAAGGGGAACTGGTAGATGTAGTATATTTGGATTTCCAGAAGGCTTTCGATAAGGTGCCACATAAAAGATTATTGCACAATATAGGAGCTCACGGTATTGGGGGCCATGTATTAGCATGGATTGAGGATTGGTTAACTCACAGAAGACAGAGAGTCGGGATTAATGGGTCTTTTTCAGGTTGGAAAAACGTAACTAGTGGAGTGCCACAAGGATCAGTCCTAGGGCCTCAATTATTTACTACCTATATTAATGGCTGGAGGAGGGGGCAGTGTGTAATATATCCAAATTTGCTGACGATACAAAAATAGGTGGGAGGGTATGTTGTGATGATTACATAAGGAATCTGCAAAGGGATATAGATAGGTTGAGTGAGTGGGCAAAAACTTGGCAGCTGGAGTTTAATGTAGGAAAGTGTGAGGTCATGCACTTTGGTAGGTAGAATCAAAAGGCAGACTGTTATTTAAATGGAGGGATCTCCGAAAAAGTGCAGCACAGAGGGATCTGGGTGTTCTTGTGCATGAAACACAAAACGTTAGTATGCAGGTGCAGCAAGTAATTAAGAAGGCAAATAAAATTTTGGCCTATATTGCTAGGGGGTTGGAGTTTAATAATAGGGAAGTCTTGTTACAACTGTACAGGGTGTTAGGCCGCACCTGGAGTACTGTGTACAGTTTTAGTCCCCGTATTTAAGAAATTATATATTGGCATTGGAGGCAGTTCAAAAGAGATTCACTGGGCTGATTCCTGGGATGAAGGGGTTGACTAATCAAGAATGGCTAAGCAAGTTAGGCCTTTATTCATGAGAGTTTAGAAGAATGAGGGGTGATCTTATTGAAACATACAAGATTCTGAGGGGCTTGACATGGTAGATGTTGAGCAGATGTTTCCATTAGTGGGGGATTCTCGAACTAGGGGACATAGTTACAGAATAAGGGGACACTCATTTAAAACTGAGATGCAAAGGAATTTCTTATCTTAGAGGGTAGTGAATGTCTGGAATTCTCTACTCCAGAGAGTTGTGGAAGCTAGATCACTGAAAGTATTTAAAGAGGAGGTAGATAGATTTTTGAAATATCAGGGAGTTGAGGGCTATGAGGAGCTGGCACAAAGGAAGAGTTGAGGTCTGGAGCAGATCAGTAATGATCTTATTGAATGGCAGGGCAGGCTTGAGGGGCCAAATGGCCTACTCCTGCTCCTATTTCTTAATGTTCTAACAGTTCTCACACAAAATCAGTCCATTAAAATTGTACATTTATGTGTAAAATTGAAATTTTATTTCAAATTTTCTCCCTTATGCTATTAGACATTTATTCCTGAGAGGTTTTTTTATTTCTTTCATGGGATATGGGCGTCACTGGCAAAGCCAACATTTATTGCCCATCTCAAATTGCCCTTGACAACTGAGTGGCTTGCAAGGCCATTTCAGAGGGCAGTTAGGAGTCAATCACATTGCTGTAGGTCTGGAGTTACATGTAGGCCAGACCAGGTAAGAACAGCAGATTTCCTTCCCTAAATGACATTAGTAACCAGGTTTTTACGACAATTGATAGTTTCATGGCACCATTACTGAGATGAGCTTTCAATTTCAGATTTTAATTTTTATTAAGTAATTGAATTTAAATTCCACTGGCTGCCATGGTGGGATTTGTAGCCATGTCCCCAGGGCATTAGCCTGGGTCGCTGGGTTACTAGCTCAGTGACATTACCCCAATGCCACTATCTTCCTAACCCCTGTCTGTGCCATTTTGCAAATAGTAGTTGAGTGGCCTGTGGTGATTCTACAACTGGAATTTGAAAAAGATTAATAAAGATTCAGAAATGTACTCATTAAACATTGTTGTTATACAGTACAAATAACTTGAGTTAGACAATGAGAAGTAGCCCATTAAGACACTTATGATACCTCCCTTCATGTGCCATATAAATGCACCTTTGGCTTGTGTGCAAGATCTTTTTCCCATTGCTGGCAGTTGAAAGAACTTGTACCTTATCACACCTCTCAGACACATCCAAAAGCGCTTCATTTAGAATTAATCATATTGTTCACTTGCTGTTATCATGCTGGCACATAGCCAGCTTTCTAATGTTTCCTGAGATAAATATACTACCTTGGTCCTTTTGTTTTTGGGCAACTTTTGTAATTGTCTGCAAACCCTAGTTGCTACTTTTCAATCCTTGGTAATCATCTCTGATGAGGAGGTTTAAGGTCATGTTAGAAATTAAATAATCGTGCTTACTGATGGCTACAGTTATTTGCGTAATTCAGCATTCTCTTCTAACCATCTTGCTGTTAAAATTGCGTTTAATTATTCCAGACCAACCCCATGGATGGAAATCCATAGTGAAGACATAAGCAGCAATTTTGTCAATCAGACAAAAATTTGATGGGGCAGGCCAAATTTTGCAGCAGGAGCCTCCCAGGCACATGAAAAACTTACCCACTTGTCACACACTTGTTAGGAATGTAAAATGTAGCAAGGCAAAGCTTCTTAAATGGAGATGTGGACAGCACTGCTCCCATTGATGCTATAGCGTTGGAGTTACTGCTGCTGCTGCTGAAAGTACCCAAATGAGGGTAGTCATATTTAAGACTGTGAAAGCACCCCCTCCTCACCCTCCAGTAACAGCACAGGCACAAACAGCACAGAGGAAGGTTGACATCTAAGTTAATATATTTACTCAGGTTCCGTCTGGCTGGCTAAGAATGGGGAAGAAGTTTGCCCTAACCAGGAGGATGGTAAAGCTGTACATGGGACCTGTCAATCATGATATAATCCTAAATGGGGAACAGCCACACTACTTTGGAGAAATCATTTTAAGAATTCTACAAAGTCATTATTCATTTGTGCATGCACTTTCATTGAACCTATGCTCCATGATCTGCATTTCTTGAAGAGTGAGGTGCCAGCTGAGAAACAGGAAACAAATGTTGAAGCACTCAAGCAAGCTGTGTCTCTTTTAGTAAGGGTTTCTCAGTGGAGTCAGCAGCTATGGACACAGAGGTTGGCCATAATACAGGCAGTGTGGAATGCCCCACAATGAAGATGACATGGCTTTTTCTAGATAATGGTCATTGTCATACATAATGATATTTCTGTGACAAGATACCACCTGAACAATAATTGAGCACAAACCCTTTCTATTCATTTCCTAAACATTTCCTGCCCCTTTTGTGATCAGTATCTAACTACAGAACTCATTTTTCAACATCTCAACAGTCAGAACTTATGGTTTCTCCCATGTCAGTAATTCCATCTAGAGCCATTTGTGACCACGACATTTCACATTCTCACATACTGGGGGAGAAATTCAACTTATGGCTACTGGTTTTGAACCATAAAATGCGTGTAGCCCCTCACAAAATTTTGTATTGGAAGTGTGTCATATGTCACATTGACTCGGTCAACTTTTCATTGTCCAGGGTGCCCACTTGAAGCAGTTGTTTTTTAAAAACTCCTTAAATATGCTAATCAGGCTTCTGCACCAGTTCTAGAACTTCAAATGCAAAATTCAGGTACAAATGGGTGGCACCATACCTAGTTGTAACTGTTGTGAACAGCTTAATCAACAATTCTTAGTGAGACCATTGGAGGCCACTCAAAAAAAGACTGAAGAACTTTTCCGTTTTTTTTTTGGTGAGCTCAAGAAATTGGGTGTGGGCCTACAAGAAAGCTTTGATCTGCTATTGGCACATTAGGAACCCCCACTCCCCAGATCACTGCCCCTCCAACCACCCCCCCGCAATCCCCCAAGCTCGACCAGCTATCCAGCTCTGGGAAATAGCTTGCTGATTTCCCACCCTCCCTGGCTGGCAAACTGCAGCGCAGCACCTGTTTGGCACCTACAGCTCACCAGTGGTATTCAAATGAAGCTTAATGCCAAATTTGCTCTGGCCTCCATTTCCCCAGATCAGCACATTGAGCAGTCATTCAGGTCACTTTACATCCATTTTGAATGCAAGTTGAATTTCTTTCAAATTTTGTCGAATCTGTGCCACCATGACAAAGAAGACCATTACTACATCACACAAGGAAGGTGGAGTATTAGTTGTCAGAAATTAACTCACAGTAAGAGCTACTCCCTGTTATTCTCAAGTTCCTATTGTTCCTTTTTGCCGGTAAATATGATGCAATTAAGTCATGAGTTCATCATAATTTAAATGTCTTTGCATTAAAGGGCTGAATCATAGGAATTAAACCATTCTATCAAATGTTGGCATTTCGGGGTTGTCCACCTAGTGGGGAAAAGCAGTTTATTAGGCATCATCCTACAATATACAAAGTAAGTTCAGAGGTGCTGGCTGAGCAGAGCAATGTGTTTCTTATGGACTGGAATATTGTTCCTCAAAATAAATTGGCTTGGCTTTTGAAACCAATAAAAATATAAAACCAATGAAAGTAATAAAACTAATGAAACTAATAAATCTAAGATGACCCCTGGGCAGTTACCTCCATAGGGAGCTCCTCACTGTGCATGTCAATCCGTGGCCATCTGCTGCCATCCGTTGCTTTTTCTCCCCACTAAATCCTCTCTTCTGCTGTTTAAGTTCCCCTGATTCTAACAGGTGCATTTTTAGCCCAAACTTCAAGTTAACTGTTAGTTTAAGTGGCCTCTATCTGATGGTACAGACCCCATCCCTCAACCTCACCTTGTGAGTTCTGGTAAAGATCTGGATAAGACCTGGATATGATTTTTCTCTCAAATCTTGCTTCAAATTCCTGGCCTCACTGCACATCAAAGTCATGTTTCTGTGCTGGACTACATTGGATAAAATGCAAGACTCTGCTTCCATTTGTGAGCTGTGGAAAAGATCTGGAAACTGGATCTTTTAAATTTGCCTTCAAATTTCTGGACTTATCTCAACATCAAGAAGACGCTTTTGTTCTGGACTACACTGGTTATGACATAAGACCCAACTTTGTCTCTGAATTGCTGCTGTGGGCTTTTGAAGCTGATCCTTTTCTGCAGGTCAGTCTCAAATAGAAGAGAGCTTGGCATGATATATTGACTGAACAAGATTTTCACAGCCACCCTCTTTGTGATGAAGATCGTTGTCAGGCAGTTTATCAAGGTTGAAAGCCTACTACTGTTGAGGGGCTGTAATCATGTCCTTGATGAAAATTAATGGTGAAAGAAATCATGGTCAACATTTATAGCTGTGAACTTTCGTCTCTAAGGGCGAGATTTTATCCATCTCGCGCCTTTTCCAATGGAGGAACTGAAAGTGGGCGGCACTTCTACTCTCTCCCATTTTGCTGGTTCCCACACGATTATAATTGAAAATTAAAGTTCTGGTGGCGGGCATGGGAGACACGTGCAATCATGCGGCAGAGACAGCTTTCCATTGGTGGAACCCTCCATCATTCAGCAAAGCATCATGTACAGCAAGGCTATAAATAATTCTTCAGTACAATCATGGGGACTCATCAGTGTGGCCAATTTTCCTCAGGCAGAGAATTCTAGGTATGTCTCCTTAAACTAGTACAATTTCTTACCCACTCTGACCCGTTGTTACACCTCTCCCACACCATCGCCACCTGCCTTTGAGATTGTCAGGACTTTTCCATCACCGCCGCCAACATGTCAGCCAGTAGGCAGAGACCAACTCCACGGTTCAATGATGCCTCCCTGCAGATGCTCCTCCAGGCCATGAGGGAAACACGGGAGGCCCTATTTCCTGCAGGTGGCATCAGAAGACCCTCGCGCCTGACTAAGGCAGCCTGGACGGAGGTGGCAGAAGAGGTGTCAAACAGTTCAATGAAGAACCTAGGTGCAGTGCAGAAAACGTGTCAATGACCTGCTCAGATTGGTGAGGGTAAGTGAAGCGTCCTAAGCTTTACAAACGGTATCGCATGGGGTCCTTTATGTCTGTCAGTGGGCATCCATGCCAGGCGGATGAATGCATGATCAGCCTTGGTGCCACATAGCAATTGTGTCCTAAGAATGTGGAAGTCTGGCGCCTGGTTGCGCTTGGATGCAGCGTGCAACTGACAGGCCAGAATGAGTAATGGGGATGCATGCAGACAAGGGGTGTTAGGCACTACTTGACATGTCATTATCTCAGTACTTTCTCAAACATGAAAAACAGACCCATAATTTGTGAGAGTGCAATAAGGGGGGTGGTGCTGCAGATTTGAGACACTTGAACCCAGCAGAGGAGGAGGCATCCCAGATTGCCAGAGAGGAGGGAGGATGAGCCATTGCGGATGGCGAAGCTGGATCATCTAGGCATAAGGATGAAGAGCCAACCTTACTATTGATGCCATATGAGTACATAGGAGGATCGCGCAAAAAAGTGATGAGCTCATGCTGTGATGATGCTTAATGTGCTTCTATCTGTTATCCCATTGCAGGTGCCCGCATTCGCACGACGACAAGCCAGCAAACTGTTGACTCTGCCTCTAGGGACGATGATAACAATGCCCAGAGGGTGCACCGTCACCTGCTTCTTCTGCAACCTCCGCCAGTGCAGTTACGTCCACACAATCCACAGGGGGTTTGCACGTAGAATCAGGGTCACAATCTGGTGGGCATGACACTGGCACATCCCAGCAGCTGGGGAGCATATTACAGCCGGGTCCCCTGACATACAGAGGTGATGATGGTCCTCTGGTCGAGACCAGAAGTAGTTTGCTGGAAATGCAGCAAACGTATGGAAATATATGTCACAAATGCCAGAGATTATGCCCAGCTTTGCGCATGTGATGGAGGAGTCCATGCAAGCCATGACGTCTGCCATGTCCTAGGCATGTGAGCATATGGCGTCCTTCATAGAGAGGTTAGCGACTGCCAGGGAGGGCCAGATTGGGCAATCGATCCATATGCACTATGACCTGCCTTCCATTGCTGTAGCCATGGGCTGTGTGCAGTAGTGACCAAGTTAGAGGGGACCGAGGCACTTGGACTTCCCTCAGGGTGCCCCTCCCCCCCCAGGGAGACAGGCAGGTTTCATCGTGCACCCAGCTGGAGGAGGAATGTGTGCCAGCTGCCCCGAGGCCTTCCTCTCAGGATACCTCCAGGGTGAGAGGCAGCTCCTCTTTCCCTCTGACATTGACTCCCTTACCTCCAGCAGGCGAGGCCAAGGGGGATGCCCCTGCACCAGTGCAGGAGACCCCCAGTAGGATGGAGCCCTCAAGGCCCCATACCCCCAGAGGATGCCCGCCATAGGCAATGGGGCAGTGCAATGAGCTGACTGACTCCAACTCAGCTGCTGATGTCAGGGTTGCACCAAGACATATTGGTAGAGAGTGTAGAATTAAAGAATTATGAGCACAAAGGTGGCACAGGTGGTCAAATGAACAATATTACACATAAATATTTAACAATTTGTTTGCTTTATTTTTTGATACGTTCTCGTCATTTCTTGAAATTTGTCGAGTTAGACAGCTAAATGTAATGGCACGCCTTATGGCTGGCACACTTTGCTTACAAAGGAGTAACGGACATGGCCTTTCTTGTTGAAAATTTTAGGTTTGTGAGTTCATTCTTCACTAATTACTAGTTTGACTTCGCAGTTTTTTGCTCGTCAGTCTGTGGGACATGGCTTCATATGGAGGCTCAGCAGGCCCTCCCTTCTATGCCTTGCAAAGGAGTTTGGCCGTGTCTACTCACTACACAGAGACGTTAGGTGGTGCAGGTGCACTCAAAGTGATATTATGGTGGTGCTGGTTGTGAATGAGTGGTCATGACTGGATTCCAGCCTTTGGTCCAACTGTGGCACAAATGTCTTTGGATTCAATATTCACCAGCGAGTGCACTTAGTGAAGCTTCACTCCTCGTGCAATTGTAGATGGCAGAGGACACCTGTTTTGAACTTGGAGCACTGAGGAGGCTGGCAGGGGTAGGTCAACATCCCAGGAGGGCAATGGAGTTCTGGCGTTGGAACAATAATCACATAGGTGCCTCACCCTTGGCTGAAACGTACGAATATAAGGTTGTCCCTGATGTCCCGTGCAGGTCTCTCCAGGGCCCAGGCATCCATTAAAGATTCATTCACATTAATGGCCTCCGTTTCAGGCTCATCCAAATCATCCTCATCTGAGGAGGAGCGGTGCTCCTCCCGTTTCTTCTGCTGCAAAATATGTCCACATTGCATTGCCAGGTTGTGCAGTGCACAGCAGACTACGACTATTCGTGAGACCTTATGTGGTGCGTACTGCAGAGCCCCTCCAGATTGGTCAAGGCAGCAGAAACGCAGTTTCAGCAAGACAGTGGTGTTTTGATGATGGCTCAAAGTGGGTAACCCTTGTCAACCAGGATCCAGTCGTCAACCTGGGCTGGTGCCTCAATAATTTCTGGTACTTGTGAGTTTCGCAAAATGTATGCACGTGACAGCTCCCTGGGAAATGAACACAGAGCTGAATGATTTTTCACCTGTGATAGCAACCAGTTGCATGTTCAAAGAGTGAAAGCCTTTGTGATTCACAAATGCAGCAGGCTGGTCCCAGGGAGCTCTAATTGCCACATGAGTGCAGTCGATCACCCCTTGCACTATAGGGAAATAAGCGAGGGTGCTGAAGACTGCTGACTTTGCTGCCTGGCTGTCCTCATCTGAGAAATAGATGAAATCATTGGCACGGCAAAATAGGGCATTGGTCACCTTCTTTATGCACCTGTGACTGGCAGCCTGTGAGGTGCCACATATGTCACCCATTGAACCCTGGAAAGCACTGCTTGCGAAAAAATTTGAGTGCCATAGTCACCTTGAGGGCAACTGGCATGGGGTTCTCACCAAAACTACATGATTGCAGGTCTTGCTGAACAATCCCAGAAATCTCAGTGACCATTTCACATTGACATCCTCAGACATCTCTGGCATTGCCTTTCCGACATCTGAAGATAGTTAGGCCTTGTCCTGAGGATGCACTGACGCGCCAGTGCCCATCTTCTATAGTGCCTTCCCTGGATGCCATCATTCTGAGCAGCCTCTCCCTCTTGTGCTGCCTGCTGCTGGCATTGTGGCCTCAGCTGCTGAGCGGCAGGAGCTCTCCACTGTCACAATCTCTCCTCTAGTTCCCAAGGTTGCAAAAATATTGGCTGTATGTCATTGCAACTTTTGATAACTATATGAATGAGACAAGCATTAAAATTAAACTTTGTTTGATCATGTTGCTCAACCATTGAACTCATGACCAGATAGGTTCTATACTCCTCCCATTGTGCACAGCCGCAGTTCCACCCACCCAACACTGGTCTCCTCCTACTTCGATCCGCACTCCTGGCATGCCCACGTGATTTATCATCTCATTTTGCAAAATGGTACACTCAGATTTGAGACAAGATCCTCCACTTTCCACCCTCCTCCTACCATACTCCATCTTATCCCCATCACCCTTGATCCACCCAACATTACCTTGCACCTTCCCTCTGTGACCCTTGAACCTCCCCCCATTACCGCTGGCTACGTAATTATCAACATCTACATCCCATCTCTCCTCCCTGTACCTACACCCATCCCCATCGAAATACCCACTTTCACTCTAGATCCTCCAGTGATCCACCTTAATGTAGTCATCCAATCCCGTGCCCCGCCCTACGAGTCCTTCAAATACTCAACCATGACTCTGGACCTGAACCCCTACCTCATCACACTGCCCCCTGTGACTGTGACTGTTTCCTCCGCCAGCCAGCACCGTGAATTCACCCCACAGAACCCCAACATTGACAGTACTGACCCCTCTCTTTAGGCTCATCATGCATCTCACCTACATTATCTGCTCCAACCACACACCCCTACCACCACTGACTCTACACCCAGAACGCAGGGCCATTCCCTCCTCCGGACCTCCAGGCACCCAAAACTCACCCTCTGCCCTCCCTGGTTTCCCTCCTTCACTTCTCCAGGCACCCAAAAACAACCCTCTCAAACTGCCCCCCACAATTTGCCCTTGCTGGTGCTGAACCTGGAGCCAAACACCCATTCCAATGTTGCTGTCCCTTATGCCAAAGAGTTCAAGAAATCAAACCACTGATCTCGGACACAACTGCACAAAGCCACCTTTAAACGAATGTGAACCAGGTGCCACGAGATTCCCGTGCGCCGCTGACTGAATCTGGCAGGTAGGACTTAATTCAGTTAGTTATAAGGTAATGAGTATTCATGCAATGCAAATGTATTAAAAGTTGGAACCTGCCACAAGACGTGTGAACCCCGACCTGCCACAAAGACACCGCTAACTTAATCTCTAATTTTGAACTTGCCATTGGGAAATCGAAATATCACCTCCCACCTAATTAAGTCACCCTGCCCGCCACGAATGCTAACTCATGCAGGCCCCATAAAATTCCCCCTGTTTGCAATTTTGACATCCTATTTCACCAGACGCTAAGTTCCCGAATCTCCATATACTGTCCATTATAAAGATTAGCTACTTCCTCCTTTGTAGAATTGTCTACCTCCAGCTGTGCCTCAGCCCATCTGACGGAACCCAAACCTAGCATTGCTGAACAGGTTATTGGTGACTCGGTGTTGCTGTATGATATTATTCATGTATCCTTCCTTCATTATAGTGGATGGATGGTTGGAAAGAAACTGAAATGGTGGTTATTGGCAGGGGTAGATTTATCCTTTTTTTGTGCGTAGGATGTACTTCAACAATCTTCTTGCATTATCATTGCCATACTGTAATGGCGTGCCACAAGATGAGATAGCTCTGGTACACAGGTTTTCAGCACTAAAATTGGGATCTTGTCAGGATCTAAAGACTCTGCTTAACCTCTTTTTAATGTCAGCTGCAGTGAACTGAATTAGCTGGACACCAGTATCTCTGATGATGGAGACTTTAGGAGAAGGCCTTGTGTCTTGCACTTGTGCACTTGTCCTGGGCTTTTCCTTGGCCAAGGATGGGAAATGTTTAAAGGAGACTTCTTCCCCCCAACACTACCGCCCTCCTTATTTCAGGCACGGACCCTAGATGTCTGTTTTTGCCTATACCAATATGGCAGGTAGCGCAATCCCAGCTCGTAAGGAGTGCGTGTTTCCTATCTGCCAGATTGGAAGCTTAGGTATCCATTTAATGCCCGAAGATGGGAAGAGTGCCATTGAATCTCATGGCCTACGAGTATCTTGATGTCAGGCTGTTCCCATTGTGTTTTGAAATGTCCTTTATTCTTGCTAAACTTAAGATCTTTCAGGATTCAAATTGAAGCTATCACAATTTAAAATGTTTTTTTAAAAGGAAGATCCTATTATATATGCAAAGGAAGAACTTTATATAGTGGCTACAAGTCCTCAGGTCATTTCAAAGTGCTTCAGTTTTTGAAGAGTAGTCAATTTTGTTTTGTAGGAAATGTAGCGGCTAATTTGTCCACAGCCGTGTTCCACTAACAGAAACAAAATAATCAGGTAATCTGTTTTAGTAGTGTTGGTTGAAGGATGCATGTGTCTATCACACTGGGAGAACACCCTGCTTTTCTTGAAATTATGCTGTTGGATCTTTTATATCCATCTAAACAGGCAGTTCTGTTTAATATTTCGTCTGAAAAACAGCACCTCTGACAATGCAGCACTGCCCTAAAATGTCAGCCAGACATGTTTTCAAGCTTTGTACTGGAGTTTGAACATACAACCTTCTGACTCAAAGAGTCCATTGTGACCAGTCAGTTTCTCAGATAGCCAACCTAAATGATTGGAGCTGGAACAACTATTTTGAATTGCACTTTTCTGAAAAGCTTATCTGAAAAGGCAACAGTGCAGGATGGGATGCAAGTCTATTAGTTTGGTGGGAGTGGGGGGGAACCACAATATAATTAGGCATCATAGGAAAAAGTAAATAGCTTACAATAGGCAACTGGCAGACCTCGGCCATTTTGAGGTCTCACTGAGAGTTGAGAATGTTAACAGTGCGCCTTTCCGTGGCCTCCTTATCTCGAGAGACAATGGGTAAGCGCCTGGAGGTGGTCAGTGGTGTGTGGAGCAGCGCCTGGAGTGGCTATAAAGGCCAATTCTAGAGTGACAGGCCCTTTCACAGGTGTTGCAGAAAAATTTGTTGTCGGGGCTATTACACAGTTGGCTCTCCCCTTGCGCCTCTGTCTTTTTTCCTGCCAACTGCTAAGTCTCTTCGACGCTTTAGCCCCGCCTTTATGGCTGCCCGTGCGCCCAGGTGGCCCTTATACTGTATTGTACGAAATCTAATCTTTATCATTTGCCCCAATTCAAAACAGTGATATGACATGGGCAAAGAGAGTGAGGTAAGTGATGGCATGGGATTATCAAGATGAAAAGTGTCTTGCAGGCAGTACTTCTTCAGTATGGTACATGAAAGACGTTACTATTCAAAAAATGAAGATGGCGTGACAGGTTAGGCAAACTGTCTTTGTGTTAAGCATGCTTTTCTTTCAGTTCATGAAAATTAAAGCAAATCTTTTATGTATCTATAGGTTGGCTCTTTACAGATCCTGAAAGAAATTAGTAAAAATCCACAAATTCAGCGATGCTTGGCAGACCTTGGCGGTTTACAGACCATGGTGAAAATCTTGGACGCCCCCAATAAAGATCTCAAATGTTTGGCTGCTGAAACTATTGCCAATATAGCCCGTTTCAGAAGAGCGAGACAGACTGTCAGACTTCATGGTGGAATTCAGCGCCTGGTATGTAATCGTTTTACTAAAAATTTATGCAATTTAGCCAGGTTAGTAGAACAAATAGCTGTATGTTTAGTTTGTTTTAACAATTGTAGTCATTTTCATTGATGAGAGTTTCTGATGCAAAAAATGATCAAAAATAGCTGACAAGGGAGTCAGTTCAACAACGGTAATTTGTATTTATGTAGCACCTTTAATTTGATGCTTTACTCAGGGGGAAATAAGGGGAAAAAAATCATAGTTAGGCATAATAAAGGAGCAATTCGGTGCATGAGAGTTAGGAGAAGCAACTTAAAGATTTGTGGAAAAGTTGGATTTTGAGAAGATTTTTAAAAATGGAGTTAGAGATGGAGAGGTCTAGACAGAGAATTCTAGAGTGTAGGGTCAAACTAAGTGAAAGTTCTGCCACCATTGTGGGAGGAAGAGAGGAATATTCATAAAAGGCCGAAAGGAAAAGACTGGAGGATTGGGAGGGAATATAAAGATAGATCAATTTGAAATAAAGTGGCAAGGCCATAATGGGATTTGAAATTAATGGATGGGAGATTCTGTGGATCCCACTAATCTCTGCACCTGAATTCCCAATATATGCTCTCCAGGTGGACAAAGCCCTGCACCAACAGTGCAATTTCATAAGCCCTGAATATCTGAAAGTAGCAAAAATGGTAGCTCAGTCCAATTTTCTTGTATCCGTTCCTTGCATTAACTTGAACAAGCTACTGGAACAGGAACATTTTTCCCAAGGAGTTGACCGATGGCATCCCCGGCTGAAGAGTTTAAAAACTGGTGATGCAGCAGCTCTTAGTGGGCTGCAGTTGTCATAAAAGGCAAGTTGTAGTGATGGCAGAAACTTTGACTAATTGGACATGGTAATATTGCTGATGGAGTCAATGCAGTCATTCAGGTTGGTCATACCAGGCTCCAAATGAAAAGGAAGGATATTGATATCAGGAGGAAGGCAAACGTAACCATACTCCTCAGTTATGCTCACATATAAAAAAAAGGCTTGAATTTATATAGTGCTTTTGTTACAACCGAGGCTGGAGGTGTGCACTGTCTTTCTCTTGTTCCAATTCTCCACGGATCACAACATATATTTACCTCATTATCGATATGATCAATTATATACTTCATCTATTTTAGTTTCAGAATAAAATCCACCAACCAGGTTTTATTAATAAACAACAAAGTTATGAATTTATTATAAAACAAGACTTATTCAATAAAGATGCAAAGCTTTAACACACAGTTTGAAATATGGAAATATAAATATAAATCCTTCTAAAATAAACCCAACACATACGCACACACACCGGTTAAAGAAAAAATAAAGAAGTTTTCTCTGCAGAGATTAGCTTTACAAAACAAAAACAGGAAAAAAAAAACACTTTGGCCAAATACTTGTTAATTCTTGAAGAAAAAGGATAAAAATGGAATGTTCCCAGCTGTTCCTTTGGTCTGGCATCCAGGTACACGGAGATGGCTGTGACCGGGATCTTTTTGGAGCAATTCTCTTCAGACGACGTCGAGGATTAGTCTGGCAGGCATTTCAGGAGAAATGCAGCATCAGTTTCTCTATTTCTCACACTGGATTATCAGGGTTTCTCAAAGAGGTGGAAAAGGATGAGCTGGTGGCTTCTTTCTCTTAGCAGGCTTACACCCCAACTGAACCAAAACAGTATCCAAAAACGAAACCAACTCTTGACTACCGTAAATCTTGAATTGTCACTTCTGTGTAAACAACTCCCATAGTCAGCAAGGCTCCTGCTGTTTACTTAACTTAAGACATGTGACTTCCAGTAAGTGTTTGTTTTTAAACAAAGTCCAAGTCCTTCCAGTGACCTTACTTAAAAAAAAAACAAGTCCAGCATCTCCTCAGGTTTTTCCACAGACCTTTACATGCAAGTCCTCAAAAAAAAAAATGGAAGCACTTTTGTAACACCTTTCATGACCGCCAGATGTCTCAAAGCGCTTTACAGCCAATGAAGTACTTTTGAAGTATAGTCACTGTTGTAGGAAACACAGCAGCCAATTTATGCACAGCAAACACCACAAACAGCAATGTGATAATGACCAAATAATCTATTTTTTGTGATGTTGAATGAGAGATGAATATTAGCCAGGACACCAGGAATAAATCCCCTGCTATTCTTCGAAATAGTGCTGTGGGATCTTTTTACATCCATCAAGCAGGCAGATGGAGCCTCAGTTTAATGTCTTATCTGAAAGATGACACCTCCCACAGTACAGTACTCCTGCACTAATGCACTAGAGTGTCAGCCTTGAGTTTTGTGCTTAAGCTCTGGAGTGGAACTTGAACCCAGAACCTTGTGATTCAGAGGCAAGAGTGCTACCATGTGAGCCAAGGCTGGCATATTTCTAATAGATTCCATTAACTGTGGCACAAACCTCAGTTGAGTACTGACACTTCCCATTTGATGTATCACTTGATGTATTCTACATTCTTGCATGGTGCCAAAGCCGCTGTATTTGAATATCAGGCTGAAGACACTCATTGAATCTCAGATGGGGTTCCAACAGAACTTCTCAACTTAAGACCTCATCATATTTTTGATCCAGACATGGGCACAATAGCTGAATGTTGGAGAAGAAGTGAGAGTAACTGCCCTCACCATCAAGGCAACATCTGACTGTATGGTGCTGGCACAGACATGATGGGCCAAATGGTCTCCTTCTATGCTGTAAAATTTAAATCTTTCTAGATGGAACTAGGTCTGGTTTTGGCTATAGGGAACCTGGATTTTAGGAGGATTATAGTAAATTTGAAGAGCTAACCAAATACAAATAATTAGAAGCTATATATGATTTTTGAAATATGTGGTTTAACATCAGAAATTTTGTATTCTAAGTATCTTTAATGTGGAAAATGTCACAGGGTATTTTACAGAGAGAAAAAGGGAAAAAAAGGTTTCTGTTAATTCTGTTAAATATGCATCCCCCTGTAAAATAATTGCTTCTTGTTCCCTCCATTTATTTCATCCACACTATGTATTTCAATAAATGCATTTTATCTTCCTTTAACACTACTCCTTTTCTTTTTGTCTTATAAAACCCTACCTTTACCTCAGTCTTTGAACTTTTTTCTTGGTAAATAGTTGATTGGATAAACTTTGGAAGCAGAATGAATGTAAATGTATTTAAAACACTTTTGAAAATCCTTTTTCTTTTTTATATTCTTATTTTAGGTTGGTCTTTTGGACTGTGTTCCAATGCTTTCAGCTAATCTAACTGCAGAACAAGAAAAAGATATTGAAGTGGCACGTTGTGGTGCTCTTGCACTCTGGAGCTGCAGCAAAAGTAAAAAAAATAAAGATGCTATTCGTAAAGCTGGTGGTATTCCTCTGCTGGCATGCCTGCTGAAGTCTCCTCATGAAAACATGCTTATTCCAGTTGTCGGCACACTGCAGGAATGTGCTTCAGAGGTAAAAAAAAAAATGGCAATGTGATATTACAATTTCTTTGAAAACATGTATACTTGCCCTTTTTCATTTCATATTACTCGTATTTTGTCATAGGTCCAAATAAATCACTAAAATGCCCTCTTTATAGAAAATTAGATCTAAACAATAAATGTAATGTTATTGTTTATTTAGCAGGAGAAACATTCAAACTTGATATCTGAAAGTTAATAAATACTGATACTTGATAACTTAATTTTTACTTCTGGCAGGTGTATCTATGAGCAAAGGATTACCAGAAAGATTTGCTTACACCTGAGGTTGCCACCAACACCCAAAAATATCTGCTGAATCTTGTTTTCAAATGCAGAAATATCAAAGGCAAAGTATTTTTGTAGGCAAAGGTTAATGAGGCAATGATGTAGTTGTGCTATCTGCTGCAAGCTGACCTACTGACAATATGAACCACAGAAACTGCACTGCCAATGGCAGCCAAAGTCACAACCACCCTCAACTTCAATGTCCATTTGTGTTACAAGGCTGTCACAGGAGCTATTAGCAACATCTTTAGTATGTAGGTGCACCAGACAGGTCACTGATGTTTTAATCATGAGGTAAATACCTTTACCTTTTACCCCAGGGAAAATCAATGTAGAGCAATAAGGCACTGCAATTCCTCTGACATGCAGGATTCTACGAAGTCCAAGATGTTATTCTGATATAGACAGGTGGTCATCTGGCAACTAAACACAATTCCATAATTTTAAAAACTTGTATTGGCTGAGATTTCCGCTTCAACAGTTACCATAAGAATCTTTTTTCTGCAACAGTTTTGTAACGAGGAATAGTACACCGGGGGAGATATTCACCAAAGCAACAGCTGCTTATTTCCAAATAGATCTGCTTATTTCACAAATAGATCTGCTTAATATTCATTACTCAGTGTTCCAAAACATTACACCCAACTGTGCAGTACCATGTAAATCCAATAGGCCAACCCTCCACTCTACCACTTCTTAAAGTACCAACTCTACTGCTTCAGCATGACATTCCATGAAGACAGGGAGTGGTCCATGGTGTAGGAAAAATACAACTTGTTCCCTTTAGATGAGTTGCAGAGCTGGATATCCCACCTGCAAATAAATGAGCTCTCTAGCAGCAGCTTACCTTTAATGATTAAGGAAACTGGAAATTAATATTGTAACAGCATGTGCAAAGCCTACCGATTTCAAAATTAAATTATCAAAGACTATAAATAGATATAATAAAGTATAAAACAGACACATAAATAACAAAAAGAAAAAAACAGTGTACCAATAGGGCTACTAAGGGATACACATAATAAACTCATTGGTAATAACAGCAAAATTCCTCGGTATTTACCAGGGAAACACTTCGGTAGCATTGGGCTGAAGAACGGAGGCGGGGTGCTTGAAAGAAGGCGCGGCACATGTGCCAATTGTTTGCCGCTGAGCCCCGTAATATTTTGCGCTGATGCTCATTTAAATGAGCGTTCCTCCCCCGATGACATAGAGGGGACAACGGCTCTGTCCCTGGCAATGGTGTCCGGCACCGCTGCACAGGCATCGGCACCATTTTTAAAGGACTTCAAGCACTTACTGGCAATTTCAATTTTTATAGTGACATAGAGGGCAAATTAAAAGTTATAAATTTAATAACCAATCGAAGCACCTCTCCCACCCCCCACAATGCCCATTTAATATATTTTACACACAGGAAAACTCTCCTTCCCATCACCAACTTTGCCCCTTGCACTTTGTTCCTTTGCTATTCAACCCCTTCCCACCATCCCTTCAGCCAATACAAGGATTTGTCTCTGCTCCCTTCCCACCCTGAAAATTTCACTCCTACCCCTCCCCACCAGTGTCACACCTCGGATCTCTGAATGGAGATCTGAAGGTGTGGGATTTCCGGCCACTGATCGGAATATCTGCATGGGATGGCCGTCGGGTCAAGGTAAGTTATTTTGCATTTATTGTAATTTATTTTAATATTTAAATGAAGGCCCCGCCACTGAGCGGCAGGGAGGCCGCACCGAGGCCTCGCTGTCGCCAGTAAAATGCGGCGGGACCTTTCTGGTGTTAGGGGTCGTGACGGGACCCTCCCAGAAGTATTTTCAGGTCCCCTCCTCACCACGACCCCCAATGTCGGAGGGCTGTTAAAATTCACCCCATAGTGTTTCTGTAATTGAACGAGTAATTCAGAGGCCTGGACAAAAGATCTGGTAATGTAAGTCCAGATCCCACTATGGCAGCGGGGGAATTTAAATGTAGTTAATTAAATAAAAAGTTATTACCAGGAATAATGACCATGCAACTACCGGATTGTCATAAAAAACCAACTAACATCGTTTAGCGAAGGAAATCTGCCGTTCTTACCTGGTCTGGCGTACATGTGACTCCAGACCCACAGCAGTGTGACTGACTGTGAATTGGCCTAGAAAGCAACCCAATTGTATAAAACCGCTTTGAAAAAGTTTAGTAAGAATAAAACTGGATGGACCACCCAATATTATATGAGGCACCAGGCAAAACAAAGGCACACCAGCCCAGATGACCCTGCAAAGTCCTCTTCACTAACAACTGGGGAGTTGCGCCACAATTGTGAGAGCTGTCCCTCAGACTAGTCAAGCAACAGCCTGACATAGTCATATTCACTGAATTATACCTTACAGCCAACTTCCCAGACTCCTCCATCGCCATTCTTGAGTGTGTTCTGTCCTACCAGCAGGACAGACCTACCAGAGATGGTGGCACAATGGTATTCACTCGAAAGGATGTGGCCCTTGGAGTCCTCAACATAAACTTAGGGTTTCATGAAGTCTCATGGCATCAGATCAAAATTAAGGACAAGGAAACCTCCTGCTGATTACTACCTATCACCCTCCCTCAGCTGATGAATCAGCATTTATCCATGTTGAACACCACTTAGAAGAAACACTGAAGGTAGCAAGGGCAGAGAATGTACTCTGATTGGGGGACTTCAATGTCCATTACCAAGAGTGGCTCAGTCACACCACTACTGACCGAGCTGGCTGAGTCCTGAAGGACATAGCAGCCAGACTGGGCCTGTGGCAGGTAGTGAGAGAACTAACAGGAAGGAAGAATCTACTTGACCTCATCTTCACCCATCTACCTGTCACAGATGCAGCTATCCAAGAACATAATGGTAGGAGTGACCACCGCACAGTCCTTGTGGGATGAAATCCCATCTTCACACTGAGCACACTCTCCATCATGTTGTGTGTCTCTTCTTCTTCTTCTTCTTCTTTGGCCTCCATGTCTCGAGAGACAATGGGTAAGTGCCTAGAGTTGGTCAGTGGTTTGTGGAGCAGCGCCTGGAGTGGCTTTTAAGGCCAATTCTAGAGTGACAGACTCTTCCACAGGTGCTGCAGATAAAATTGGTTGTCGGGGCTGTTACACAGTTGGCTCTCTCCTTACACTTCTGTCTCTTTTCCTGCCAAGTGCTAAGTCTCTTCGACTCACCTCTCTTTAGCCCCGCCTTTATGGCTGTCTGCCAGTTCTGGTGATCGCTGGCAACTGACTCCCACGACTTGTGGTCAATGTCGCAGGACTTCTTGTCGTGTTTGCAGACGTCTTTAAAGCGGAGACATGGATGGCCAGTGGGTCTGATACCAGTGACGAGCTCGCTGTACAATGCATCCTTGGGGATCCTGCCATCTTCCCAGCGGCTCACATGGCCAAGCCATCTCAAGCGCTGCTGGCTCAATAGGGCGTATATGCTGGGGATGTTGGCCGCCTCGAGGACTTCTGCATTGGAGATACGGTCCTGCCACCTGATGCCAAGGATTCTCCGGAGACAACGAAGATGGAATGCATTGAGACGTCGCTCTTGGCTGACATACATTGTCCAGGCCTCGCTACCATAGAGCAAGGTACTGAGGACATAGGCTTGAAACACTCGGACTTTTGTGTTGCGTGGCAGTGTGCCATTTTCCCACACCCTGTTGGCCAGTCTGGACATAGCAGCAGACGTCTTTCCCATGCGCTTGTTGATTTCTGCATCGAGAGACAGGTTACTGGTGACAGTTGAGCCTAGGTAGGTGAACTCTTGGACCACTTCCAGAGCTTAGTCGCTGATATTGATGGATGGAGCATTTCTGACCTCCTGCCCCATGATGTTCGTTTTCTTGAGGCTGATGGTTCGGCCAAATTCGTTGCAGGCAGCCACAATCCTGTCGATGAGTCTCTGCAGAAATTCTTCCATGTGGGATGTTAATGCAGCATCGTCAGCAAAGAGGAGTTCCCTGATGAGGACCTTCCGTACTTTGGTCTTCACTCTAAGACAGACAAAGTTGAACAACCTGCCATCTGATCTTGTGTGGAGGAAAATTCCTTCTTCTGAAGACTTAAACGCATGTGACAGCAGCAGTGCAAAGAAGTGTACCACCGTCCTAAATGGGATAGATTCAGAACCGTTCTAGCAGCTCAAAACTCCACATCCATGAGGCACTTTGGATCATCATCAGCAGCAGAATTGTATACCAACACATATCCTGGCATATTCCTCACATTACTGTCAAGCCAGGGGACCAACTCTGGTTCAATGAGGACTGCACACCAGGAGCAATACCAAGCATACAAGAACACAAGAAATAGGAACAGGAGTAGACCATATGGTCTATCGAGCCTGCTCTGCCATTCAATACGATCATCGATGATCTTAGGCTTCAACTCTACATTCCCGCGCACTCGCCATACCCCTTGATTCCCTGAGATCAAACATCTGTCTATCCCAGCCTGAAATGCATTCAACAATGGAGCATCCACAACCCTCTAGAGTAGAGAATTCCAAAGATTCACAACCCTTTGAGTGAAGTAATTTCTCCTCATCTCAGTCCTAAATGATCGGCTCCTTATCCTGAGACTGTGCCCCGTGTTTTAGATTCCTCAACCAGCAGAAACTGTCTCTCAGTGTCTACCCTATCCAGCCTCTTCAGAATCTTGTATGTTTCAATGAGATTGCCTCTCATTCTTCAAAACTCCAGAGAATATAGACCCAGTTTACTCAGCCTCTCATCATAGGCCAACCCTCTCATCCCAGGCACCAATTTAGTGATCCTTTGTTGTACTGCCTCCAATGCAATTATATCTTTTCTTAAATGTGGAGGCTAAACCTGCACTCAGTACTTCAGATGTGGTCTCACCAAAACCCTGTACAATTGTAGCAATATTTCTTTATTCCTGCACTCCAATCCTCTTGCAATAAAGGCCAACCTGCCATTTACCTTCCTAATTGCTTGCTGTACTCGCATGCCAACTTTCTGCTTTTCTTGTACAAGCACACCCAAGTCTCTTTGAACATCCACACTTACAAGTTTCACACCTTTTAAAAGATATTCTACTTTTCTATTCTTACGACCAAAGTGAATAACTTCACACTTCCCTACATTATACTCCATCTGCCATCTTGTTGCTCACTCGTTTAATCTGTCTATATCTCTTTGCAGCCTCTCTATGTCCTCCCCACAACTTACCTTTCCACCTACTTTTGCATCATCAGCAAACCTAGATAAGTTACTCTCTGTCTCTGCAACTAAGTCATTAATATAAATTGTAAATAGCTGAGGTCCCAGTACTGATCCTTGCGGCACCCCACTATTTACTGCCTGCCAACTTGAAAATGCCCCATTTATACCCACTCTTTGCTTCCTATCGGTTAACCAATCCTCTATCCATGCTTATATATTACCCCCAACTCCATGAGGCCTTATCTTGCCTATTGACCTTTTGTGTTGTCAGGCAAGCCCCCCACCTGCCAAGAATGAGGAAAATTAATTTCGCCACATTAACATTGATTTTAAACTATTGTTGGTGAAGAAAGAACTTGCTTTAAAAAAAATTGGAGACTTTGGCTGGAGAGAGACATTAGCATATCAACAGACAAGTACTTCAAGGGACAAAGGAGCTTTTCCCTGCTCCAATTTAATCCACAATGGACTTTTGATTACCAGAAATTGAAGCATTCCAGGTTAAGATGGCCGAATACACAAACAGACATGGTCAGGCCAGTTTAGTCACATGACTGACTATTGGAGTTTTTTGAATTTGAACTTCCAACAGGGAATTTGAACTCAGAAAGCACTTTTCTCCTGGACTGAAAAGACCTCTCTCCTGTCTGCTCTCATCTCACTCTCACCAGCTTCAGAAACCATTGAAGACACAAGAACACCAAGAGAGAAAAGTCTCCTACAGTGAACAAAGTTTAAGAAGAATACTGGGCCCCAACAAAAAGCAAGACTACTTACAAAAGGACTACAGTGAGCTTGAAGCACAGTAAACAAGAAACTCTTGTGATATTGCCTCAAACCTCTCCATTTTATTTTTTCTTCTCTCCTGTCTCTATTTGCATCTGCGTATCGTGTGTGCATGCCAGCGTGAGCGCGTTGTATATCCGTAGGCTTTAACCGTATTACAGTTTAAGTTTAAGGTTTAATAAATTTAATTTTTCTTCTTTAAACCTAAGAAAGCCTGTTTATGCTCATTTCTTTGCCTTATAATTGGAAAGTGGTGAACAAGGATTCACCAAAGGGGGAGCTCAAAACACAGTATGTTTAAAATTAAACCCTGTTACAATAAGACCGGGTAAAGACAGTAAAAGACCCCTAGATACCTTTCTCACCTGGTCTTAACAGTGTGGCACCTTATTGAATGCCTTTTGGAAATCCAGGTGTATTACATCTACTGGTTCCCCTTTACCCTACTAGTTACATCTTCAAAAAACTCCAGTAAATTTGTCAAACAGGATTTCCCTTCAATAATGTTGACTTGTTCTAATCATACTGTGCATTTCTAAGTACATTGCTAAGGCTTCCTTAATAATAGATTCCAGCATTTTCCCAACAACTGATGTTAGGCTAACTGGCCTATAGTTCCCGGTTTTCTCCCTCCCCCCTTTCTTGTAAAGCAGTGTAACATTTGCCAACTTCCAATCTGATGGGACCATTCCTGAATCGAAGGGATTTTGGAAGATTTTGGAAAATCATAGCTAGCGCATCCACTATCTCTGCAGCTATCTTTTTTAGACCCCTAGGGTGTAGGCCATCAGGTCACGGGGATTTGTCAGATTTTAGTCCCTTAAGTTTCTCCCATACTTTTTCCTCTAATGATAATTTCCTCACTCTTTTTACCCCTTAGGTTACTGTCTGTTTCTGGTATGCAACTTGTGTCTTCTACTGTGAAGACAGACACAAAATATTTGTTCAATGTCTCTGCCATTTCTGTCTCTGCCATTTCCTCATTCCCCATCATAATTTCTCCTGTCTCTGCTTCGAAGGGAGCAATGTTTACTTTCGCTACTCTCTTCCTTTTTATATACTTAATAAAAGCTCTTACAATCTGTTTTTTATATTTCTGGCTAGTTTACTCTCATTCTATTTTTCCCTTTTTATCAATTTTAGCAAATTTATATGAAAGTTAAAATCCCTCATTAAAACCACTCTGCCTTTACTGTATGCTTGTCTAATCTCTGCATTTATACCTTCTACTATCAGGTTCCACAATAACGCTGACACTCTACCTCACCACCTCCTCTCTCAACCCCTCCACTGTTTCTGAATTGTCAGTTTTGTCTGAGATCCAGTACTGGATGAGCATAAATTTTCACCTACTAAATATTGGGAAGACTGAAGTCATTGTCTTCAGCCCCCATCACAAACTCCCCTCCCTAGCCATTGACTGCACCCCATTCCTTGGTAACTGTCTGAGGTTAAACCAGACCATTTGCAACCTTGGTGTCATATTTGACTCCTAGCTAAGCTTTCAACCAAATATCCGCTCACCAAGATCACCTACTTCCAGCTCTGTAACATCACCTAACTTCACCCCTGCCTCAGCTCATCTGCTGCTGAGTGTCTCACCCATTCCTTTATTACCTCTAGACTTCACTATTCCAATGCTGTCTTGGCTGGCCTCACATCTTCTACTCTGTAAATTTGAACTCATCCAAAACTCTGCTGCCTGTACCCTAACTCACACCAAATCCTGTTAACCACTGTTCGTTGACCCACTAGCTCCCAATCCTGCAGCCCCTTCAATTTTAAAATCCTTTTCATGTTTTCACATTCTTGCTCCACCCTATCTCTGTAGCCTCCTTCAGCCCTACAAACCTTTGAGATCTCTGTGCTCCTCCAATTCTGACCTCTTGCGCATCCAGGATTTTAATCACTCCATCCTTTGTGGTCAAACCTTCAGCCGCCGTGGCTGTAAGCTCTGGAATTCCCTCTCTAAATCTCTCATTTATCTGCATCTCTCTCCTCCTTTATGATGCTCTTTAAAACCTATCTCTTTAACCAAGCTTCCTTATATGGCTCAGTGTCCAATTTTGTTTGATAATGCTACTTGTGATGCACTTTGGAATGTTTTACAACATTGAAGGTGCTATATAAATCTAAGTTGCTGTTGATGTTGAAGGGTTACATAATGGCACGACTGCCACTGACAATCAGCTGTACCATGTATTTCTTCATAACATGGGCGGCACAGTGGTGCAGTGGCTAGCACTGCAGCCTCACAGCTCCAGCAACCCGGGTTCAATTCTGGGTACTGCCTGTGCGGAGTTTGCAAGTTCTCCCTGTGACCGCGTGGGTTTTCGCCGGGTGCTCCGGTTTCCTCCCACAGCCAAAGACTTGCAGGTTGTTAGGTAAATTGGCCATTATAAATTGCCCCTAGTGTAGGTAGGTGGTAGGGGAATATAGGGGATGTGGTAGGAATATGGGATTAGTGTAGGATTAGTATAAATGGGTGGTTGATGGTTGGCACAGACTCAGTGGGCCGAAGGGCCTGTTTCAGTGCTGTATCTCTCAATAATCCAGTGAATTGCATAGTATCACATAGTATTTACAGCACAGAAAGAGGCTATTCAGCCCAACAGTTCCATGCCAGTGTTTATGTTCCCCATGCGCCTCCTCCCACCCTCCTAACCCCATTAACATATCCTTCTATTCCTTTCCCCTGATGTATTTATCTAGCTTCCCATTAAATACATCAATGCAAGTCACCTGAGGTACTCCATGTGATACTGAGTTCCACATTCTAGCCACTCTCTGGGATAAGGATTTTCTCCAGAATTCGGGATTTATTACTGACTATCTACCACACTACCAGAAGGACGTGGAGGCTTTGGAGAGGGTACAGAGGAGGTTTACCAGGATGTTGCCTGGTCTGGAAGGCATTAGCTATGAGGAGAGGTTGGAAAAACTCGGATTGTTTTCACTGGAACGACGGAGGTGGAGGGGCGACATGATAGAGGTTTACAAAGTTATGAGCGGCATGGACAGAGTGGATAGTCAGAAGCTTTTTCCCAGGGTGGAAGAGTCAGTTACTAGGGGACATAGGTTTAAGGTGCGAGGGGCAAAGTTTAGAGGGGATGTGCGAGGCAAGTTTTTTACACAGATGTCAAAGGCAGTGACTCTCACCTCACAGTCGCTGTCAGACATCGCAAGGTGACTAATATTGAGTCAGTGACAGGAACTCACTAAAATCAATGTAAGCAATATAACAGTAATAAAGAAAATAGAGAGAGGTGGCCGCTGGTGAGGCTGCAAGGCGAATGAGAAGGTGCCTCCATTTTGAGGTGTCATCGCAGGGGAGGAAAATACATAGTTTTTCTGCTGGGGCTAAACAGGCAGGCATTCAGTGGGGAAACCCCTCCAGCAGTGGCTAGGTGCCGCAGGGATGGCCATTGCTGTCAGCAGCCCCTCCTTGGGCCTTGGAAACTCTGACCTCCAATAAACCTCCCCCCCTCCCTCCCTGGGAGAGTGCAAAAAGCCTGCCTCCATGCAGCTGGCGGTCTTAGATGGTGGGGGGCTGCTCAATCGCCAGTAAAATGGCCCTCAATTGGGTCTTTAATTGGCTAAAATGTCTCCCGCCTCTGTTCAGTGGGCGGCCGAGCCACTGCCGTTCCCGCCACCTGGAAACTTCACCGGTGGCAGGACTGCATCGTGGAGCCATCCTGACGCAGTTCCCTGGCATTTTACCGGCACCCTCCCCACCTCCTAGCATGCCACCAGGGCGGTTGGGGGGTGCGGGGCAGACGATAAAATCTCACCCATAATTTCGAAGGTCTATGCTATTTCACTTCTATTCCCATTTCCCTCAGGTCACTGTCAGGCCTCAGCTGTTTGTCCTATTTTAGCTTAACTAACCTCTAATTCTTCCTTTTATTTCTCATAATATCTTTCAACTTACTTTTAACCAATTTAGGAATTACTTCCTCCCCAGTATCCTCTTTTGTGAACACTGATGTGTTTATCCTCTCTTATTCTCTAATTCATATTATACTTATAGGCCGCCTTCTTCAATTTTAGTTGTTGACCTTAGGCGTCAGCCGTGGCTCAGATGTGGCATTCTTGACTCTAAATATGATAATTGTATGGTTAAGTCCCACTTCAAGTGTTTAAGTCCTCTCTATAGCCTGCATTCTGTTCTTTACTAATAGTGTCTCTCCTTTCTTGCTTATTATGTGCCTCCTAAAATACTCTAACCCAAGATGCTTATTTTCCACTGCTGTTCAGTTTGAAACCAAGGGCATGACTTTCTGTTTTGGGTCAGGATCCTGGTGTCGGGGTCAAATCTGGGACCTGATCCTACACTGTATCGGGAGCAGTCATCTGACATCACTTTTGCCTTGATTGGCCAATTAGTAGCCAGAGGACATGCTCACTGTTCATTTAAGGACAGCGGGCAGGCTCTCAAAGCTGGAAGGCCAATAGGAGCCCTCCAGCACAAAAGGAGCTGCAGCCTGCTGTTGCAGGTAAGGGAGAGAGAGGGCACCTCCATCTTGAGGTGCACACCCAGCAACTGTAAAAAATTTGAAATAAAAACTGACCCCAGCTGCTGCACCACCATTGTGCAGGAGAACCTCTCCACAGGGCGGCAGCTGTGGCCAGGTAAGTTGGGGTACTGGTAGGGTCTCAAAGTCAGCCTGCAGTGCTGGCCCTCTGGTCTGCTACCAGGAGGCTGTTCTGTCCCCAATCCCATCTCCAGGAAAATGGCTGAGAGGCTGGATGGTGCGGGTAAACAGGCATGCTGGCCAGTGGCACAAAATTATGCGCCCACCCATCTCCGTTCCCACCCCCAAGGGAGGGTGAGAATCCTGCCCCAAATTTCTGTCAGTGTAATTAAACCTCCATCTTCCTGTGACAGAACTGCTTCTAATATCCCCGATTTATTTCATACACTCTGAATAATGCAATACATGCACATTTTGTTCATATTTAATGCTAATCATTTCTTCTTGAATATTTTTGTCCAAATCAACACCTCAGTCCTTAATCTTTTTTTTCCTGCTTATAACTGGTTATTTTGATTTGCCTCTATTCTTTCTGCATTGTATCCTTTTTGCTAAATTATTTTTTATTCATATGTTTACCTCTTCTCTTTCTACTTTCTTTCTGGTCACTTTTATATTCCCTGTCCCACTTCCTTTCCAATTTAAGTTACTCCACTTCAATATTGACCTGTTTTTTATTAACTGTTCATTCGCTGTTGTCCTTTTCAGATATAACCCATTCAGCTGGTAGAGTTCCTATGTTTCCAGGAACTAGTGACAATGCCCCATAAAATCAAAACCCTATTCCAGAAACAACCTCTTTAGCCACAATCTTTTCCCAATCTTTCTATTCTTCGCTATTCTAGCACATAGCTTGGGAAGTAATTCAGATATTGCTACCCTTTTATTATCGCATTTTGACATTGAATACCATTGGCTATTTTTCAGCTCAACTTCTCAATCTGTGTAGATCCCTCTGCATCCGATCTTGCTTATTTGCAATCCGCACATCTCAGTGTCATCAGCATATTACAATATTTACAATAATTTGGTCTTCGCAATTCCAGATCATTGATGCACCAGCTCCTAATTAATGAGCTTTAACAAGTTGAATTGGCCTTTTTTCAATTTTTCATGAGCATTCGTAATGCCTAAGGGATAAGATAGTTCAGAGAAAGAAATATTTAATCCCTTGCCACATTCTCCAGACATTCCACACTCCTTATGCATGTCTACTTTTCATAAAACTTCACAAACAAAAAAATATTAGCTTCGAGGTATTTTAAGTTCCATGTATAAAGATAGCATTTAATATTCTATTGAATTCATAGAATACATGTTTCTTTTCTATATTGATTTTTTTCAGCCAAGTTATAGGTTGGCCATTCGAACAGAAAATATGGTTAAGGATCTGGTAAGAAATCTTAGCAGTGAAAGTCAGGAACTTCAGATGCATTGTGCCCGCGCCATTTTCAAGGTACAAGTACAAGACTACTCTTCAGCTTTCTGACTCTTCAAATATATTTTCCTAATAATATTTCTGAGGTGTTTACTTGAAACTAATTTTCAAAGTGTCTTGAAGGTACTTTTATTATTACTAGTTTGGATCAGGATTTTTTGAATGTCAATAATATAACAATGAAAGATTAGAACAGTTTGTAATAGTTATAGATAGTTTTATAGAAGATATTCATGATTGAAGTTGAAAAATAATGAGCCCCAAATTTTAATGGGCCGAGATCCCAGCAGTTACACCAGGATTGTGCCTTTTGTGCATTCCAGCACTGACTAATCTGGGGTCAGCAGAAGAGCATCTCATTTGCATGGGGCCAATGGGCACATTTCATGCACCTGCCAGCCTCATTTTGCTGGAACCTCTGGCATTAGAACATTACAGCGCAGTACAGGCCCTTCGGCCCTCGATGTTGCGCCGACCATCTGACCTACACTATTCCATTTTCATCCATATGTCTATCCAATGACCACTTAAATGCCCTTAAAGTTGGCGAGTCTACTACTGTTGCAGGCAGGGCGTTCCACGCCCCTACTACTCTCTGCGTAAAGAAACTACCTCTGACATCTGTCCTATATCTTTCACCCCTCAACTTAAAGCTATGTCCCCTCGTGTTTGCCATCATCATCCGAGGAAAAAGACTCTCACTATCCACCCTATCTAACCCTCTGATTATCTTGTATGTCTCTATTAAGTCACCTCTCCTCCTCCTTCTCTCTAACGAAAACAACCCCAAGTCCCTCAGCCTTTCCTCGTAAGACCTTCCTTCCATACCGGGCAACATCCTAGTAAATCTCCTCTGCACCCTTTCCAAAGCTTCCACATCCTTCCTATAATGTGGTGACCAGAACTGCACGCAATACTCAAGGTGCAGCCTCACCAGAGTTTTGTACAGCTGCATCATGACCTCGTGGCTCCGAAACTCGATCCCCCTACTAATAAAAGCTAACACACCATATGCCTTTTTAACAGCCCTATTAACCTGGGTAGCAACTTTCAGGGATTTATGTACCTGGACACCAAGATCTCTCTGCTCATCTACACTACCAAGAATCTTCCCATTAGCCCAGTACTCTGCATTGCTGTTACTCCTTCCAAAGTGAATCACCTCACACTTCTCCGCATTAAACTCCATTTGCCATCTCTCAGCCCAGCTCTGCAGCCTATCTATGTCCCTCTGTACCCTACAACACCCTTCGACACTATCCACAACTCCACCGACCTTCGTGTCATCCGCAAATTTACTAACCCACCCTTCTACACCCTCATCCAGGTCATTTATAAAAATGACAAACAGCAGTGGCCCCAAAACAGATCCTTGCGGTACACCACTAGTAACTAAACTCCAGGATGAACATTTGCCATCAACCACCACCCTCTGTCTTCTTTCAGCTAGCCAATTTCTGATCCAAAGCTCTAAATCACCTTCAACCCCATACTTCCGTATTTTCTGCAATAGCCTACCGTGGGGAACCTTATCAAAACGCCTTACTGAAATCCATATACACCACATCCACGGCTTTACCCTCATCCACCTGTTTGGTCACCTTCTCGAAAAACTCAATAAGGTTTGTGAGGCACGACCTACCTTTCACAAAACCGTGCTGACTATCGCAAATGAACTTATTCTTTTCAAGATGATTATAAATCCTATCTCTTATAACCCTTTCCAACATTTTACCCACAACCGAAGTAAGGCTCACAGGTCTATAATTACCAGGGCTGTCTCTACTCCCCTTCTTGAACAAGGGGACAACATTTGCTATCCTCCAGTCCTCCGGCACTACTCCTGTCGACAATGACGACTTAAAGATCAACAACAACGGCTCTGCAATCTCCTCCCTGGCTTCCCAGAGAATGATAGGATAAATCCCATCTGGCCCAGGGGACATATCTATTTTCACTCTTTCCAAAATTGCTAACACCTCCTCCTTGTGAATCTCAATCCCATCTAGCCTAGTAGGCTGTATCTCAGTAATCTCCTCGGCAACATTTTCTTTCTCTACTGTAAATACTGACGAAAAATATTCATTTAACGCTTCCCCTATCTCCTCTGATTCCGCACACAACTTCCCACTACTATCCTTGATTGGCCCTGTTCTAACTCTTATCATTCTTTTATTCCTGATATACCTATAGAAAGCCTTAGGGTTTTCTTTGATCCTCTCCGCCAATGACTTCTCGTGTCCTCTCCTTGCTCGTCTTCGCCCTCCCTTTAGATCCTTCCTGGCTAGCTTGTAACTCTCAAGCGCCCTAACTGAGCCTTCACGTCTCATCCTAACATAAGCCGCCCTCTTCCTCTTGACAAGCGCTTCAACTTCTTGAGTAAACCACGGCTCCCTCGCTCGACAACTTCCTCCCTGCCTGACAGGTACATACTTATCAAGGACACGCATTAGCTGCTCCTTGAATAAGCTCCACATTTCGTTTGTGCCCATCCCCTGCAGTTTCCTTCCCCATCCTACACATCCTAAATCTTGCCTAATCGCGTCATAATTTCCTTTCCCCCAGCTATAATTCTTGCCCTGCGGTATATACCTGTCCCTGCCCATCGCTAAGGTAAACCTAACCGAATTGTGATCACTATCGCCAAAGTGCTCACCTACATCTAAATCGAACACCTGGCCGGGTTCATTACCCAGTACCAAATCCAATGTGGCATCGCCCCTGGTTGGCCTGTCCACATACTGTGTCAGAAAACCCTCCTGCACACACTGGACAAAAACAGACCCATCTAAAGTACTCGAACTATAGTATTTCCAGTCAATATTTGGAAAGTTAAAGTCCCCCATAACCACTACCCTGTTACTCTCGCTCCTGTCGAGAATCATCTTTGCTATCCTTTCCTCTACATCTCTGGAACTATTCGGAGGTCTATAGAAAACTCCCAACAGGGTGACCTCTCCTCTCCTGTTTCTAACCTCGGCCCATACTACCTCAGTAGACGAGTCCTCAAACGTCCTTTCTGCCGCTGTAATACTTTCCTTGATTAACAATGCCACACCCCCCCCTCTTTTACCCTCTTCTCTGTTCTTACTGAAACATCTAAATCCCGGAACCTGCAACATCCATTCCTGCCCCTGCTCTACCCATGTCTCTGAAATGGCCACAACATCAGGATCCCAGGTACCAACCCATGCTGCAAGCTCACCCACCTTATTCCGGATGCTCCTGGCGTTGAAGTAGACACACTTTAAACCAAGTTCTTGCTTGCCAGTGCCCTCTTGCGTCCCTGTAACCTTATCCCCTACCTCACTACTCTCAGCAGCCTGTACACTGGAACTACAATTTAGGTTCCCATTCCCCTGCTGATTTAGTTTAAACCCCCCCGAAGAGCACTAACAAATCTCCCCCCCAGGATATTGGCATCTGCTGCAATCATGAGTTCCTCTAAGTAAAAATGTTTGGAAGGAGCCATTTAATAGAACATTTACTAAAAAAAGTAATTTTTTTTTAAAGGCCAGGCTGTGTCCCTGGCCTGGACTTTTGGGATACAGAGCACCTGTGTCCTTCTGGAATCTTATATCCCTCTTATTTGGTGTAACAGCTTCTAAATATACGCTGGCTCCCATTAGGGTCGAGAAGGTAAAATTCCAGTATAGGTAATTTCCCCCCATTCCCATCCACTCATGCCGCTTTCTTCATGTGTGGCCTTGTTTTCAGCAGATGTGGGCTCTGCTGTCAAACATGTCCACTGCAAGAGCCTGTGGAAGGGATCACAGCTAACAGCAGCCAATGAAGGACTGCTGGTTTCCCATTGTGTACCAGCCACTTTCCTGGTGGTACTAGAAACAAGTGGCGCAGGATGAGAGTGACATAGGGACATCAGTGTGGTGGCTAAAATGCAGAGATTTTTAAAATTTAAAGTGGCCTCCCCATCAGTCACTCCAGCCATATTATGAGGTAGACGCCTAACTTAAAGAAGCTTGTGCATTAGTTTCCAGCTCTTTTTGCATTCACTGCACACAATCAGACAATCTGTGCTCTTTGGGCACATTGTAGGCCTTCAGCCTTCATGCCTAAGTTTCCAGGGAATGGTCACACCTCTGCCCTTCATCACATAGGACAGCCACCATCATATTATCAGCCCAACTATGTTCCTACTCATGACCCTTTAAAAATGTTTTCTGCTTATGATTAGCAGCTTTTGAATATGTTATTCGGGGATAGAGGTAGAAGGAAATGGGATATTGATAACTACTATTAAACTTCGAATGTGTGTATTTTCTGGGAATTAATTTATTATAGTCCACTATATAGTATTTTTACAATAAGCTGATTAATGGCTTCATTAAAATAGCACACAGAGGAATTTGATGCAAATATGTTAATCAGTGCAGTAAATGTGGAGAACAGAGTAGCTTCAGTTCCCAGAAGTTTTTTTTTATATTCTCCTCAACATTTTGAGAAGCTATAATTATGACTTGTCCCTTGGCTCTGCATCTGTGCTCATATTATCTTTATTCATAAATGTACTATTCCAATCCTTCGTTAGGTAAGAATTAGTTTTAGGCAAGTTTTAAAAAGATAATTTTCATAAGCGGTCAGTGAGGCATTGCATGAGTTTTAGATAAAATTCTGTTTCATTTTATACTCTACATACAATTTTGTGCTTTCCATTCATAGTGTGCAGAAGATGAAGAAACACGTAATCTTGTAAGAACTCATAATGGTCTGGGACCACTGGTCAGGCTTTTCAACAAGTCTGACAATAAAGCATTGTTAGCAGCAGCCACGGGAGCTGTCTGGAAGTGCGCCATCAGCATGGAGAACGTAGAGAGGTATTGATTAATTATGACTGAGAAGCTTCAATTCCAGAATGACTTTGTTTCAATCAAATAAATACATTTACTTTAGATCTGTCTGTTGCAATACTTTACAGGTTACTTAGCTCAAATAACATTGAGAAAATGTGGTGAGGAGAGAAACTATACTCACCTTTGCATTAATGGGGTATTTAATTTGTGAGTTTTTCAGCTATAGCAATGAAGACAAATATTTTATAACAACAATGCATGCATAACATGCTGGGTAAAATATTGCATTTTCTAGTACGAGCATATACTAACGTACAAATTAGGAGCAGAAGTAGGTCAATCGGCCCCTAAGATCATGGCTAGTCTGTTTTTGTCTCGAATTCCACACTCCCATCTACTCCCGATAACCTTTGATTCCCTTGCCTAACAAGAATCTTATCTACCTCTGCCTTAAAAATAGTCAATGACCCCGCCTCCACCACCTTCTGAGGCAGAGTTCCAAAGTCGCACGACCCTCAGAGAAAAATATTTCTCTTCCTCTCTGTCCTAAAAGGCCAACCCCTAATTTTAAAACAGTGCTCCCTAGTTCTGGACTGACCCACAAGAGGAAACAGCTGTCCACATCCACTTTGTCAAGACCATTCAGAATCTTATATACTTCAATAAAGTTTCCCCTCACTCTTTTAAACTCCAGTGAAAACAAGCCCAGTCTGTCCGACCTTTCCTCATAAGACAATTCGCTCATACCAGGTATCAATAGCAAATAAGAATGTATTAAAAAACATGAAGAATTTTCCTTGTTAGAGTGAGGCATACTCTAGAAAGGTGATTTTAACCCTACTCGCTAACAGAAATTGGGTGCATTACCAGTTAAAATCACTGCTAAGTGTTTACCATTCCATTCACATTGCATTGCTGCCGGCCCTCATTTTAATCATGCAGTTCTTTCACTTGTCTGAGGAGTCCACCAAAGCCAGACATGGGCCTCTTAAATGCATGAAAGTCAGGGTCACGAGTATTATCTTAAGTGATCGAAATAGCTGAAGCCACTTGTATTTGCCTATGGCCAGCTCCTGGATTCAGCTTCCACTCTCTTCAGCTTGCCTGCACACTGCTATCTTGTGATGTGAGCTTGGATGATTCTGTGTCTGTTTTATCTGGTTCCAACCAGTTCTGTCTCCTCAGAGCCCTGAAGTTTTTAGTTTCACTTTTAGATAGGGACTGTCTCAAAAAAACAATCTTTGAAATCAGAGTCAGTGCACCTAACAACAAATCATCTGTTCAGACAACAGCTTGCACATGCTCCTTCACTGTTCTCACAAACTGCGGACTCCATCACACTCCCCCCCACCCCACCCCCACCACCCCCCTTCCACCTTGGGAAAAAGAAAGCTTTACCGTAGTAAAGTGTTCTTTACAACAATTCAGAAATACAGCAAGTTCTTAACATCATAAACATTTTAACAAACCGTACAGGCAACATTTTCATATTCCACAATTATACAGATCATATTTACAAAATTATCAGGGCTTAACCAATAACAAAACCAAGTAATTGTGACAATTAGGATTAGAAAGATTCAAACATCAAAAAATTATCATAACTCAGAACCATCCTTTTTTCTTACACCTCGTCTTTAAACTCTGGACAGGGTATCAACAATTACCTTTTTTCCCCCTGCAACATGCACAATTTTTAGTCTAAATGGCTATAACATCAAACTCCAGAGAAACAGCCTGAGGTTCTTTGTTCTGAACATTTCTAGAAACACAAGTGGGTCATGGTCTGTATAAACTAGAACTTTCCCCGACTATTTTTTACATACAGCTGTTGTAGAGCCAGTACAAGATTTTTAAAACCTCTTTCTCAATGGTAGAATACTTTCTTTGATGCTTATTAAGTTTCCTAGAGAAGTAGCTAACAGGCTGTTCCATATCAGCATCATCATCTTGGAGCAACACCGCTCCTACCCCTATGTTACTGCCGTCAATAACCTCCTTGAATGGCTTACTAAAATCTAGGGCTGCAAGAACATGCTCCTTTATCAAAATGGCCTTTAACTTCTCAAATGCCATTTGGCATGACTCTGACCATTCAAACTTTATGTTTTTCTTTAACAAATTTGTCAATGGGATGACTACTGTGTTGAAATTAGGGACAAATTTCCTGTAGAACCCACACATACCCAGAAATCATAACACTTCTTTCTTTGTCTTGGGTACAGGAAACTCTATTATTGCCTGAACTTTGGCCTCTCGTGGTAACACTTGACCTTAACCCACAATATGTCCTAAATAAGTGACTTTGGCCTTGACAAACTTACTCTTTGCCAGTTTTATGATGAGGTTGGCTTTGTTAGGGCTGCACAGTGGCGCAGTGGTTAGCACCGCAGCCTCACAGCTCCAGCGACCCGGGTTCAATTCTGGGTACTGCCTGTGCGAAGTTTGCAAGTTCTCCCTGTGACTGTGAATCCTCCCACAGCCAAAGACTTGCAGGTTGATAGGTAAATTGGCCATTATAAATTGCCCCTATATAGGTAGGTGGTAGGGGAATATAGGGAAGGTGGGGATGTGGTAGGAATATGGGATTAGTGTGGGATTAGTATAAATGGGTGGTTGGCACAGACTCGGTGGGCCGAAGGGCCTGTTTCAGTGCTGTATCTCTAAATAAATAAATAATAAATAGAGCTCTCAAATGTCTGACATGATCATTCCAAGTGTGACTGTACACCAAAAGGTCATCAATGTACACAACACAATTACTCAACCCAGCAATCCCTTCATTGGTAAATCTTTGAAATATAGCTGGTGCATTTTCATACCAAATGGCAGGACTTTACATTGGAACAGGCCATCTAGCGTCACAAAAGCAGAAATCTCTTTGACATGGTCGGTCAAGGGGACTTGCCAATATCCCTTAAACAAATCAATCTTGCTAACAAAGGCCAAGTCCTCCTCTCTCTCAATTACAATCCTTGAGATTTGGGATCGGATAGGAGTCCGTCTTAGTTACCGCATTAACCTTTCGGTAATCAATGCAGAATCTTTGAGAGCTGTCTGGTTATGGTATCAAAACGACAGGAGACCTCCAGCTACTTTGATTGGGTTCAGTTATATCATTATTTAACATGTATTGAATCTCCTCCCTGACTTCGGCCAATTTGCTGGGATTGAGTCTTTAGGGTTTTTTTTTAATTGGTTTAGCGCCCTGTACTTCAATCTCATGAATAACCAGAGAAGTATGACCTGGGTCATCTGCGCATACTTGCTTACATTCCCTCAATAGGTCAGCTCTGTCTTTCCTCTGTTTCTCAGGTAGGTGGTGTAGCACCTCATCCAGACCCTCCAACACCTTTGCATTCGCCAGCTTCACCGCAGGAGGCTCAATCTGAGAACTCTCAGTCTCAGACTCATCATCTGGTTTATCACATGCAACAGCATTACCATCTACATTCCCTACTACCTGTGCTACACCTACTGGCTGACTATGCTCACAGACATGATACCTCTTCAGCATATTCACATGACACACCCTTTGACTCTTCTGGCTTTATGGTGTACTAACTACATAGTTCACATCACTGAGTTTCCTTTTGATACAGTAGGGTCCACTCAACCTATGTTTCAAAGGTTCGCCAGGCAAAGCCAATAAGACTAGCACCATATCCCCGGGTTGAAAACTATGTGCCTTAGTTGTTCCGTCTGTTGGTACTTTCATCAACTGTTGAGAAGCCTTGAGATGTTGTTTAGCCACCGCAGAAGCAGACACATGATCTAGGAGGGTAGTTTCCTCCTCCTGTGCCAAAATTCTTTCCTTAATGAGTTTAAGGGGGCCGCTAACCTCATGCCCATAGACCAATTCAAAGGGACTGAAACTAGTAGACTCAGGTGGCGTGTCCCTAGTTGCAAATAACAAAAATGATATCCCTTTATTCCAATCCTGGGGATACTCACAACAGTAGGCCTGTTAGCGGGAATGAATCTAGAAGAATCACTCGACACTCAGGTCTGCTCCAATGTCAAACAGTTTATTTAAGTTACGCCGGCGGGGAGCAGGTCACTGGGCTGTCCAGATGCCTCTCCACCGAACAAAGGAAAATCATCAATACTTATACAGTTTCAAACAGTTACTCAGCCCATCCCGGCTGGACATGGTCCAATCATAATGATTACAGATTATATACATTGATTATTAAAGACCAATAGAAGCGGTTACCAGGCGTGAAAGGGGCTGCATGACCAACCCACAGACAGTTAGGGGATTACTCATGATGTTTTCCATTCCTTTCTAATCCCCATCCTTGGTTCTCATGTACGCACACCACCTTATCTTAACCTTGTTACAGGCTGGTATCTTTGTCAGCATTCCACAAGGACATCAGCTTTCCATTGAATAAGTCTTTGTTTGAATTTATGTTACTCAGCTCCTGTGTGAAATGTGGTCAAGTTGGCTAAGCCCCATGATGATTTGCAACCTCTTCATTGTTCACTAAGATTATATGTCACTGGTTACTCAAATAACATTTAAACAGTATGATATTTACTGTAGGTGCCTCTGCGCTTGGGAATACCCTTCAAAAATCCCCCCTTTCGGTAGGAGACTAGCCCTAGTCTCCTTAACCGGAACTAGTCGTTACCCCCCTTTTCTTTTAAACCGCCCGGTATTCCCTGCCTCAGACGTGCTGGCCAGTCACGTGATTTCAGGAATTCCAGTCATTCTAGATCAAATTGAGGTGATTCAACTGACTCTGTCCTCCGGACAGGCAAATCACCTTTCTTCCCTTTGCCTTGGTTTTTATCCTCTTTCGTCGTACATATTTCCTGCATGATCGGCAGGCCAGTATGCCCCATGCTATGGCCAGGATCAACTGTATCCCTACCAGTACGTGTGATACTATCTAAATCCAGGGGTGGATGTTCACATTCATCCCCCAGTCCCAAATCTTCTTCCACCAACTCTGGTTCTGCAATTCTTATCAGTATCTTTTTCCAGATTTTTGATTTTTGTCTGCAGTTGGTGGTGAAGCTTAATGGATTGACCCACCCTGAGCCTTAATTCCCTTAATACTTCAGCTAAGTGTGGGATGGGGGCCTGTTCTGTCTCCTCATAATCCTGGAGGTGGTCATGATTGGTGATGTTAATGATTTCGGTATCTCTGCGCTGAACCTGAATGATTCGAGCTTGTCCTATAGTGACGGGTCATAAAGGCGTAAAGCAAAAATTTGGATGTGGGATAGGACATTGTAACGGAAGGAACTTTCTGTAATAGAGACACAATATTTTCCTTTACCTCCGTAGCCTGTTCTGGCGAATATATGGGGGCAGGTATGATTTCTATGACACAACCATTGGGTCGATTGAACCCACATTCATCCAATTCTCCCTGCCCCACTGGGTGAGGACGTACTGTAATGTCCCCCCTTTGCTTGCATCCCGTAAGGGAGATTCCATATAGTGTATTGTTTCTGAGTATGGCGGAGGCTTCAGTTAAATAGTAGCGGAGGGAGGTATTACCCCGGACGACCCCAATATTTTCCAACTGGTAATGGGGAATTGGCCCTGAGTCCCGTGTGACTATAGGGATCATCAGGACTATTCCCACTCCCATACCTTTGCCCATTTCGCAATCTGGGATCACTGGGTATACTCTGATGAGTCCTTTCAGAGTACAGTTGTCCAGTGTCCTTTTTCTCTCTGCTAAGCGAGCTAGATGTGGGCTGTCTATCCAATCGGGCACCTCCCCCCTTTGGATCTGATCGAGGTTGTGTCGTGTCTGTCCCACCATCCACAAGCCATAAGTGTGACAGAGTTGTCCCTGCCTTGGCTTTCTGGCATCTTCCTTTTCTCTATCGATGAGGTGATTGATGGTTTTGTCATGGGCTTCTAATATCGTAATTCCATCTAATTGTATTCCCATGCCCTCCTCTCCCAGATTGGCCTGATTCTCCTGATTTTTCTCTGCTCTCTGTAAGAGTTCCTTCATTATTCCTTTAAGTTGTTCCACCTTTTCATTTAGACCTTGTATGTCCAGTGAGTTTACTACGGTGGTACCGGTATTGAATCCAGTAGCAACATTGTTAGCTATTCCCCTTTTTGTTCTATAAAGCTGATCCTGGCCTCTAAATCTAGTGGCACCCATGGCATCGGCAGCCTGCTGCTTTACAACCTTACTTAATACACTATATATATTTCTCACCTGTTCTGTGCAATATTCCGGCATCTGTAGTCCCGAGATATTGATCAGGACAGGCACAATCTCATGTTTAACATTGTCATATAATATTTTGCCTTCGTTAAATAGTACAATTCCATTCTCTGGTCCTTTAGTGATTGTGGGGCATGGCAATTTCTCAGGTTGGGTGGTGGTTAATACGGGGCATGGTGTCAGAGGGGGAGGAAAACATCACCCACCTCCTCATAATACCCACATAATCCCACCCCCTTTCTATAGGTAGTCATGGGCTGAGGTCCGACAGGTGGTGCGCACAATATTCCGAATGCGCACCTATCAGGTTTTTTTTGTTTCACTTTGTCGGCTGCAACTGACTCTTGTTGCATCAGTGGAGCACTGTATGCATACTTTATCTTTTCCCGAATGGACTTGTAACCATGCATTCAAACAAGCTTTATCTCTCCTCCAGTCCTTGGCTGCTGGGATACATATACCATGAGTGAAATTATACAAGACTGCGTAGCTCATGTAGTTACGTTCCTCTTGTGTTTGTTGTAGCTCCAGTGGTGCATCAGCATTCTCTTGTGCTTGTAGTGCCCACTGTGGTTTCATCGCTTCGGGTGTTTTAATCTGGGGATTTAAACCAAATGACCTGGTCGTCACCAGGTGTTAGTTCCTGGTCTACTCGTTTCCTCACCTGTGTGAGCTGAAAACGTTCTATTGTTTAAGGGTTAATAGCTGTGTCATTTTATAATTGTACCATCTCTATCTCGGCTAGTTCGTGTCTGTACTGCCATCGGATTTGTTTCTGAGCACGCTGCGCTCGTGCCTGAGTGGTGATCCATTTGAATACCACCCAGACTCCGGTTAACATCATCACCACTCCCAGTCCCCCAAAAATTCCATTCTCGAACGTCAGTTGCGACCAGTGTTTCCATCGGCCCTTCCCTTTACCATTACTTTGTCTCCCACAACAGGCACCTTTGTCTGTTCCTCTTTCATGTCTGTTTCTATAGAATCTCCTGCCTCAGCTCATGCAGTTGTCTGCACAGCTCCTTCACAAATCTTTTGACCCTTTCTCTCGCGGGTCCTACTTCCTCACTACCTGCTACGACATACCTTGAAAGTCTCATCACCCTTCCTGTCATTAGTTCAGTTGCTCTACATGTAACAAATCACATCTGCACACTTACACTGGTATTCCAATGTCATGCCACATATTCGCAACTCTCAGGTGATCTTATCAAAAGATCAAAAATGGCCAGACTTTCAAATGTAGCTCTCTTAAAAACTCATATCTCCAAGAGAAAACTATCAATTGCCAGTCTTATCTACACTTTCCTGACTTTCACTGGAAAATTCGAGGCTTCTTGGAAATTTCACATGATATTAATTTAGCTGTTTGAATTCTAATTTCACCATTTGTTTATCCCCAGAATTCCTTTATTAGCTCTTGCATCAGCCAGATCTGAATGCCAATTTCCAGTAATTATAATTCTATTTCATTTTGAGCCCTGAAGAACCTTTACAATTAATATTCATAATTCCTTAAAACAGAAATCAAACATTTCCATTTGATTCCAGGCATTACTGTATATTGTTTGTGTTTTTTTTAACCTTAGATGATATTTTAATTCCTTAAATAACTTGCCAAATTAAACTGGATTTTCGACATCTCAGATTATTTCAAATTCAAATAACAGTAAATTTCCCTTTGAATGCTTTAAATAACCACTCATATCAATTTAATTTTGTTTATTGATTCCAATTTCTTATGCCCAGACTTGGTGATATTCCATTTTTTTTTACATTAAAGACAGAAGTGCTTGCAACTATTTCTCCTTCTCAAGCACTTTGTCTCATTGATAAAGATAGCTGCAGCAAGGTTAATTTCTTTGCTTGTCTCCAAGGGGGCGGAGCAAAGCATTGTCAGCTGTGTCGCTTTACGTAACCTTTTTTTTCCTTACGAAAAGAACTAAACTCCATTTTAAACGTTTTTTTGGTATCCTTAGGATTTTAAAACAACAAAATCTTTAGTAACATCAACTTCAAAGGAAACCATCTCCATCAGGAAAGACAGCATTTTCGATTAAACTCCAATTATTTCCAAACTTTTAGCATCTTTTCTAAGAGATTTCTAGTCCAAGGATTTTATACGACCAGGATGATTCCAAATTCCGGTTCACGTCAATGAACATTTAAAGTTTTCCTCAACTTAACAGGTTAGTTAACCTTAACAGTATTAATTTAATTCAGACTTATTAACTTATAATACTTATTAACTACACACAGAACAGAATAGCACGTGCTTTTTTTAAAAGATAGGTAGATTACGTCATTTTTCTTCTTCGGGCGCCTTTTCAAATGACTGTAATGAAACCAAAAACTAAAGAAAAAGTTATTTAACATTCTTACAACTAAAGACTTAACACCAGCTTCTTAAACAAACTTTAAACAGACAGCATCTTTCCTATATCTCCTTTGTTTATCCTTCTCTCAAACCAATATCTAATTTGTTTTGACATTTGCTACTTAAAAACAGTCAGTAAAACATGTCTTCAAGTTTAGATTGCAAAATAAAGCGATAGCAATGTTTCCAATTAAAGCAATGTTTTAAACTTCAAATTGGATTTCTGCCAGACATCTTCAGACCTTCAAGGCTGAAGCTTATCTCTTAGAAAATTGTTCATTGTCTTTTCACAGTTGCAAAACCAACTTTAAAAAAATAAAACTTTAACTTAAAATATAATTCAAGTTTATATCCCATTCCTGGGTGCACAATCTTAAATCAAAATGAACACACTCAACAATCACTTTTCACACTCATTCAATTCCAAACAACTTAATAGACTCATGCTTTCAACATTAAAGCCAGACAACAAAGAGTTAACGACAGTTAGTTCTACAGAACACAAGTTCTACAGAACACAAGCTGTATATTCCAGGGATATTCAATTCATTCGTGGACGCTTCCAACATTCACACATTTGAATATAAGACACAGTAACTTGGTTTTACTCTAAAACATAGTCTTTTATGTCATTCTGCCATAAACTTAGTGAATGCTTTTCTTCTTTTTGTCACCACTCCCTTTGTTTTGCGGCAGGGTCGTGGGGATTCCAATTAGATTTAATCATCTTATCGACAAGTTTCTTGTTCTTAACTGCCAAATAACACATAAGGGAACCCTCTGGTCCCCGCTCGAGCTCCATCTTTTCACTGGCCAGGCTTGGGTAGGATTGAACCGTTAGAAATCTACTCTCAGAGGTCCGCTTTCAATCTAGCGCAACTTGTAGTAGACCGTCTCCTGGCTAACTGTCGGGTCACAAGTCTGTCAGTGTTTTACACAACAAGCTTCTGATATATTCCAAGCCCTCCTCGACAGTGCCCTACGTATCTTAATGAACTACCTACCACCGTTTGACCATTGGTCAGATCCTGTTCACAAATTTGGAATTCGTTGGTTGCTGAACACCAGCCAGTCCCGGGATAAATTTTGAGCACTTATTATGAGTAAGTATACTCACCCAGTACCTCTGATGGTATCAACGACAGCCGATTCCTGCTCGTCCCAAGTTCAGAATCAGGCTCCGGCCAACTCCCCCTTGGCCTCTTAGTTCCCTTTGCCCACTTGATGATGGCCGTCACGTGGGACTAAGTCCTCTTAATTCAGGCTCAAGCTGGGTGATTGGGATATCGGGGTTACAGAAGAGCTGACTTACACCTGATCCTGCCGACTACGCCAATTGTTAGCGGGAATGAATCTAGAAGAATCACTCGACACTCAGGTCTGCTCCAATGTCAAACAGTTTATTCATAGTTACGCCGGCGGGGAGCAGGTCACTGGGCTGTCCTGATGCCTCTCCACCGAACAAAGGAAAATCATCAATACTTATACAGTTTCAAACAGTTACTCAGCCCATCCCGGCTGGACATGGTCCAATCATAATGATTACAGATTATATACATTGATTATTAAAGACCAATAGAAGCGGTTACCAGGCGTGAAAGGGGCTGCATGACCAACCCACAGACAGATAGGGGATTACTCATGATGTTTTCCATTCCTTTCTAATCCCCATCCTTGGTTCTCATGTACGCATACCACCTTATCTTAACCTTGTTACAGGCTGGTTTCTTTGTCAGCATTCCACAAGGACGTCAGCTTTCCATTGAATAAGTCTTTGTTTGAATTTATGTTACTCAGCTCCTGTGTGAAATGTGGTCAAGTTGGCTAAGCCCCATGATGCCTTGCAACCTCTTCATTGTTCACGAAGATTATATGTCACTGGTTACTCAAATAACATTTAAACAGTATGATATTTACTGCAGGTGCCTCTGCGCTTGGGAATACCCTTCAACAAGGCCTTAATCAGACTCTTTTGGGTTTGGTGATACCTCTCCAAAGCACCTTGGAACTGCAAATGATAAGCAGATGACTTGAGCTGCTTCACTCCTAAATTACACATGACCTCCTGAAATACACCTGACATGAAATTTTACCCCTGGTCAGACAATTTCTTTTAGCAACACATACCTAGTGAAAATCTGGACCAAATCCTCAAGCACAACAAATTCTGTGATTTTCTTCATTGGTACTGCCTCTGGAAATCGAGTGGACAAATCCATGATGGTCAGGAGATACTTATGACCTGACTTAGTCATAGGTAAGGCACCAACATAATCGAGATGGACCCTACTCAACTGTTCATCAAATGCAGATATCGGTACTAATGGGGCTGGCTTAATTGAAGGCTGTGGCTTTCCAACCATCCAACGTGTCTTATGAACGTCAACCACATCCTTTTGCAGCTTCAGCCAGTACAGCCATTACCCTAGCTTGAGTCTTCCAAATACCCAAATGACCCGCGACTGGAATTTCATTGGCATTTCTCAAAATCACTGTGGTAACAAGGAGGGACAGCAATTTGATGGACTACAGCTCAATCCTCATCAGCGGTCCTCTGGGGAGGTCTCCACTTCCTCATCAAAATGTCATTCTTGACCTAATAACACCAAGGGACCTTTTCAGCCTCTGCCTCAGAACACACTATCTGAGACAAGCTCCTCAAATCAGGGTCTGCCTGTTGTGCCTCAATCAAGGAAGATCTGCTAAATAATTCATCATTGTTAGTTTTGGAGCCTTTAACACTAACATCCCCATCCAAATCCTTGAAAAAGGTTTCAGCCAACCAAACATCGGAATTGTCCTCCACAACAACTCTATCTGTCTCATCTTGTTTAAGCCTATGAGCCTAGGACCTAGTCACAACACAATCCAGGAATAGTCCAGAAAACTCTTCCTGCAAAACCTCAGTTTCCACAGCCTCAGCTGGCTTCCCCAAAACCACTGGAGACACTAGTACCTTATCCCTAGCCAAATCATTTCCTAGCAAAAAATCCACACCTTCAATAGGCAAACTAGGAACAACTTTGGCAGTAACTGGACCAGTGACTAAATCACATTTTAAATAAACCCTATACATAAGGGAACAGATAACTAATTACCATCAATACCCTGAACTCACACCTTCGTATTCAGTGAACTACTGGGGAAGAAATTCATGTAATCTGTCAATATCGGTGACTGTGCCACCCCTGTATCTCTAAGGGTAATAATTAACTTGCCTGCCTCACCAGACAAAAGTGGGGACACTTCACCTTCAAACAGAAAACTTCTATCGTTTTCTGCAATCTGATTCACTGTATCAGTGAACGTGGGAAAAACTATCTGCTTGTCGTGAACGCTACCTGCTAGGATAGTATTTCCTGGGGGGGACACCATTTGACTGTACAAATGCGACGGACTTGTTTTTCCACTTCTAACACTCAACCATCACATGTCGTTTTTATGACAAAAATAGCATGTCGGTCTCCTTGAACCAAACTTGTCCTCTGGACTTTCTCTTTTACTAAACTGATGTGTGTCTATTTCTTTACCTTTGCCATCTTTCTCAATAGGGCCAGATCTCTTTTCATTACCAAACATCCTATCTTTCCAATTTCCCTGAAAGTTTCCATATTCGGATATGTGACTGCTGTTCTTGTAAATCAATTCATAATCACCTGCCACTACTGCGGCTTCCTTTATTTTACAGACTTTATGTTCTTCTAGGTGGGACTTTATTCCCGAAGGGACACTATTCTTGAATTTTTCCATCAGAATCACTTCTCGAAGGCTCTCAAAATCTAGTGCGACCTTCATTGATCTGTGCCACCTACCATACACTATTGCCTTCTCTCCAGCAAATTCCACATATGTTTGACCCTGTTTACTTTCTAAATTTCTGAATTTTTGTCTCTAGGCCTTTGGTACTAACTCATAGGCATTGAGAACAGCAGTTTTTACTTTGCCATAGTCCTGAGTTTTCTTCTAAAAGAGATGAGTGCACTTCCAAAGCTTTGCCTATGAAAACACTCTGTCAGAGTATTGTCTAAGATGATATAGGAAAATTCAGATTTGTGGCTATTTTCTCAAATGACATGAAATACATTTCTGCTCCCTCCTCGCTAAATTCGGGTACCAAGTGAGCATTCTTTTGTCTGGGTGATTCTCACCTTTCACGTCCAATGCATATTCATGGACTCTGAACCTTTCTCTTTCAAATTCTAATTTCTCCCTTTTTAAATTTTCCTTTTCCCTTTCTCTTTTGAATTCAAGATTTTTATTTCTCTTTCTCTTTTGAATTTCATCCTCTCTATTTCGACTTGTCTCATTTCCCTGTCTTTTGAGAATTTAATTTGGCTCATTTTACTTGAGCACTATCAGAAATAACCTTTTCTTTCTCAAGCTTCAAGTGAGAAGCCAATCCTTGCTTCCTTAGTTCCTGGGCTTACACTGACACCCACATGCTCTGCTACAGCAATCAAATTAACTTTTGTCAACTGTTCCAAGGCACTAAGAGACAAATCCTTTCTCTCCACAAAGGCCTGAGCATCAAAGGTACTCATGTTGATTTCTCGCTGAATACATTAAAAGTGAATGTGAAATCTTGTTTGTTAAAAGTCTGGAAAATTCCAGTGAACTCGTTTCACAGCCTAATTTGGATCAATCCCAGATGAGACCCTAAATTTTGGTATGATCCCTGTGAGCTCAACAAACTAAAAGAACCAAATTTACTGAATGGTTTTTCCATTGGAGTCAAACGGGCAAGATTTCACTTTTATAACTTTTACTTTAACAATCAAACCAAAATTAACATTAATTAAACATGAATTGACAGACAAATCACAGTCAATATATTTATTAAAAATTACATATTAACTATCAGATGCAACAAACATAGATCTCAAGGATTTATTGGACAGTCTACTCAACGTATATAGCACCAATTACAGCCACAAAGTTCTTCAAAGCTCTGAACTTCTTCAGGTAAATCTCCAGTTTCTTTCTTTCACGAGGCAGACATTGATTCTCATCTGACAGCAGTTCCCCTTCAACCTGAACACCATGGGTACGGTTTTCACCAAAAACAGCGTACTACTCCAGAATCTCCTCAGCTCTGCTCATGACAGTCTTGATGGCGTGGATCCACCAGTATTACCTCAAGTAACTGAAACAGCTGCAGTCACTCACATTTGCCAATGGCCAGCTCCTGAATTCACCTTCCACTCTCTTCATCTTGTCGGCACACTGCAGTCTTGTGATATGAGCTTGGCTGGTTCTGAGTCTGTTTTATTTGGTTCCAAACAGTTCTGTCTCTCCAGAACCCTGAAGTTTTTAGTTTCACTTTTTGTTAGGGACTGTCTCCAGAAAAAATCTTTGAAACCAGTGCACCTAACAGAACATTCAACTAGTCATCTGTTCAGATAACAGCTTGCATATGCTCCTCAACTGGTCTCGCAAACCGCGGACACCATTATTTTACGCCCTTGTTCAGAAAGGGTTTAAGGATAAATCCAGCAACTACAGGGCAGTCAGTTTAACCTTGGTAGGAAAGCTTTTAGAAATTATAATCCGGGTCTAAATTAACAACCACTTCGACAAATGTGGATTAATTAAGGTAAGCCAGCACGATGTGTTTAACTAACGAGTTTTTTGATGCGGTAACAGAGAGGTTTGATGAGGGTAATGTGGTTGATGTGTTGTACATGGACTTCCACAATGTGTTTGATAAAGTGCCACATAATAGATTGACCAGCAAAATTGAAGCCCATGGAATAAAAGGGCCAATGGCAGCTTGGCTATGAAGTTGGCTGAGTGACAGAAAATAGAGCGTTGTGGTTAATGTTTAGTTTTGGGCTGGAAGAAGGTTCCCCAGGTATTGGTACTAGGACCACAGCTTTTCGTGATCCATATTAATGTCTTAGGCTTGGGTGTACAGGGCACAATTTCAAAATTTGCAGATGACTCAAAACATGGATGGATTGAGCACTGTGAAGAGAATAGTGATCAACTTCAAGAGGTTGTAGACAGGCTGGTGGAATGAGCAGACACATGGCAGATGAAATTTAATGCAGGAAAGTGTGAAGTGATACATTTTGGTAGGAGGTATGAGGAGAGACAACATAAAATAAAGGGTAATTTCTAAAGCGGGTGCAAGAACAGAAAAACCTGGGGGATATGTGCATTAATCATTGAAGGTGGCAAGGCAGCTTAAGAAAGTGGTTAAAAAGGCATACGGGATCCTGGGCTTCACAAATAGAGGCGTAGGATACAAAAGCAAGGAAGTTATGATGAACCTTTATAAAGCACTAGTTCAGCATCAACTGGAGTGTTGTGCCCAATTTTGGGCACCACATTTCAGCAAGGATATGAAGGCTTTAGGGGGGTGCAGAAAAGATTTATGAGAATGGTTCTAGGCATGAGGGACTTCAGTTATGATAGATTGGAGAGGCTTTTTTTTCCCCCTTAGAGCAGAGAAGATTGAGAGGCGATTTGATGGAGGTGTTCAAAATCATATATACCTTCGTATGGCTGGGGAAACAGTTATAGTTCGATGTCGAGGTTAACAGTCCATTCACCAACTTCAGCTGATGCATGTGAATGGTTGTAATGCCACCAAGAATGGATCTCTCAGGGTAAGAGTTCAATATGTGGGCGATGGTCCAACTTGGATGGCCACAGTCACAATTCATGCTGGTCTTCATATTCCACTTGTGGAGCAAGTGGCCACATCTTCCGTGGCCCGTCCTCAAGCAGTTGAGGGTTGTCCAGATTTTCAATGGGAGGTTGAAACCTGGGACTTCACCACTCAGGTCAGTTACCAGGTTGCGGTTAGTGATGTTAGCAGTCAACTAGCAGGTGTGCCATCAAGAGGTGGAGCCGGTTGGTTATGCGTGGGCGGCTGATTTGATCTCTAAGGTGCATGCGGAACTGTCGGTTGCTAATCACACAGCAGATGACCTTGGAGAGTTTCAGCAGCATGCCTATACGCCACATTGTCTCAGAGGCACAGGAGGGCTGAATTTAATGGAGTCCCCCAGATATTGGTTCAGAGGCGGGAGAGCCCACCTGTCACCTTCTCGTCGTTCTAGAATTTAGTCGGGGGCGGGATATGCCAGCAACGGCCTCCCACCCAGAGGGAAATTAATGCCTTTAAGTGGCCTATTACTGGCCACTTAAGGGCCCTCTCCTGCTGCCACTGGGATTTAACCAGTGGCAGGGGGGACCTCCGCCACACGGGATGGTCACCCAGTAAAACATGGTAACCTCCCTGCGGGCTTGGTTGGGGGAGTTCCCTCCTCCGTGGGCAATCTGTGGCCCAGGGAGGCCCCCTGCTGGGAAACACTCTATCTATCTTAACCCCTCTCCCCCTGCACTAAACGCCCACCCTTCACCCACCTCACTTAGGCCTGCCAATCTGGCCCCAGCAAGCCTGCCTCACTTAGCTTGGATCTGGGCTCCAGCGCTGGGCCTGGGTCCAAGGCCTCTTGCAGTACTGGCAGTGGCCACTGTTCCCGGTGGCACTGGCAATACTACTGAGCTGCAATCCTCTCATTGGCCAGCAGCTCTTGGAGGCGGGACCCCTGTCTTTAAAGGGACGGGGATCCCGGCGCTGGGTACTTAAGTGTCTGAGTACCATTAGATCACACCGGGTGGGCTCTGAAAGGGTGAAGCGGGGCTCCACTCGCCTTTTTGGCCTGGTGCCGGGAGCCCCACCGCTACGACAAATCCAGCCGAAATCAACAAAGGTGGTTCCTGTCTTCGGGCCTTTCTGAAAACAGGCCTCAATATGTGAGGTCAGTGTCAGGACCTGCTCGGAGCAGTTAAGGCCTGTGCAAAAACCTGCTGGTTGGGGGGGTGCATCACCACTTCCAGGATAGGACTCAGTCTATTTAGCAGGAGGGATTCCAGGACCTTGTATGTTATTGAGTGCAGAGTGATGAGGATCATGAGGGTTCTTGACAGAGTAGATAGAGAGAAACTGCTTACATTGATGGAAGGATCAAGAACCCAGAGGACATCAATTAAGATGATTGGGGAAGAACCATGATGGTATGAGGAAGAACTTTTTTACACAGCAACTGGTGAGGATGTGGAATGCATTGCCTTAGTTTGTAGTGGAGGCAGATTCAATCATGGCTTTCAAAAGGGAATTGGATAAGCACTTAAAGAGAAAAAAATTTGCAGGCTATGGGGATAGGGTGGGAAGGTGGGACTTGTCGTTCTTGCAGAGAGCCGGCACGGACACGACAGGCCGAAAGACCTCTTTCTGGGCTGTAACCATTCTATGATTCTAGGTCATACCCTGTCAATTTTTTATGGTATTGCATCAATTCCAGTGCTATAGCAATACTGGAGCAGCTTGGCCAGAGGTGCAGCTAGCACAGGTCTTTATCATTGCAGCCCATAGCCTCTGCTTTGTTCAATGCATTCAGCCATTTCTTGATGCCACTTGGACTGAATGAATTTGTTGGAGGCTGGCATCTGTGATAGAGGGGATCTCAGCAGGCAGCCTAAAATAATCATCCCCTTGATACATCTGGCTGAAGATGGTTGTAAATGCTTTTGTATGCAGGTGCAGGGCTATGCCATTATTGGGAATGGGTCTGTTCTTGGAGCCTTCTCCTCCTGTTAGTTGATTAATGTACACCATCATTCACGACTGAATGTCACAGGGCTGCAGATTTTTGGGCCTGATTGTGGGATTGGTTAGCACTGTTAGAGCATTCTGCGCATACTGCTTTTGCTGTTTAGCTTGACCAGGTTGGCACTTCTTTTTCAAGTATGCATGGTGTTGCTCCTCACATACTCTTCTACAGTACTCATTGAACCAGGCTTGGTCATCTGACCCAATGGTGATGGAGGAGTGAAGGATATTCTAGGCCAGGAGTTTGCAAATTATGGTTGTATACAGTTCGAACACTACTGAGAGCCCACAGCACCTCATGGATGTCCAGTTTTGAACTGAAAGATCTTTTCCTAATTATCCCATTTAGCACAGTTGGAGGGTGTCCTCATTGTGAAGATGGGACTTGGTCTTCATAAGGACTGTGCGATGAGCAACCCTGCCAATGCTGACAGGGACAGATGCGTCTGCGACAGGTAAATTGGTGAGGATGAGATTAAGTAGATTATTCCCTTGTGTTAGTTCTTTCACCAGGACATGCGCGATGCCAATATCATCACCCTCTATAAAAACAAAGGTGACCGCGGTGACTGCAACAACTACCGTGGAATCTCCCTGCTCAGCATAGTGAGGAAAGTCTTTGCTCGAGTCGCTCTAAACAGGCTCCAGAAGCTGGCCGAGCGCGTCTACCCTGAGGCACAGTGTGGCTTTCGTGCAGAGAGATCTACTGTTGACATGCTGTTCTCCCTTCGTCAGATACAGGAGAAATGCCGTGAACAACAGATGCCCCTCTACATTGCTTTCATTGATCTCACCAAAGCCTTTGACCTCGTCAGCAGACGTGGTCTCTTCAGACTACTAGAAAAGATTGGAAGCCCACCAAAGCTACTAAGTATCATCACCTCATTCCATGACAATATGAAAGGCACAATTCAACATGGTGGCTCCTCATCAGAGCCCTTTCCTATCCTGAGTGGCGTGAAACAGGGCTGTGTTCTCGCACCCACACTTTTTGGGATTTTCTTCTCCCTGCTGCTTTCACATGCGTTCAAGTCCTAGGGTGCCTTCACTATGAGGTCATTAATTAATCCTATCTCATTGCACAATACTGGGTCTAGTATAACCTGCTCTCTGGTTGGGTCCAAAAACATTCTATGATCTCCTCAATTAGGCTAGCTTTGCCAACCTGATTTTTCCAGTCTATATGTAGATTAAAATCCCCCATGATTATCGCCGTACCTTTCTGACAAACTCCCATTATTTCGTCCTTTATACCCCGTCCTACCATGTAGTTACTGTTAGGGGGCCTGTACACCACTTCCGCAAATGCCTTCTTGCCTTTATCATTTCTCATCTCTACCCAAACTGCTTCTACATCCTGGTTTCCTGAACTTAGGTCATCCCTCTCTATTGTGCTTATATCATCAATAATTAACAGAGCCACCCCTCCACCTTTTCGTAGCTTCCTGTCCTTCCTAAATGTCATGTATCCTTATAGGTGCCAATCTATGTCATCCTGCAGCTATGTCCTTGTAATGGCTATGTCTTTGTAAGAGCTATCAGATCATGCTTATTTACTTCTACTTGCGCTATCAGTTCATCTGTTTGTTGCGAATGCTGCATGCATTCAGATGCAGAGCCTTTAGTTTTGTCCTTTTATTGTCTTTGTAACGTCTAGCCTTATCTGCTGATTTACTCTTAGATTTGTACTCTTTGTCCCTTCCTTTAACCTTTTTTAATCATTTCCCATATTAGTACCTTTCTCTCTTGCCTTGTCTCTGCTCCTTGATTTACCACATTTTCCCAATTTGATCCCTTGCCCCCACTATTTAGTTGAAAACCCTCTCTACTTCCCTAATTTTGTGGCTTGCTAGAACACTGGTCCCAGCACGGTTCAGGTGCAGACCGTCCCAAAGGTACAGCCTCCACTTTCCCCAGTACTGGTGCCAGTGCTCCATGAACCGGAACACCAGTCTTTGAGCCACATATTCATTTCTTTAATATTATTTGCCCTACTTTATTTGCATGTGGCTGATGTCATAATCCAGAGATAATTAACCTTTGAGGTTCTGCTTCTTAACTAGGTGCCTAGCTTCTCATACTGACTATGTATAACCTCTATGTCTATGTAGAGCCTTAAACCTTGAACCTTGGGGGAGGCGGTGGCATAGTAGTTTTGTCACTGGACTAGTAACCCAGAGATCAAGGGTATTGCTCTGGGGGCATGGGTTTGAATCCCACCACAGCAGAAGGTGGAATTTGAATTCAGTTAATAAATCTGGAATTAAAAGCTAGTCTAATGATGGCCATGAAACCATTGTCAATTGTTGTAAAAAAAAAACCCAGCTGGTTCACTAATGCCCTTTCGGGAAAGAAATCTGCTGTCCTTATCTGGTCTGGCCTACATGTGACTCCAGACCCACAACAATGTGGTTGACTCTTACATGGCCAAGCAAGCCACTTAGTTGTATCGAACCGCTACGAAGTCAATAAAAAATGAATGAAACTGGATGGACCACCCAGCATCGACCTAGGCACCGGAAACAACAACCGCAAACAAAGCCCTGTCGACATTGCAAAGTCCTCCTTACTAACATCTGGGGGCTTGTGCCAAATTTGGGAGAGCTGTCCCACAGACTAGTCAAGCAACAGCCTAACATAGTCATACTCACGGAATCATACCTTACAATGTCCCAGACACTGCCAACACCATCTTTGGGTATGTCCTGTCCCACCAGCAGGACAGACCCAGCAGAGGTGGTGGCACAGTGGTATACAGTCGGGAGGGACTTGCCCTGGGAGTCCTCAGCATCGACTCCGTACCCCATGAAGTCTCATGGCATCAGGTCAAACATGGGCAAGGAAACCTCCTGCTGATTACCACCTACCCCTCTCCCTCAGCTGATGAATCAGTACTCCTCCATATTGAACACCACTTGGAGAAAGCACTGAGGGTGTCAATGGCGCAGAATGTACTCTGGGTGGGGGACATCAATGTCTATCACCAAGAGTGGCTCGGTAGCACCACTATTGACCGAACTGGCCGAGTCCTAAAGGACATAGCTGCCAGACTGGGTATGCGGCAGGCGGTGAGGGAAAAACATACTTGACCTCATCCTCACCAATCTGCCTGCCGCAGATGCATCTGTCCTTGACAGTATTGGTAGGATTGACCACTGCACAGGCCTTGTGAAGACGAAGTCCTGCCTTCACATTGAGGATATCCTCCATCGTGTTGTGTGGCACTATCACCGTGCTAAATGGGATAGATTTCAAACAGATCTAGCAATGCAAAACTGGGCATCTGTGAGGCGCTGTGGGCCATCAGCAGCAGCAGAATTGTACTCAATCACAATCTGTAACCTCATGGCCCAGCATATCCCCCACTTTACCATTACCATCAAGCCAGGAGACCAACCCTGGTTCAATGAAGAGTGCAGGAGGGCAAGCCAGGAGCAGCACCAGGCATACCTCAAAATGAGATGTCAACCTGGTGAAGCTACAACACAGGACTACTTGCATGCCAAACTGCGTAAGCAGCATGCGATAGACAGAGCTAAGCGATCCCATATCCAACGGATCACATCTAAGCTCTGCAGTCCTGCCACATCCATCCGTGAATGGTGGGACAATTAAACAACTAACTGGAGGAGGTGGCTCCACAAATATCCCCATCCTCAATGATGGGGGAGCCCAGCACATCAGTGCGAAAGATAAGGCATTTGCAACAATCTTAAGCCAGAAGATCCATCTCGGCCTCCTCCTGAAGTCCCCAGCATCACACATGCCAGACTTCAGCCAATTCAATTCACTCCGCATCATATCAAGAAACGACTGAAGGCACTGGATACTGAAAAGGCTATGGGCCCTGACAACATTCCGGCAATACTACTGAAGACCTGTGTTCCAGAACTTGCCGCGCCCGTAGCCAAGCTGTTCCAGTACAGCTACAACACTGGCATCTACCCAGCAATGTGGAAAATTGCCCAGGTATGTCCTGTACACAAAAAGCAGGACAATTCCAACCTGGCCAATTACTGCCCCATCAGTCTACTCTCAATCATCAGTAAAGTGATGAAAGGTGTCATCAACAGTGCCTTCTAGCGGCACTTGCTTAGCAATAACCTGCTCAGTGATGCTCAGTTTGGGTTCCGCCAGGACTACTCAGCTCTTGACCTCATTACAGCCTTGGTTCAAACATGGACAAAAGAGCTGAGCTCAAGATGTGAGGTGAGGTGAGAGTGACTGCCCTTGACATCAAAGCAGCATTTGACCGAGTATGGCATCAAGAAGCCCTAGCAAAACTGAAGTCAATGGGAATTAGGGGGAAAACTCTCCGCTGGTTGGAGTCATACCTAGCGCAAAGGAAGATGATTATGGTTGTTGGAAATCAATTATCTGAGCTCCAGGACATCACTGCAGGAGTTCCTCAGGGTAGTGTCCCAGGCCCAACCTTCTGCAGCTGTTTCATCAATGACCTTCCTTCAACCATAAGGTCAGAAGTGGGGATGTTCGCTGATGATTGCACAATGTTCAGCACCATTTGCGACTCCTCAGATACTGAAGCAGTCCGTGTAGAAATGCAGCAAAACCTGGACAATATCCAGGCTTGGGCTGATAAGTGGCAAGTAACATTCGCAGCACACAAGTGCCAGTCAATGACCATCTCCAACAAGAGAGAATCTAACCATCTCCCCTTGACATTCAATGGCATTACCATCGCTGAATCCCCCACTATCAACATCCTAGGGGCTACCATTGACCAGAAACTGAACTGGAATAGCCATATAAATACCATGGCTATAGCAGCAGGTCAGAGGCTAGGAATCCTAAGGCGAGTAACTCACCTCCTGACTCCCCAAAGCCTGTCCACCATCTACAAGGCACAAGTCAACTGTATGATGGAATGCTCTCCACTTGCCTGGATGGGTGCAGCTCCAACAACACTCAAGCACCTTGACATCATCCAGGACAAAGCAGTCCTCTTGATTGTCACCCCATGCACAAACATTCACTCCCTCCACCACCGACGCACAGTGGCAGCAGTGATTACTATCTGCAAGATGCACTGCAGCAAAGCACCAAGGCTCCTTAGACAGCACCTTCCAACCCGTGACCTCTACCACCGAGAAAGACAAGGGCAGCAAATGCATGGGAACACCACCACCTGCAAGTTCCCCTCCAAGTCACGTCCCATCCTGTCTTGGAACTATATCGCCATTCCTTCACTGTTGCTGGGTGAAAATCCTGGAACTCCCTTCCTAACAGTACAGTGGGTGTACCTATCCCACGTGGACTGCAGCGGTTCAAGAAGGCAGCTCACCACCACCTTCTAAAGGGCAATTAGGGATGGGCAATAATTGTTGGCCTAGCCAGCGACGCCCACATCCCATGAACGAATAAAAGAAAGTCCCACATTATCACATTGCAGGCTTAGGTATCTCTTACTGGTCAGACTGAACTGGAAGTTGGGGGTAGTTGGTGGTGCGCAGGGTGGTGGAAGTGAATGCTAGTGTGAACTGTGGTGAGAGTAGAACATAAGAAATAGGAGCAGGAATAGGTTTTTTGGCCCCTCGAACCTACTGTGCCATTTAATAAGATCTCGGCTGATCTGACTGTGGCCTTAACTTCACTTTCCTGCCTGCCCCTCATATTCCTCGACTACCGCGTAGATCAAAAATCTGTCTGACTCAGCCTTGAATATATTCAATGACACAGCCTCCACTGCTGTCTGGGGAAGAGAATTCCAAAGATTAATGACCCTCTGAGAGATGAAATTCCTCATCATCTCCATCTTAAAAGGGAGACCTCTTATTTTGAAACTGTGCCCCCTAGTTCTACATTCCCCTACAATTGGAAATATCCTCTCAGTATCTACCCTGCCATAGAGTTTTACAGCACAGAAACGGGCGGCGCAGTGGTTAGCACCGCAGCCTCACAGCTCCAGCGACCCGGGTTCAATTCTGGGTACTGCCTGTGTGGAGTTTGCAAGTTCTCCCTGTGTCTGCGTGGGTTTTCTCCGGGTGCTCCGGTTTCCTGCCAAAAGACTTGCAGGTTGGTAGGTAAATTGGCCATTATAAATTGCCCCGAGTATAGGTAGGTGGTAGGGAAATATAGAGACAGGTGGGGATGTGGTAGGAATATGGGATTAGTGTAGGAATAGTATATATGGGAGGTTGATGGTCGGCACTGACTCGGTGGGCCGAAGGGCCTGTTTCAGTGCTGTAGCTCTAAAAACTAAAAAAAAACAGTCCCTTCAACCCATCGTGTCTGTGCTGCCTATCAAGCACCTGACTATTCTATTTCCATTTTCCAGCATTTGGCCCGTAACCTTGTATGCTATGTCATTTCAAGTGCTCAAATAAATACTTCTTAAATGTTGTGAAGGTTCCTGTCTCTACCACCTCTTCAGGCAGTGCATTCTGGATTCCAAACACCCTCTGGGTGAAAAAATGTTTCCTCAAATCCCCTGTAAACCTCCTGCCCCTTACCATAAATCTATGCCCCCTGGTTATTGACCCCTCCGCGAAGGGAAAAAGTTTCTTCTTATCTAACCTATCAATGCCCCTCATAATTTTTTATACCTCAATCAGTTCCCCCCCCCCCGACCTCAGCCTTTTCTGCTCTAAGGAAAACAACCCCACCCTTTTCAGTCTCTCTTCATAGCTGAAATGCTCCAGCCCAGGCAACATCCTGGTGAATCTCCTCTGCATCCTCTCCAGTGCAATCACTTCCTTCCTATTGTGTGGTGCCCAGAACTGTACAGAGTACTCCAGCTGTGGCCTAACTAGCGTTTTATACAACTCCATCACAACCTCCCTGCTCTTATATTCTATGCCTCGGCTAATAAAGGCAAATATCCCATATGCCTTCCCAACCACCTTATCTACCTGTGCTGCTGCCTTCAGTGATCTATGGACAAGTACACCCAGGTCCCTCTGACACTCTGTACTTCCTAGGGTCCTACCATTCATTGTACATTTTCTTACCTTCTTAGTCCTCCCAAAATGCATCACCTCACACTTCTCAGGATTAAATTCCATTTGCCACTGCTCCGCCCATCTTACCAGCCCATCTATATCGTCCTGTAATCTAAGGCTTTCCTCCTCACTATTTACGACACCATCAATTTTCGTGTCACCTGCAAACTTACTGATCGTACCTTCTATATTCACATCTAAATCATTAATATACACTACAAACAGCAAGGGTCCCAACACCGATCCCTGTGGTACACCACTGGTCACAGGCTTCCACTTGCAAAAACAACCCTCGACCATCACCCTCTGCTCCTGCCACTAAGCCAATTTTGGATTCAATTTGCCAAATTGCCCTGGATCCCATGGGCTCTTACCTTCTTAACCAATCTCCCATGTGGGACCTTATCAAAAGCCTTACTGAAGTCCATGTGGACTACATCGACTGCTTTACCCTCATCTACACATCTCGTCACCGCCTCGAAAAATTCATTCAAGTTAGTTAGACAAGATCTTCCCCTGACAAAGCCATGCTGACTATCCCTGATTAATCTCTGCCTCTCCAAGTGGAGATTAATCCTGTCCCTCAGAATTTTTTCCAATAGTTTCCCTACCACTGATGTTAGACTCACCGGCGTGTAATTACCTGGTTTATCCCTGCTACCCTTCTTAAATAATGGTACCACATTTGCTGTCCTCCAATCCTCTGGTACCTCTCCTGTGGCCAGAGAGGATTTGAAAATTTGTGTCAGAGCCCCTGCTATCTCCTCCCTTGCCTCACATAACAGCCTGGGATACATCTCATCTGGGCCTGGGGATTTATCCACTTCTATGCCCGCTAAAACAGCTAATTCTTCCTCCCTTTCAATGCTGATATGTTCAAGTATATCACAATCCCCCTCCCTGATCTCTACACCTACATCGTCCTTCTCCATATTGAACACAGATAAAAAGTAATCATTTAAAACTTCACCCATGCCCTCTGGCTCCACACACAGATTGCCACTTTGGTCCCTAATGGACCCTACTCTTTCTCTGGTTATCCTCTTGCCCTTAATATGCTTTTAAAATGCCTTAGGATTTTCCTTTATCTTGTCCACCAGTGTTTTTTCATGTCCCCTCTTCGCTCTCCTAATTACTTTTTTAAGTACCACCCCCACCCCCCCCCCCCCTGCACTTTCTATACTTCTCTAGTGTCTCCGCTGTTTTCAGTGCTCTGAATTTGTCATAAGCCTCCTTTTTGTTCCCTTATCCAATCCTCTATATCCCTTGACATCCAGGGTTCCCTGGACTTGTTGGTCCTACCCTTCACCTTAACGGGAACATGTTGGCTCTGAACTCTCACTATTTCCTCTTATTTCCTCTTATTTCCTCACTAGTGACTCCCACTGGTCTGATGTGGACTTTCCTGCAAGTAGCTGCTCCCAGTCCACTTTGGCCAGATCTTGTTTTATCATATTGAAATCAGCCTTTCCCCAATTCAGTACCTTTATTTTTGCTCCACGTTTGTACTTTTCCATAACTACTTTAAATCTTACAGAGTTATGGTCACTATCCCCGAAATGCTCCCCCACTGACACTTCTACCACTTGTCTGGCTTCATTCCCTATGATTAGGTCCAGTACTGCCCCTTCCTTCTCTTGTAGGACTTTCTATGTGCTGGCTCAAAAAGCTCTCCTGTATGCATTTTAAGAATTCCGGCCCCTTTAAGCCTTTTGCACTAAGACTATCCCCATTGATATTGGGGAAGTTGAAATCCCCTACTATTATTACCCTATTATTTTTATACCTCTCTGAGCCCGTCAAAATCTTACATGTTTCGCTAAAATCACTTCTCATTCTTCTAAACTCCTATGAGTATAGGCCCAGCCTGCTCAACCTGTAACGAGTGGTGTGCCACTGGATCTGTGCTGGGGCCTCAGTTTTTTACAATTTATATAAATGAATTAGATGAAGCGACTAAAGGTGTGGTTGCTAAATTTGCTGATGACACAAAGTTAGGTAGGAAAGTAGGTTGTGAAGAGGAAATAAGGAGGTTACAAAGGGATATAGGTTAAGTGAGCAGGCAAAGATCTGGCAAATGGACTATAATGTGGGAAATGGTGAAATTATCTATTTTGGTAGGAAGAATAAAAAAAGAAGCCTATTATCTAAATGGTGAGAGATTGCAGAACTCTGAGATGCAGAGGGATCTGGGTGTCCTAGTGCATAAATCGCAAAAGGTTAGTACGCAGGTACAGCATGTAATTAGGAAAGCTCATAGAATGTCATCATTTATCGCAAGGGGAATTGAATACAAAAGTAGGGAGGTTATGCTTCAGCTATACAGGGCATTGGTGAGACCATATCTGGAGTACTGTGTACAGTATTGGTCTCCTTATTTAAGGAATAGGATGTAAATGCATTGGAGGCACTACAGAGAAGCTTTACTGGACTAATACCTGGAATGGGCGGCCTGTCTTACGAGGAAAGATTGGACAGACTAGACTTGTATCCACTGGTGTTTAGAAGAGTAAGAGGCGACGATTGAAACAGGGTGGATGTGGAAAGGATGTTTCCCATTGTTGGAGAATCTCGTACTAGGAGTCACTGTTTAAAAATAAGGGGTCGTCCATTTAAGACAGAGATGAGGAGAAATTTTTTCTCTCAGAGGGTCTTGAGTCTTTGGAATTCTGTTCCTCAAAAGGCAGTGGAAGCAGAGTCTTTGAATATTTTTAAGGCAGAGGTAGATAGATTCTTGATAAGCGAGGAGGTGGAAGGTTATCGGAGGTAGGTGGACATGTGGAGTAATCAGTTCAGCCATGAACTTATTGAATGGTGGAGCAGGCTCGAGGGGTTGAGTGGCTTACTCCTGCTCCTAATTCGTATTTTCGTAACCTTCTCTGAACTGCTTCCGATGCAAGTATATCCCTCTTTAAGTAAGGAAACCAAAAGTGTGTCTGGGTTTCAGCTGTCAGGTCTTACTGTCTCTGTCTCGCTCTCTTGGATCACTGCTTGTTTTGTAAAAGACCAGAACAGCACCTCCTCCCTCACTACACCGAATTTCCACACTTACCAAATTCCTGAATTAAGCACTCACTCAAGCAGAGGTTCTTGCTACTTGTGTCAATGTGAACCAGGAAGGTGAAGAAGTCCAAACTAAATTGGTTGGAAAGGAGAAGAGTGCCAAGGTGAACTCGGAGAAGATAGAGAGCAGAGTGACAGCGGGGACAAGGGGAGGGGATAGAGAGAAGCATGGGAGGTGAGGGGGAAAACAGAGTGCCCCTGTAATCTGGGGAATATGTCTCCAAGACAGGCTACAATTTCACTACAAGAAATGTGAGATGTGAGAAAATCCTTGGATGTTGGAATGTAAGTAGCTTAGGAATAGTGGAGGCCCCACTGTACTTTGCATGCAGCTATCTGTCTTTACCGATATTCAGGGTTGTCAGCTTTTTTGAAGCTGTTGGTCAGTTATTGCTAGGTCTCAGATATGACCTGACCTGACAAAGTGCTTGGGGTGGGCCGTTAGTATAAGGGTTAATCTTGAGAGAGTGTAACGAATACCTCCTACTATGATGATGTAAGAGATCATATGTGAGAGAGACATGAAGCTAGATGTAGTGTGGCTTTGGTGGAGTCACACAGCCTAGTGTGAAGCTGAATATAGTTCTAATATAATAAATATCAATGTTCTAACAGACTGAAGTATCTCTATCAGCTGGACTAATTAAGGTGGCAGCATACCAAACAAAAAAACAATATGTGATCAGTGATGAGATCGAGATCAACAGGAGTTCATACCAGTCTACACCCAGAAGAATTTGAAAGAAGTTAAAGAAGCTGACCTGAAAAAAGAGCAAACAATGGTAGGACTCGCGCAGAAGCTGTAGAAAAGCTCCAGAGCTCTTGACACAGTGAGTTCGGGAATTGGCAGTAGAAATCCAGTCTGGCAAGCGTAGGCTTCGAGTTGGAGAACCAAGCAAAGTTCAAGGATGTGGTGAGCAACCCTGGAAGAGCGTTATAAAATCCATCCATAACAGTACTAGGCTGGCAACACTGGGAAAGTCCATAGTGAGGGCTGATCCGAGGTCAGTGCCATTACTCATGGCATCCAGAGCAAAAAAAAGCAAGCACAAACGAGGTTGCAAATACTTGATTCTCTACGAGAAGAGAGTTAAAGGAGTATAACAGTAATGCTACAAAATGGAGTTCAATATAAGGAGGGAAGCAATCCTTATTCTAAAGGCGAGATTTTGAAGGCTGAAACGGCCATAGTGGGAATCAGCCCAGAGCTGAAAAAGTGCAGGAAGCTTCCAATTGCAGAAATGGAGCTTAAATTCTCAATTCCAGAGAGATTTGGATACATAGAAGGACCAAATCAAATTTCTCCCCGTATCCTTTGATCCCTTTAGCCCTAAGAACTATATCTAACTCTTTCTTGAATATATTTAATGATTTGGCCTCAACTGCTTTCTGTGGTAGAGAATTCCACAGGTTCACCACTCTCTGGAGAAGAGGTTGTATTGACCTTCAGCTTATAAGAAAGTAGAAGAAATTAAGCAACAAGAATCTGGGAGTCACTTCCAAGAGGAATTCTCAAAATTGTTACCAGTCTAAGTAGACTGAAGACCAAATATAGTATTACATTGCAGAAAGATGCTAAACCAGTATGCCTTTTCACACCTAGGAAGATTCCACACCTACTAATGAAGCAAGTGCCACATCAGATGGAAGATATGACCAGTATGGGAGTAATTTCTCCTGTTATTGAATCTACAGAGTGGTGTTTAGGAATGGTTCCAGTTCCTAAACCCAAATTTGTCACTCTGATGAAAAAGGTTCCTCAGATACAGAATAGCTTCCAAATTGGACAGTCAGTCTGAAGTAGAACAAGTTAACACTTTATTATATTCTTCTGGGGCTATGGCAGATGATGTTATTGCAAGACAAGGTATTAATAAGCATCTGCCAAATTTGAAGAAGTTTTAAAAGCTTTTGATTCTTATTTCAAATAAGATTTGAGATAAGATAAGAGCAATAAGATTTTAGAAAGAGCAAGGTTCATCAGAAGGGTCCAGAAACTGGGTGAAACCATTGATGCTTTCACCAATGACCTATACCGACTTGCAGAGGGGTGTGAATATGGAGACCTTAAAGCAGAATTGATAAGAGACCACATTGTAGCAGACATTGCTGATGAGTCCCTATCAGATATATTGCAGTCGAAAGAAGACGTCACCCTGGACAAAGCTATTCAGCTGGTGAGACAAGCAGAGGTCCCGAAGAACAACAGATCAATCCTGAGAGGTGATGAAAGACCTTGGTTCAGAAAACCTCCAGCAACCATACAGTTCCTTTACCAGAGGACTGTGAAAAAGGCACCAGAAAAAAAGGTACACTTGCGGGGGGGAGCGAAAGATGCCACTAAACGCTGTCAGTGATGTGGCGCCGAAAGTGTCCTGTAAACAAAGCAGAATGCTTCCACAGTAAGAAATAGGGCATTTTGGTAAAATGTGCCAAACAAAAATATCTACTTCCACAGGTGCAAAAGAAAAATCATTCAAGAATAGAGTGATTAACGAAGTTAAACAACCTTCTTCTGAAGAGCAACCAATACACTTTCTTGGTGAGATCAATGATCTTAGTCAGGCATTTATGTCTGCAGATATATATGTCAACGGACATATCACTAATTTTAAACTCAACACTGGAGCAAGTGTTTATGGTCTTATCAGACAAAGAGTCATGCTTATCAACATTTTCTGCAACCAACAGAAGCCCAGTTACATGGCCCAGGAGGGGTTGAAACGAAGTAAAGGGAAATCTACAGGCAACACTCCAGTACAAGGGAAAGCAAATATTAGAAACATTGTATGTTCTAAAGAATCAGGAATTCTCTCTCTTAAATAGAAACATAGAAAAATACGAACAGGAGCAGGCCATTCGGCCCTTCGAGCCTGAACCGCCATTCAATACGATCATGGCTGATTATCCAAACTCAGTACCCTGTTCCAGCTTTCTCCCTGTATCCCTTGATCCCTTTAGCCCTAAGAACTATATCTAAGTCTTTCTTGAATATATTTAATGATTTGGCCTCAACTGCTTTCTGTGGTAGAGAATTCCACAGGTTCACCACTCTGGAGAAGAGGTTGTATTGACCTTCAGCTTATAAGAAAGTAGAAGAAATTAAGCAACAAGAATCTGGGAGTCACTTACAAGAGGAATTCCCAAAATTGTCTACCAGTCTAGGTAGACTGAAGACCAAATATAGTATTACATTGCAGAAAGATGCTAAACCAGTATGCCTTTTCACGCCTAGGAAGATTCCACACCTACTAATGAAGCAAGTGCAACATCAGAGTGGTGTTCAGGAATGGTTCCAGTTCTTAAACCTAACCTTTATGTAGACTTAACTCAACTTAATAAGGCTGTGGCAAGAGAAGTCATCTGATGTCCTCAGTGGACTAAAGCTTGGCAAAGTTTTTCAAAAGTTCTATGTTCACGAAGCTTGGCGCGAATAGTGGATTTTGGCAAGTTCCATTGGATAAGAAGTCAAGATTATTGACAACCTTCATTACTCCCTTTGGAAGATTTTGTTTTAACCGTCTATCATTTGGTATCACGTCAGCACTAGAAATATTCCAGAGAACTATGTCGAATATTCTACAGAGCCTTGAAGATGTAATATGCCATATGGATGACATCTTAGTGCATGGAAAGTCCATTGGAGAACATAACCTAAGGGTTAGAGCAGTTTTGAATTGTCTGCAGGATGAAGGCCGAACACTCAATGAGAAGTACGAGTTTTCAAAAACATCCATTTGTTTTTTTAGGACACATTTTCAGCAGGATGGCAACCCACAAAAGACGAGAGCCATTAGCGAATTTCCACTTCCTACATCAATCCACGATTTCCAATGGTTTCTTGACATGGGCAATCAGTTGACAAAATTCCTACCTACTTTAGCACAAGTTACTGAGCTTTTATGAACTGTTAAGAAAAGCTCGGATGCACATCAACAGCAAGCATTTAAAAGGATCAAGGAGATGCTGATTTCGACAGCTGTCTTAGCTCATTATAATCTTTCACTTCCAATAGCAATTGTGGCTGACGCCTTGTCTACAGGGATCGGGGCAGTCCTTTCCCAAGAACAGCCAGATAGAAGTCGAAGACCTGTTTATTATGCATCATGAGCATTGTCCGACACTAAGACGAGATACAGCGTGATAGAAAAAGAAGCTCTCGCAGTCACCTGGTCTTGTGAGAAGTTTGCGAACTATATTATAGGCTTAAAGGTTGTCGTAGAGACAGACCACAAACCCCTAGTTTCTTTACTCGATGAAAAGGAACTTGCTAAGATGGCACTGCAGCTCCAAAGATTCTGATTGAGGCTCATGAGGTTCAGATGCGATATGGTATATGTAGAGGGCAAGCAACAAACGACAGCAGGTGCCTTGTCCAGAGCAACGGTCGGCCATCTTACTCAGCAAGATATTAACTTCATTAACGAAATTGAGTCATGCTCGCAAGGTCACTGCATCACAATGGCCAGCAAGTTCAAATAAACTCCAACAAATTTGGCACAGTGGCGCAGTGGTTAGCACCGCAGCCTCACAGCTCCAGTGACCCGGATTCAGTTCTGGGTACTGTCTGTGCGGAGTTTGCATGTTCTCCCTGTAACCGTGTGGATTTCCGCTGGGTGCTGCGGTTTCCTCCCACAGCCAAAGACTTTCAGGTTGATAGGTAAATTGGCCATTGTAAATTGCCCCTAGTGTAGGTAGGTGGTAGGAGAATTGAGGGAAGGTGGGGATGTGGTAGGGAATATGGGATTAATGTAGGATTAGTATAAAAGGGTGGTTGATGGTCGGCACAGACTCGATGGGCCTGTTTCAGTGCTGTATCTCTCTATGACTCCATAAGTTTGTCAGGTGCAGATGCGAGATGAAAATGCATCTATGTCCACCAATATTGCAAGCAAGGTTGTTCCAGTGGTAAGAGGATTAGAATTTTCTTTGAACACGGAAGACACTTTACCATAATGGATGATTTGCTCGTATATGATGAGAGATTGGAGATTCCAGAGTCACTCTGGATAGAGATCTTGGAGAAAATACACCAGGGTCATATGAGCATAACTAAATGCAGAGCATGGGCTCAGGTGTCCATGTGGTGGCCAAGAATATCAAAGGATATTGAAGAAATGATTTCAAATTTTCCCAGATGTGCAATTCATAAACAGGATAAGAGAGAACCTCTTATTTTGACCCAATTCCCAACCAGACTGTGGGAATGTTTTGCAATGGATCTATTCAACTTTGATGGAAAATCCTATCTAAATGTAGTAGATTACTTTTCAAGATGGATCATCTTGTACATTTGTATGTACACAAAAACAACTGAAGCAGTCATTCGAGTGTTAGAAGAAATCTTCGCAACACGTGTGTTATGACCAAGGCGAGAGCAACACACTGCCAATTCAGTCCCGTCACTCCACAGGTCGCAGCATATTATTAAGGTTTTCCCACCCAAACAGCCAAATTAAACACCCTCGTAAAGTCCAGAATAAAACAGGCCAAACCAAGTATCTTTCGACAACAACAAAATAACTATTTATTATAAAAACTAAATCTTAAACACTATTAAGATAAACCTATATCAAAAGACTTTATAACTTCTTATTTTAATCTAACTCCCCCATTCACACACATATATGCAAAAATAACAGTAGTTAACTGGTATTAAAAGTGGTGTTTTTAAAATTAGGGGTTTCTTAAGAATATATTCCTGGTGGGTGAGGTATTCTAATGTGAAAACAATCAAATGCTACTCGAAGTCTCCACATGGATTTGATGAAATAGTCTGTTCTTAATAGGCATTCAAAACATTTCGGCTGTAGCAGGCATCAAACAGTTCTTTAAGGAGTTTTGCTAGCTTCAGCAATACAAAAATGGTTTCTTAAAAAAAAGGCTTTTTTCCTCCTTAGGCAATTATTTTGGCCTGCAGATCCTTGTACAATTTCTGCTGAGAGAGAATAGACAGCACTTTTCTTCAGTAGCACGCCTTGCTGGAGAGTCTCTCAAAACTAACTGGTTCAGACCGTTTTTTGCAGTTTTAAACAAAGTCAAATCAAAACATTATACCATGTGACCTCTCTCTCCTGCTGTGGCCTAGGGACAGGTGCAGCTGGCACCCTGTGCTCAGTCTTAAAGGCACACTGTTTTCAAACAGAGTCTTAAAGGCACTGTTTTTAATCCGAGGAGAAAAATAATTACAGTTCCGTGACACATGGTATACCTGATCAGATAGTGTCCGATAATGGACTACAATCTGCAAATGATTACTTCCAAAACTTTGCAGAAATCAAAGGATTTGTGCATATAAAAAGTTCCCCTAGGTATCCACAATCTAACAGAGAAACTGAGCGAACAGTCAGAACTATTAAAGAAGAATCAAGAATTCCAATCAGCACTTCTGAACTACAGAACTATTCTGCTGTTATGTGGATTAGCACTGTCCGAAATGTTAATGGGAAGAAAATGCAGGATGCAACTTCCAATGTTACCTCAGAAATTATTTCCAGGAATACAAATCCAGGATTATCAAAGAGTTCAAGACAGAGAAAAGTCTTACCGGAAGAAACAAATCCATAATTAAAACAGGAAATGCCACACCAGGAACCTACCGAAGTTGTCAGAAGAGCAAAAAGAATGGGTACGAGACCAAAACAGAGAAGGAGTAATTCTCCAGAGAAAGGAGAATCAACAGCAATCTTGTTTACTAAGAACTTCAGAAGGTACTGTACGAAGAAATAGAAGGAATCTTATTCCTTTACATCAAGGAATCAATCGGTCATACATTTAGACAATTCAGATGTTGAACTGGAAATTCAGAAAGCTCAGGATACTACAAACCTTCAAGTCAAGAGACAAGAGTTCAGAGAAAGACTACCAATCTTACACATCTGACGATGACAAAATCAGGGAGAGTTGTGAAGCCTCCTGACAGATTGAATCTATGAAGTCAGAGACTTGGGGGGAGATGGGGTAGTATGTAAATAAAAAGTGAATGTATGTAAATATATATTAGGATAAAGACTTTGGGCGCGATGTACTATAAGAGTCTGAAAAGGTTAATCTTGAGAGAGTGTAAAGAATACCTCCTACCATGATGATGTAAGAGAGACTAGAAGCTAGATGCAGTGTGGCTTTGGTGGATTCACACAGACTAGTGTGAAGATGTATATAATAAATACCAATGTTCTAACTACCCCAGACTGAATTATTTCTATTAACTAGACTAATTAAGGTGGCAGTGTACCAATCAAACATACAACAGGGACAAGAGAGAAGAATACTGGCATGTATGCCCTTGTAAATATAGTTTGATAGATATGACATAGACATATTAGTACAGCATCTGCATGGCCTCTCATGAGGGAAACCATCTGCAAAACTGGAAGGAATTCTAGACCAGAATGGTCTAGCAGCCAAGAGGCTAGAAACCACACACTACCATCTTTATACTGTATATGGTACAATTGTCAAAGATAGCCAAACCATTGCATTTGTAGAATGATGAATATTAAATTCAAAATAGCCTCATTTCTTCCTACATTAAGTCTGGTCTGATACTTCTTTGTCTTGAAAATCACAACAGCAGAAGCAGGGGTGGAACAGGAAACTCCAAATATCCCTATAAAATTTCTTAAGTTTACATTTATAATGGAAACTGCCTACAAAACCTGCCAAGCTGTGATTATGTCATCCCATCAGCGGATTTTTACAATTTTAATTTTTGCAGAGGCGCTTCTGTACATCTAATTACACATTTATTTTCTCATGTAATGTGAGATCAAGAACACAATAGTTATTCTGTGTTTAAAAATGTATAGATCGTTTAACTGGATATGAAGCTAAGACCACGAAAAATAGTAAGTATAAAACAACTATTAAGTAATTAGTTTTTTTTAGGTTTTTTTATTCGGTTGGGGATTGAAACCCAAGATCAGTCATGATCGTATTGAATGGTGGAGCAGGCTCGATGGACCATATAGTCTACTTCTGTTTCTATTTCTTGTGTTCTTGTGGGATGTGGACATTGCTGGCTATGCCAGCATTTATTGCCCACGCCTAATTTCCCTTGAGAAGGTGGTAGTGAGCTGCCTTCTTGAACCACTGCAGTCCTTGGGGTGTAGCTACACCAACAGTGCTGTTAGGAAGGGAATTCCAGGATTTTGATCCAACAACAATGAAGGAGCGGCGATATAGTTCCAGTTCAGGATGGTGTGTGGCTTGAGATGAAACGGCATGTGGTGATGTTCCCACGCATCTGCTGCCCTTGTCCTTCTAGGTGGTAGAGGTCGCGGGTTTGGAAGGTGCTGTCGAAGGAGCCTTGATGAGTTGCTGCAGTGCATCTTGTAGATGGTACACACTGCTGCCACTGTGTGTCGGTGCTGGAGGGAGTGAATGTTGAAGGTGGTGGATGGGGTTCCAATCAAGCGGGCTGCTTTGTCCTAGATTATGTCGAACTTCTTGAGTGTTGTTGGAGCTGCACCCATCCAGGCGAGTGGAGAGTATTCCATCACACTCCTGACTTGTGCCTTGTAGATGGTGGACAGGCATTGGGGAGACAGGAGATGAGTTACTTGTCACAGAATTCCCAGCCTCTGACCTGCTCTTGTAGCTACAGTATTTATGTGGCTGGTCCAGTTCAGTTTCTGGTCAAAGGTGACCCCCAGGATATTGATAGTGGGGGATTCAGCAATGGTAACAAGGGGAGATGGTTAAATTCTCTCGTGTTTGAGATGGTCATTGCCTGACTTGTGTGGCATGAACGTTACTTGCCACTTATCAGCCCAAGTCTGGATGTTGTCCAGATCTTGCTGCATGTGGACACGGGCTGCTTCATTATCTGAGGAGTTGCGAATGGTTCTGAACATTAAAGGCCTGCTACCTGACCCGAACCTGACAGGACCCGACGACATGTGTCGTGTTCGGGTCGGGTTGGGCCCCTCTTCCTGGTCGGGCCCCTCTTCCTGGTCTGGCTTTCGGGCTCCGGTCGGGCCGGGTCTGGGTCGGGCCGGACACACACAGTAAGTACTCTGCTGGTAAGTATTGAAATTAAAAAACTTTCCCGAGCTGGGAGTCCAGGACAAAACTGAGTCTGCATAGTGAGCGAGTGATGTCACTATGATGTCATCACGCATGCGCTGCAGCTTCCTGCAGGTTCGGTGTCAGGAGGGTAAGTAAAGGGATGGTTGGGTCAGGCTCGGGTCAGGTCGGGCTCGGAGCAAAATCGGAGGGACTCGGGCTGGGTTGGGCTCGGGTTCTTTTTCCCAACCTGAGCAGGTCTTTACTGAACATTGTGCAATCGTCAGCGAACATCCCCACTTCTCACCTTATGATGGAGGAAAGGTCATTGATGAAGCAGCTGAAGCTGGTTGGGCCTAGGACACTACCCTGAGGAACTCCTGCAGTAATGTCCTGGGACTGAGGTGATTGACCCCCAACAACCACGACCATCTTCCTTTTTGCTAGGTATGACTCCAACCAGCAGAGAGTTTTCCCCCTGATTCCATTGTCTCTAGTTTTGCTAGGGCTCCTTGATGCCATACTTGGTCAGATGCTGCCTTGAAGTCAAGGGCAGTCACTCTCAAACCTGTGGAGTTCAACCCTTTTGTCCATGTTTGGACAAAGGCTGTAATGAGATCAGGAGCTGAATGGCCTGGCGGAACCCAAACTGAGCATCAGTGAGCCGGTTATTGCTGAGTCAGTGCCGCTTGATAGCACTGTTGACAACGTCTTCCATCACTTTGCTGATTGGCTGTAGATTGATGGAGTGATAATTGGCCAGGTCAGATTTGTCCTGCTTTTTGTGCACAGGACATACCTGGGCAATTTTTCACCTTGCCGGGTAGATGCCAGTGTTGTAGCTGTACTGAAACAGCTTGGCTTGGGGCACGGCTAGTTCTGGAACACAAGTCTCAGTACTGTTGCCGGAATAGCCTTTGCAGTCTCCAGTGCCTTCAGTCGTTTCTTGATATCACATAGAGTGAATCACTTACACTTACCTTCTGGGAGAAGAGCGGACCTGAGGGGAGAACGCTGAGAGAGGAGCCGATAAATTCAGCCCAAGGATCACGGCCTAGACATTTACCTTCCGGGAGCAGAGGGGAGAGCAGTCCAGGCGCGCCGGAGTTTTGAAAACAAAAGTCAACAGTGACATCACAGGAAAGCTGCAAGGTGATTGGTTGGTGAGTAATAGCTGTTAGTTCCCGTAAATAGCTTAAAAAAGTCAGGGGAAAGTTCTTTTTTTCAACCTACCTTATAAGTGATAAGGTTATTACTACTAAAGTGTGTTTTCTTTTAAATTAGTGTAATTTATTAAGGACTTTAGATTGTAGTGGGTAGTGTTTGGAGTAGAACAAGGCCCCTAGCGTAATTAGTATTTTTTAATTAAAGGGAGTAACTAAGTAATCTAAAGGTAAGTCATGGCAGGATAACTCACACCCGTGAAATGCTCTCCTGCGCTATGTGGGAAATCAGGGACGCTTGTGTGCAGCAAGTGTATCCATCTGCAGTGACTGGCTACCCGCAATACGGAGCTGGAGCTGCAGGTGGATTCACTGTGGAGCATTCGCAATGCTGAGGACGTCGTGGATAGCAAGTTTAGCGAGGTAGTCGCACCGCAGGTAATGGCTACACAGACAAAAAAAGGGATGGGTGACCACCAGGTGGAGTAGTAGGCACAGGCAGGTAGTGCAGGAATCCCCTGTGGCCACCCCCCTCTCAAACAGATATATCACTTTGAATACTGTTGAGGGGGATGGCATCCCAGGGGAAAGCAGCAACAGTCAAGATCGTGGCACCACGGATGGCTCTGCTGCACAGCAGGGAAGGAAAAGGGTTGGGAGAGCCACAGTTGATTGATGAGGGAAGGGCTGTAGATGTCATATACATGGACTTCAGTAAGGCGTTTGATAAGGTTCCCCATGGTAGGCTGATGGAGAAAGTGAAGGCGCATGGGGTCCAAGGTGTACTAGCTAGATGGATAAAGAACTGGCTGGGCAACAGGAGACAGAGAGTAGCAGTGGAAGGGAGTTTCTCAAAATGGAGACGTGTGACCAGTGGTGTTCCACAGGGATCCGTGCTGGGACCACTGTTGTTTGTGATATACATAAATGATTTGGAGGAAAGTATAGGTGGTCTGATTAGCAAGTTTGCAGACGACACTAAGATTGGTGGAGTAGCAGATACTGAAGGGGACTGTCAGAGAATACAGCAGAATATAGATAGACTGGAGAGTTGGGCAGAGAAATGGCAGATGGAGTTCAATCAGGGCAAATGCGAGGTGATGCATTTTGGAAGATCCAATTCAAGAGTGAACTATACAGTAAATGGAAAAGTCCTGGGGAAAATTGATGTACAGAGAGATTTGGGTGTTCAGGTCCATTGTTCCCTGAAGGTGGCAACGCAGGTCAATAGAGTGGTCAAGAAGGCATACGGCATGCTTTCCTTCATCGGACGGGGTATTGAGTACAAGAGTTGGCAGGTCATGTTACAGTTGTTTAGGACTTTGGTTCGGCCACATTTGGAATACTGTGTGCAGTTCTGGTCACCACATTACCAAAAGGATGTGGATGCTTTGGAGAGGGTGCAGAGGAGGTTCACCAGGATGTTGCCTGGTATGGAGGGCGCTAGCTATGAAGAGAGGTTGAGTAGATTAGGATTATTTTCATTGGAAAGACGGAGGTTGAGGGGGGACCTGATTGAGGTGTACAAAATCATGAGAGGTATAGACAGGGTGGATAGCAAGAAGCTTTTTCCCAGAGTGGGGGATTCAATTACAAGAGGACACGAGTTCAAAGTGAAAGGGGAAAAGTTTAGGGGGGATATGCGTGGAAAGTTCTTTACGCAGAGGGTGGTGGGTGCATGGAACGCATTACCAGCGGAGGTGGTAGACGCGGGCACGATAGCGTCTTTTAAGATGTATCTAGACAGATACATGAATGGGCAGGAAGTAAAGAGATACAGACCCTTAGAAAATAGGCGACAGGTTTAGATAGAGGATTTGGATCGGCGTAGGCTTGGAGGGCCGAAGGGCCTGTTCCTGTGCTGTAATTTTCTTTGTTCTTTGTTCTTTGTTCTTTGATAGGAGATTCAATTGTAAGGGGAACAGACAGGCATTTCTGTGGCCGTAAATGAGACTCCAGGATGGTATTTGCCTCCCTAGTGCTAGGGTCAAGGATGCCTCAGAGCGGCTGCAGGACATTCTGAAGGGGGAGGGTGAACAGCCAGTGGTCGTGGTACATGTCGGAACCAATAGCATAAGTAGACTAAGGGATGAGGTCCTGCAAGATGAATTTAAGGAGTTAGGAGCTAAATTTAAAAGCAGGATCTCAAAGGTAGTAATCTCAGGATTACTTCCTGTGCCACGTGTTAGGGAGTATAGGAACAGGAGAATAGACCAGATGAATGCGTGGCTGGAGAAATGGTGCAGCAGGGAGGGGTTTAGATTCCTGGGACATCGGGACCGGTTCAGGGGAAGGTGGGACCTGTACAAGCGGGACAGGTTACTCCCAGGCAGGACTGGAACCGACGTCCTCACAGGGGCGTTTGCTAGTGCTGTTGGGGAGGATTTAAACTAGAATGGCAGGGGGATGGGAACCTGAGTGGGGAGACTGAAGATGAGGAAACAAGGATAGAAATGAAAGACAGGAAACAAAAAGGCAAAAGTGGAAGGCATAGAAATCAAGGGCAAGAAACAAATGGGGCCATAGTGTAAAATAATGCTAAGATGACTAAGAATGTTAAAAAGACAAGCCTAAACGCATTGTGTCTCAATGCGCAGAGTATTACAAAAAAGCAGGTGAATTAGCCAAATAGATGTAAATGGATACGATATAGTTGTGATTACGGAGACATGGCTGCAGGGTGGCCAAGGATGCGAACTGAACATTCAAGGGTATTCAATATTCAGGAAGGACAGGCAAAATGGAAAGGAGGTGGAGTAACGTTGTTAGTAAAAGAGGAAATCAATACAATAGTGAGGAAGGATGTTAGCTCAGAGATTCCTGATGTGGAATCTGTATGGGTGGAGCTAAGAAACAACAAGGGGCAGAAAATGTTGGTGGGGGTTTTATATAGACCCCATACAGCAGTGGTGATGTAGAGTAATGCATTAAACAGGAAATTAGAGACGCATGCGATAAGGGTGCAACTGTAATTATGGGTGAGTTTAATCTACGTATAGATTGGGCAAACCAAATTAGCAATAATACTGTAGAGGAGGAATTCCTGGAGTGCATACGTGACAGTTTTTTTGACCAATACATTGAGGAACCAACTAGAGAACAGGCCATCCTAGACTGGGTATTGTGTAATGAGAAAGGATTAGTTAACAATCTTGCTGTGTGAGGTCCCTTGGGGAAGAGTGACCATAACATGATAGAATTCTTCATTAAGATGGAGAGTGAGAGAGTTGTTTCCGAGACCAGGGTCCTGAACCTAAATAAAGGAAACTATAAAGGTATGAGGCATGAGTTGGCTATGATAGATTGGGGAACGTTACTTAAAGGGTTGACAGTGGATAGGCAATGGCTAGCATTTAAAAGAGCGCATGGATGAATTGCAACAATTGTTCATTCCTGTCTGGCGCAAAAATAGAACAGGAAGAGTGGCTCAACCATGGTTTACAAAAGAAATTAGGGATAGTATTCGATCCAAGGAGAAAAAATATTAAATGGCCAGAACAAGCAGCAAACTTGAGGATTGGGAGCAGTTTAGAATTCAGCAAAGGAGGACAAAGGGATTGATTAAGAAGGGGAAAATAGAGTATGAGAGTAAGTTTGTGGAGAACATAAAAACTGTCTGTAAAAGCTTCTATAGATATGTGAGGAGAAAAAGATTAGTGAAGACAAATGTGGCTCCCTTATAGTCAGAAACGGGAGAATTTATAATGGGGAACAAAGAAATGGCAGACCAATTAATTACATACTTTGGTTCTGTCTTCACAAAGGAGGACACAAATTACCTCCCAGAAATGTTACATAGAAACATAGAAAATAGGAGCAGGAGTAGGCCATTTGTCCCTTCAAGCCTTCTCTGTCATTCATTATGATCATGGCTGATCATCCAACTCAGTAGCCTGTTCCGGTTTTTGCCCCATACCCTTTGATCCCATTAGACCCAAGAGCTATATCTAACTCCTTTTTGAAAACATTCAATGTTTTGACCACAACTGCTTTCTGTGGTAGCGAATTCCACAGGCTCACCACTCTCTGGGTGAGGAAATTTCTCCTCATCTCAGTCCTGAAAGGTTTACCCCATATCCTTAGACTCTGACCCCTGGTTCTGGACTCCCCACCATCGGGAACATCCTTCCTGCATCTACCCTATCAAGTCCTGTTAGACTTTTATAGGTTTCTATGAGATCTCCCCTCAATCTTCTGAACTTCAGCGAATATAATCCTAACCGACTCAATCTCTCCTCATATGTCAGTCCTGCCATCCCAGGAGTCAGTCTGGTAAACCTTCGCTGCACTCCCTCTATAGCAAGAACATCCTTCCTCAGATAAGGAAACCAAAATTGCATACAATATTCCAGGTGTGGCCTCACCAAGGCCCTGTATAATTGCAGCAAGACATCCCTGCTTCTGTACTCGAATCCTCTCGCTATGAAGGCCAACATACCATTCCTTTTTTACCACCTGTTGCACCTGTATGCTTACCTTCAGCGACTGGTGTACGAGAACACCCAGGTCTCGCTGCATATTTCCCTGTCTCAGTTTATAGCCATTCAGATATTAATTTGCCTTCCTGTTTTTGCTACCAATGTGGATAACCTCACATTTATCCACATTATACTGCATCTGCTATGCATTAGTCCACTCACTCAACTTTTCCAAATCACCCTGAAACCTCTCTGCATCCTCCTCACAACTCACCCTCCCAACCAGTTTTGTGTCATCTGCAAATTTGGAGATATTACATTTAGTTCCCTCATCTAAATCATTAATGTATATTGTGAATAGCTGGGGTCCTAGCACCGATCCCTGGGGTACCCCACTAGTCACTGCCTGCCATTCAGAAGAACACCCATTTATCCCTACCCTTTGTTTCCTGTCCGCCAACCAATTTTCTATCCATCGCAATACACTACCCCCAATCCCATGCGCTTTAATTTTACATGCTAATCTCTTATGTGGGACTTTGTCGAAAGCCTTCTGAAAGTCCAAATAAACCACATCCACTGGCTCCCCCTCATCAACTCTACTAGTTACATCCTCGAAGAATTCCAGTAGATTTGTCAAGCATGATTTCCCTTTCGTAAATCCATGCTGACTCTGTCCGATTCTACCACTGTTCTCCAAGTGCTCTGCTATAATATCTTTGATAATGGACTCTAGAATTTTCCCCACTATTGTGTCGATTCGGCTTGTATTTGCTAGAGTTTGGAAGAATGAGAGGAGATCTCATAGAAGCCTACAAAATTCGAACAGGACTGGACAGATGCAGGAAAGATGTTCCCGATGGCAGGGGAGTCCAGGACCAGGGGCCACAGCCTAAGGATAAGGGGTAAGCCATTTAGGACTGAGATGAGGAGAGATTTCTTCACACACAGAGTGGTGAACCTGTGAAATTCTCCACCACGGAAAGCAGTTGAGGCCAAATCATTAAATATATTCAAGAAAGAATTAGATATAGTTCTTAGGGCTAATGGGATCAAGGGATATGGGGAGAAAGCGGGAACAGGGTACTGAGTTTGGATGATCAGCCATGATCAAAGGGCCAAATGGCCTACCCCTGCTCCTATTTTTCTATGTTTCTATGAATCGGATTGACTGAAGACTGGCATCTGTGATTCTGGGAACCACAGGAGGAGGCCAAGATGGATCATCCACTTGGCACTTCTGGCTGAAGGTGGATGAAAATGCTTCAGCTTTATCTTTTCCACTGATTTGCTGGGCTTCCCCATCGTTGAGGATGGGAATGTTTGTGCAGCCTCCTCCTCCTGTCAGTTGTTTAATTGTCCACCACCATTCACGACTGGCTGTGGCAGGACTGCAGAGTTAGATCTGATCCGTTGTTTGTGGGATCGCTTAGCCCTGTCTATTGCATGCTGCTTCTGCTGTTTGGCATGCATGTAGTCCTGTGTTGTAGCTTCACCAGCTGACACCTCATTTTTAGGTATGCCCGGTGCTGCTCCGAGCATGCCCTCCTGCACTCTTCACTGAACCAGGGTTGGTTCCCCGGCTTGATGCTCATGGTAGAATGGGGGATATGCTGGGCCATGAGATTACAGATTGCAGTTAAATACAATTCTGCTGCTGCTGATGGCCCACAGCGCCTCATGGATGCTCAGTTTTGCATTGCTAGATCTGTTCTAAATCTATCCCATTTATATTAACTTATATTTTTCATGTTAATTTAATAACTTATAGATGAAGCAAAAGAGTTGTGTTATTTTATACCTTGTTGCTTTCTTGATGCTAATGTATAACAGGGACAGTTATAAGATGCATTTTTAGAACTGCTGTTTGATGATTTAAGTGTTACTTGTATGCAGACTTCAAGGAATTTTAGTTTATTAGTAATCGGTCTCTTGTGGTGTTCAGCAGACGAGTCAAGATCAAGTGTATTCCTCACTGACATTAGGTGGCAGGGGATAACTGGACTAGGGCACGTAGATGTAATTCAGTCTCCATTTAAAGTCATACATTCTATCTTTATTTTTATATAATAATTTGATTCAATATTATTGTTAATAGTTAAATTAGAACCAGGGGAGTTGAGTTGCTTGAAGCATAGGAGTTTCTCTGCAGTACAGACTGAGGAACTGGGAGACACAAAACTAAGGCACTATATAGCCCAGCCTTGATGGATGAGTGTAATCAGTGTGAAAAGTTTACAAAGGTAAAATTCCATTATAAATGTGGACATAATTTAGATAGGGACTTCGGAGATCCCCTGCTCCAACTTAACCTATGCTGTTGTCTTAAGCACAGATCAACAGCTAATTTCTGTGTTTAAAAGATAATTTATATTTACAATCTTTTATGCTTATACATTTTAAGGTCAACTTGATTATAACTGCTATTTTAAAAAAAAAACTATGATACCAAATCATCACTGAATGTTTTTTTTATTCCGTAATACTACCTTTCAGTTTGACATATATTCAGACTACTGTATTACTTGTTTAATATTGTTTGGGGCCAAAATTTTCTTTGATTATTAACTTGTCTAGTGGGAATTCATCTGGCTTCTGTATGTAAGGTCTGGATGCAACTGTTTATACAATACACATGCAAATGGTTACCCTTCCATTGATTATCCATCAACATGTGAGGCAGGACATTGTGCAAAGTTGCCTTCTGCATTTTCTTTCCAACTCATTTAGAAATAGTCATTAAGAAAATTAAAATTCCATGAAACAGTCTCACTAACTTTCCACTGGAAAATAAACAGATTTTCCTGCCTTATTTCTTAATTTCATAATATGGTTTAAATGTAAAACATACTTTTTAAATATTAATATTGAGCGAGATAGCAGAACAATGGTATTTCTTTTAAATTATATACTACCTAAGGCAAGATTTATTTACCATCCTGAGTAATTAATATATACATAATGTTTCTTGGATTAGTAAAGTGACTTAGAAGTTATTGCACCTGCAAGTCATTTTGATAGTTGAACCTTCATTGAATTAAAATTTCTTGCCAAATACCAGACGATCACTCCTATAGCCATCAGTTCTGATTAAGGTATAAGTAAGCCAATTGGGAAATATTTCCTGGCTCAGTTACCTCAGCTGTGATAGCATAATGTTAGCATCATCAAATGGGTAAATTGCAGTTGGCAAGTATCAGTCATGCCCCGCTAATTGGTGATGAATACATTTATTTTCATTTTTTAAGATAGATCATTGAATTTTCCTTATTAGCAATTTAAAATTATGTTGATACTCAGCCATGGTCAAAACATTCCAGCCAACCTTCATAGGCCCCTAGAAAAGACAGAAGCAAGTATGGAATCTCACGATAGTTACTCATTGTCTGCAAGCTTACCTGGTGTTATCTGTTTTCAGAGAGACTTTACTCTTTTTGAAGTCCCAGTGGGTATGTCAGCTCTCTCTGTAATTTACTGCCAAGAAGAGCTCCTGGGAACACTTGTTACATGTTCTGAATCTTTGCACTACGAATAGCATCACCATTTTAGCCCAACTCTCCACAAGAGCCAGATAATAGCCTTCTAGCAACTAATATAAACTAAATGGTTCTAGGCTACAGGCCACAACACAGGAGAGGGATCTGTGGATATTAATGGATAGCTCAGCAGCAATATGAAAAGCTAACTGGATCTTGAACAGGACTGAACACAAATCTGAGCAGTGGTAACGAGCGATAACAGGTAATTACAGGCCAGACAGCCTAACCTCGGTAGTGGGTAATTTATTGGAAAAAATTCTGAGGGACAGTACTAATGGTCATTTAGAAAGGCAATGATTAATCAAGGACAATCAGCATAGTTTTGTTCAGGGAAGGTCTTGTTTGCCTAACGTTTGAATTTTTTGAGGAGCTAAGAAGGAGAGTCGATGAGGGTATTGTGTTTGATGTAGTCTGTCATACATTTTAGCAAGGCTTTTGACATGCTTCTACATGGCATATGCTCAGAAAAGTAAAAGCCTAAGGGATCCAAGAAAAAGCAAGTTGGATTCAAAATTGGCTGGAAGCAAAGGATAATGGTGTTTTTGTGGGCAGAAGGCTGTTTCCAGTGGGTTCAGTACTAGGTCCCATTCTTTTTCGTGGTAAAAATCAATGATTTAGACTTAAATATACAGGGCATGATTAAGAAATTTGCAGATTATACAAAAACTGGTGGATGCTGCCAGGACTGGGGAATTTTAGATATGAGGAAAGATTGGATAGGATGGAATTCTTTTCTTTGGCAAAGAGGAAAATAGGAGGCTGAGGGGAGATTTAATTAAGGTATATAAATTTATGAGCAGCCTAAAAAGAGTGGATTGGAAGGACCCAGCCAAAGACTTGCAGGTTGATAGGTAAATTGGCCATTGTAAATTGCCCCTAGTGTCGGTAGGTGGTAGGAGAATTGTGGGGATGTGGTAGGGAATATGGGATTAATGTAGGATTAGTATAAATGGGTGGTTGTTGGTCGGCACAGACTCGGTGGGCCGAAGGGCCTGCTTCAGTGCTGTATCTCTAAATAAAAATAAAAATAAAAAATATTTTCGAATGCTCCAGAGAGATGAGTTCAAATCCCAGCATGGCAGCTGGGGGACTTTATATTCAATGAATTAATAAATCTGGAATAAAAAGCTAGCAATAGTAATGATGGTCATAAAACTACTGGACTGTCGTAAAAACCCATCTGGTTCACTAATGTCTTTCAGGGAAGGAAACCTGCCATCCTTACCCAGTCTGGCCTACACGTTACTCCAGACCCACTGCAATGTAGTTGTCTCTTAACTGCTCTCTGAAATGGCCGAGAAATCTACCCAGTTTCTCAGAAGAGTCAACTAAGAATAAAACAGGACAGAACGTCTGGCATCAACCTATGTATTGGAAACAACAAAGGCACATCATGCCCAGTTGACCCTGCAAAGTCCTCCTCACTAACAGCTGGGGACTTATGCCAAAATTGGGAGAGCTGTCATACAAATGAGTCAAGCAACAGCCTGATATAGTCATACACACTGAATCTACCCTCCAGCCAATGTCCCAGACTCCTCCATCACCATCCCTAGCTATATCCTGTCCCACTAGAGGGACAGACCCCCCCCCCCCCAGAGGTGGTGGCACAATGGTACGCAGTAGAGAGGAAGCAGCCCTGGAAGTACTCAGCAGTACTCAACCTCCTGCTGATTACTACCTACTGCCCTCCCTCGGCTGATGAATCAGTGGTCCTCCATGTTGAACATGATTTGAAAGAACCACAAAGGGTAGCAAGGGCACAGAATGTACTCTCGGTGGGGGACTTCAATGTCCATCACCAAGAGTAGCTCAGTAGCACCACTACTGACTGAGTTGGCCGAGTCCTGAAGGACATCTGCCAGCCTGGGCCTGTGGAAGGTGATGAGAGAACCAACACAAGGGAAAAACCTACTTGGTCTTGTCCTCACCAATCTACCTGTCGCAGATGCATCTGTCCATGACAGTATTGGTAGGAGTGACAAAGTCCTGTTTTCACATTGAGGACATCCTCCATCATGTTGTGTGGCACTACACCATGCAAAAAGGGATAGATTCAGAACAGATCTAGCAGCTCAAAGCTGGACATCCATGAGGCACTGTGGGCCATCATCAGCAGCGTAATTGTATTCAACCACAATCTATACCCTCATAGCCTGGCATATCCCTCCCTCTACCATTACCATGAAGCCAGGGGACTGATCCTGGTTCAATGAGGAGTGCAGGAGAGCATGTCAGGAGCAGCATCAGGCATATCTAAAATGAGATGCCAATCTAGTGAAGCTACAACAAAGAACTACATGCATGGAAGCATCATGCTATGGACACGGCTAAGTGATCCCACACTTAATGGATCAGATCAAAGCTCTGTAGTTCTGCCATATCCAGCCCTGAATGGTGGTGAAAAATTAAGCAACTAATGGGAGGAGGAGGCTCCACAAATGTCCCCATGGAGAATGATGGCAGAGTCCAGCATGTCAGTGCAAAAGACAAGGCTGAAGCATTTGCAACTATTTTCAGCCAGAAGTGCCGAGTGGATGATCCATCTCTGCATCCTCCTGAGGTCCCCAACATCACAGATGCCAGTCTTCAGCCAATTCGATTCACTCCACATGATATCAAGAAAGGCTGAATGCACTGGATACAGCAAAGCCTATGGGTCCTGACAACATTCCAACTGTAGTACTGAAGACATGTGTTCCAGAAACAGCTGCACCCCTAGCCAAGCTGTTCCAGTACAGCTACAACACTGGGATCTACCCGACAATGTGGAAAACTACCCAGGTATGTCCTGTGCACAAAAAGCAGGACAAATCCAATCTGGCCAATTATCACTCCATCAGTCTCCTATCAATCATCGGCAAAGTGATGAAAGGTGTTGTCGACAAGGCTATCAAACACCATTTACTCAGCAATAACCTGATCATCGATGCTCAGTTTGAATTCCGCCAGGTCACTTGGTTCCAGACTTCGTTATAGCCTTGGTCCAAACACGGACAAAAGAGCTGAATTCAAGAGGTGAGAGTGACTGCCCTTGACATCAAGGCAGCATTTGACTGACTGTGGCACTGTGGAGCCCTAGCAAAATTGAAGGCAGTGAGAATCAGGGAAAAATTCTCCACAGGTTGGAATCATAGCTAGCACAAAGGAAGATGGTTGTTGTACATAAAAGCAAAATACTGCAGATGCTGGAAATCTGAAATAAAAACAGAAAGTGCTGGAAATACTCAGCAGGTCTGGCAGCATCTGTGGAGAGAGAAACTTTCAAGTCTGTGACCTTTCATCAAAACTGTTGTGGTTGTTGGAGGCCAATCATCTCAACCTCAGAACATGGCTGCAGGAGTTCCTCAGGGTAGTGTCCTAGGTCCAATCATCTTCAGCTGCTTCAACAATGACCTTCCCTCCAACATAAGGTCAGAATGGGAATGTTCGCTGATGATTGTACAATGCTCAGTACCATTTGAAACTCCTCAGATACTGATGCAATCTGTGCCCAACTGCAGCAAGACCTGGACAACGCTTAGGCTTGGGCTTATAAATGGCAAGTAACATTTATGCCACACAATTGCCAGGCATAGGCCATCTCCAACAAAAGAGAATGTAACCATCTCCCCTTGACAGTCAACGGCAGTACCTTCACATCATCAACATCCTGAGGGTTACCGTTGAGCAGAAATTTAACTGGACCAGCCATATAAATACTGTGGCTACAAGAGGCTGGGAATTCTGCGGTGAGTAACACACCTCTGACTCCCCAAAGCCTGTCCGCTATCTACAATGCAGAAGTCAATAATGTGATGGAATACTCTCCACTTGCCTGGATGAGCGCAGCTCCAACAACACTCAAGAAGCTTGACACCATCCAGAACAAAGCAGCCCACATGATCAGCACCCCATCCACACCTTAAACATTCACTCTCTCCACCATTGGCGCACAGTGGCAGCAGTGTCTACCATCTACAAGATGCACTGCAGCAATTCGCCAAGCTTCCTTTGACAGCACCTTCCAAACCCGCAAGCTCTACTACCTAGAAGGACAAGGGCAGCAGACACATGGGAACACCACCATCTGCAAGTTCCCCTCCAAGTTACACATCATCCTGACTTAGATCTGTATCACCTTTGCTTCACTGTCGCTGGGTCAAAAACCTGGAACTCCCTTCCTAACTGCACTGTGGATATACCTACACCAGATGGACTGCAGCAGTTCAAGAAGGCAGCTCACCACCACCTTCTCAAGAGCAATTAGGAATGGGCAACAAATGCTGGCCCTGCCAATGACGCTTTCATCCCAAGAGTGAATATTAAAAAAATTCTCATTGTCATACTACAGCAAGGCTGTTCAGATATTGGAAGCAGCACAGGAAAGTGCATCCAATACCTGGCTTCAGGTATCTGAGCTATAATGCTTATGTTCGAGAGGAAAAGGGTGAGAATAGATGTTGTACAAGTATTCAGGATTCTCATGGGAATAAGTTGAAGCCTAATACATCAAAAATCAACACAAATTTGAGAACCAGGAAACACAAGTTCATGCTTGGAAGTAGGAAGGTGCACAGATAGACTCCTATGCGCAGAGTGTTTTGAACATGTGGTTCATCCAAATGGACCCGAAAATCTTTTTTGCCCTGGAATTTTCCGAATTTTCCATATTCCTCATTCCATTTTATCCAGCTCGACTGACTCTTCTGCCTCCATGTTGACCATTCAACAACAATAAATTAGTAGGGATGGGCGGTGGGGGGCAGGGGTGCCGCTGGTTGGTGGGTGCGTTCAGGTAAGAAGGGTATATTTAAAGAGAAAAGTCAAGGCTTTAGAGCTGAGTAGCAATTTGGGTAAAATCAAGCAGATCGTCAGGAAGGGATAGAGTTTAACAAAGGTATTGGGGCATTCGTGATGAAGGCCACATCAGGGAAAAAATAGTAAAAAGTTAAAATTAAAGGTGCTATATCTGAATGCATGAAGCTTTTCTAATAAGGCACAAATAGGGATAGATAGGTTTAATCTCATTGCAGTTACTGAGTTGTAGTGCGGCCAAGGTTGGGAACTAAATATTCCAAGGTATTTGACTTTCAGAAAAGATAGGCAAGATGGAGGAGGTGGGGTAGCCCTGATAATAAAAGATGAGAAGATAATGGCACCAGTGAAAAAAATCTTAGTTCAGAAAATCAGGATGTAGAACCAGTATGGGTGGAGCTAAAAATTACAAAGGACAGAAAACACTGGTGGGAGTAGTTCTAGCCCCCTAACAGCAATCATAGTATTGGATAGAGTAAAAATCAGGAAATTAGAGGAGCATGTGATAAGAATAATGCAATACTTATGGGGTATTTAATCTGCATGTAGACTGGGAAAACCATATTGGCAAAAGTAGATTGGAGTATGAGTTCATGGAACGCATTTGAGATAGTTTTCTAGCATTGTGTAGTGAGACAGGATTATTTAATAATCTTACAGTGAAGAATCCTCTGGGGAGGAGTGATCAAAATATAATAGAATGTCGTAGTTTGAGCGTGCTGTAGTTAAGTTCGCAACTTGGGTATTAAATTTAAACTATGTTGAGATTAAGGTAGATTGGAATGGCAGATAACCAATAGCAAACATTTAAAGCAACAATTCATAATTCTCAATGAATATACATTCGTTTGAGGAATTAAAGACTCCACTGGAAAAGTGATAGAACCATGGAGATATTAAGGGTAGTATTTTATTAAAAGACTTACAATGTTGCCAAAAAGAGTAGTAGGCTTGAGGATTGGGAAGGTTTTAAAGATCAGCATGGGATGACCAAGAAATTGATAAAGAGGGGAAAAATACAATATGAGAGTAAACTTACAAGAAATATAAAAACAGATTGAAAGAGCTTTTACAAGTATGTAAAAAGGAAGAGATTAGAGAAGGTAAATGTGGGTTCCTTGGTGGCAGAGACAGGAAAAGTTATAATGAGAAATAAGGAAGTGCCAGAGACGTTAAACAAATATTTTGTATCTGTAGATTAGATTAGATTAGATTAGTAGTCATAGTAGAAGACACAAAGAACAATTGTGAGGAACCAAGGGTCTAATGAGAGTGAGGAACTTAAAAGTAATTAATATTCAAAAAGAAAAAGTACTGGAGAAATTATTGGGAATAAAAGCCAAAGCGTTCCCTGGACCTGATGGGCTACATCCTAGGGTTTTAATAGAGGTAGGTGCAGAGATAGTACATGCATTAGTTTTGATCTTCCAGAATTCCTTTGATTGTAGAACAGACCCTGTTCATTGCAAGGTGGCAAATATAACCCTGCTATTCAAGAAAGGATTGAGAGCAAAAACAGGGAAAATAAGGCCAGTTAGCCTGACATCAGAAACTGAATTTTATCAGCGCGGCAGCGCGCTTTGAAGTTGGCGGCCTTCCGACACGGAAGCACCGCCGCAAAGCCCCTGCGTTATTATGCACGGGGGCTCATTTAAATGGAGGGGGTGGAACGGCCGCCCCTGATGATGTCATTTCTCTTCTGTTTGCCCATTTCCATGGCTGCCTAGGGTCTTTGTTCCTGTTGAGGTCTGAAAAGGGGGATGGGTGGTTTCTCTTTGGTTCTGACTGTGCTAATCTCCCCTTTGTCCACTGGGACACTCCTGCCTGCAGACTTTACTACACTCCTCTGTAGCACTTCGACTAGGTGAGGCATCACCCTCACAGTTTCTCTACACCTCTAGAGGTCTTTCATTGTCTCTGCAGGTTCCTGTAAATGTTGTTAGCAACGCTGGTGGGATGCTTCTTGTGTCTGCATTTACATAGGAGGATGTGGGGTCTAACTTTTCACATTTTTCGGGTTTGGCTGACCGGAGAGTAGGGCTTTTCATCCGGGATTCCTCCCGGACTTCCTGTAACCTGCCCTCTTGGTCACTTTTTCCTGTTCCCTGTCTAAACTTGTCCCTGCCTGTCCCTTTTTGTTCTCGGTGGGGGTCCCTTACAGTTCACTAGCCCTCTGCTGGAGGGTCCTCCTAACACCAGTACAGGACTTAGGGCTGCAGGTTTCACTGTAGATTGGTGTTTTCCCTCAACCTGGCACATTTGGCAACTCCTGCAGTACTCCACCACATCTTTGTGGAGTTTTGGCCAGGCAAACTGCTGTTTTATGTGGTCTTTTCTATACCGGCATGTACAGCCACTGTAGTCTCGTGGGCCCTTCTTAATATTTCTCTCCGGTACCTTTGCGGCACAACTAACTGGTGAACCTACTGCCCACTCCTTGCTCTCAGGTCTGTGAGGAGAACTCCATTTCCTTATTAGTACCTCATTCTTTAAATAGTAGCAATCAGGGACTCCCTCCGCTTCACTTTCAGACTGGGCAGCCTGTGCAAACTCTCGCAATACTGGGTCGGCTTGCTTAGTCTCAGCTAGGGAAAATCCATTCAAATAATTCCCTGAGTCTCCTAACTTTCCAAAGAAAGTCTCAGACAGGCAGACCTCACAGTCATCTGCCTGCAGTGCCGATGCAGTCTCCTCTGGGGGAGCTGATTTGATCATGGCCTGATCCACTACACATTCAGGGAAACTGCAGGGGTCCGTGTTCCACCACTGCCCTGTCTCTGACCTCCTACGGTCTTTCTTTCACTACTGGGAGGGCTACCTCCTTCACCCCCACCAAATCATTACCTTAGGAGCAGGCCAACACCATCCACAGGCAAACTAGGGACAATCCCTACGGTCACCAGTCCCAAAACTAGGTGCACTCCAGGTGCACTCAGTGTACAGGTACAGGCATACACTGCCGTCCAATATTATTCACCACCATTCTGGTGTTCACTGCACTCTCTGGGGGAAAGATCAGGCCTTTTCCCAGAAAAAAGGGATCTAGTGGCCCCTGAGAATTACTATGGGCTTGCTTGCCCCACTCGAGGGTTTGGGGTTATTTTCCCTTCAAACACAAAACCCTGATAACCTTCAGGAATCCTATTAGATTTTCCTTGACTTGCAGCTTTAAGCTTTCTGGGTCTCACTCTTACTGCAGTTAAAGCCACAGCTTGTTCTGCTGTGCTTTCCATCAGATTCCTTTATTCACTGAGCGGGTGTGCCCTGATTAACCCTACAGGTTTTCCCTTTAGTTTCCAGTAGTCAGCTATTAAATGCCCTGCTTTATTACAATGTAAGCACAAAGGTCTCTGGGTCTTACTCTTGCTCACTGCACCTTCCTTTTTGGCTAGAGAGGGGGCCCCCTGTGTCTCCTGCTTTCCTTTCTCTCCCAGGACTGCCTCAGCTCCTATTACCTTCCCACCTTTTGTCTCTTTCGGATTTGTGGGGGTGACTAGGAAAGGTTCTCCCCGGGAAACTGACTTATAAATTAAAGCAAACTCATTGGCCAGGATGGCCGCTTGCCAGGCTTTCTGGACCCGCTGCTCCTCTACATGGGTCTTTATGGAGAGTGGGAGAGAGTGTTTAAATTCCTCTCTAACATAATTACTTCTCTGAGATTCTCATAGCTGAGCTGTACTTTAAGAGCCCTCAGCCACTGGTCTAAAGCCAGCTGCTTACTTCTTTCAAACTCCAGATAAGTTTGATTAATTTGCTTCTTGAGGATTCTAAACTTTTGGTGATAGGTTTTGGGTACTGATTCATATGGCCTGAGGGTAGCATTTTTGGTCTGTTCATAATTTGATGAACTCTCATCTGGCAACAGGGAATAAACCTCATTGGCTTTTCCAGTTAGCTTGCTTTGTAGTAAAAGGGGCCATTTTAGCTGCCTTGCCAGTTTCTCAAAGCACACAAAAAATGTGTCTTTTTCGTCCTCATTGTATTTTGGAATTAGTTGAGCTAGTTTTAACAATTTTGTACCCAGCCCTGAATTATGCTCCTCCATATTGGCCATGCTTTCACTGGGGTTATTCTGTCACCTCCTAGTTAACTCAAGCCACTTCAATTCTCTTTGCATTCCTTCCAGAATATTCTTTCTCTCTCCCTCTCCTGTCTTTCTGTCTCTCTCTCCACTAATTCAAGTTTCCACTGTTCCAATTGTATCTTTGCTAACAATACGCTGTCGGAATCTGCTTCTAACCCTGTTTCTGCTTCTTCAGTTTCAAGGGAAAAATGGTTGGCTTCTAGCCTTAGGAGTTCAGACTTCCTAGCCTTGCCACTTACAGTGATCCCACACTGCTCAGCCATTTTCCTCAACTCCTCCATAGACAGTGCTTTTAACTTATACCAAGTTACTTCACCTGGCTTGGCGAGCTACTAGCTTCAGTTACAGACATGTTAGTATTCAATCACACACAACCACAAGAAAACCTGTATTGAAATCTTGCTCTTTTTTGATTGGGAACAATTTGGCTTCCCACTTCTAATTTCTCTCGTTTGTGGGTCAATTCCGGATGCTAGCATCCAAATTTCTGTTATGACCAGGTGAGAAAGAGGTCTAGGGTTCCCTTTCAGCCTTCATCTTGTCTTTCCGTAACAGGGTTTTATTTTAAACCATGTTTGTTAGCTGCTCCTTGGTGAATCCTTGTTCACAGCTTTCCAATTATAAGGCAAAGAAACCCACACAAACAGGCATTCTTAGGTTTAAAGAAGAAAAGTTGAAATTTATTAAACTTAAATTTAAACTCTAATTCAGTTGACACCTATGGATACACGATGTGCCCACGCTAGCACGCATATGTGTTACACACATGCAAATAGAGACAGAAAAGAGCAGAAGAAAAATAAAGTGAAAGGTTTGAGGCAATATCTGAAGAATTTTTGTTACGGTTCTTCGAGCTCACTGTGGAGTCATTGATTGTAGGTAGTTCTTACTTTTCGCTCGGGCCTGGTATTCCTCTTAAACCTTGTTTGCTGTAGGAAACTTTTCTGTCTTGGGGTTCATGTGTCTTCAGTGGATTCAGAGGCTTGTGAGAAAGAGATGGGAGCAGACAGGAGAGGCTGTGGCGAGCCAGCCAGGAGAGATCTTCTCAGTCCAGGAGCATTCTGCTTTCCTGCCCAAACTGTTTGCACAAATTCAAAAAACTCAGGTTGCCCAGCAGGTTAGTCATGTGACTAGCTGTTTTAACCACGTCCATTTGTATATTCGGCCATCTCAGCAGTCAACCTGAAATGCGAGCTCCCCCACCTTCAACGTCTGGTGATCAAAAATCCATTGTGGGTTGAATGTGTCAGGGAATGGTCCTTTGTCCTTTCCAAGCACTGTCTGTAAATATGCAAATATCTTTCCAGCCACGGGTCCATTGTGGGTTGGATGTGTCAGGGAATGGTCCTTTGTCCTTCCAAATACTGTCTGTTAATATGCAAATGTCTTTCCAGCCAAGATCTGTCAATTTTTTTAAAGCAAATCCTTTCTTCACTTCAACAGCAGTTTAAAATTTAATGCCCACGTAGCGAAATTAATATGCATCATGCTTAGCAGATGGGGGACTGCATGACACCGGTATTATGCGGCGGGGCATTCTCGACCTTGGGTCGTGGCGGGCCTCTCCCACAAGTATTTTATGGGCCTCCCCACCATGATCCACGACATTGGGGTGCTGGTGAAATCCAGCCCCAGTAGTCTATTACTAAGGACCTAGTAAGGGAACTGGAGCTGGATGAACTTCGGATCCTTCGGGAGGCGGAGGGGGTTATTGAGAGGAGTTATAGGGAGGTAGTCACACCTCAGGTAAAAGAAGTAGGTAGATGGGTTACCATCAGAGGAAGGAGAGGGAACCAGCAGGCAGTGCAGGGATCCCCTGTGGCCCTTTCCCTCAACAACAGGTATACCGTTTTGGATACTGTTGCGGGGGACGACTTACCAGGGGTAAGCAATGGGGTACAGGTCTCTGGCACAGAGTCTGTCCCTGTTGCTCAGAAGGGAAAGGGGAAGAGGAGCAGAGCATTAGTCATTGGGGACTCCATAGTTAGGGGAACAGATAGGAGGTTCTGTGGGAACGAGAGAGACTCACGGTTGGTGTGTTGCCTCCCAGGTGCCAGGGTTCGTGATGTCTCGGATCGTGTTTTTGGGATCCTTAAGGGGGAGAGGGAGGGGGAGCAGCCCCAAGTCGTGGTCCACATAGGCACCAACGACATAGGTAGGAAGAGAGATGGGGATTTAAGGCAGAAATTCAGGGAGCTAGGGTGGAAGCTTAGAGCGAGGACAAACAGAGTTGTTATCTCTGGGTTGTTGCCCGTGCCACGTGATAGCGAAGCGAGGAATAGGGAGAGAGAGGAGTTGAACACGTGGCTGCAGGGATTGTGTAGGAGGGAGGGTTTTGGTTTCCTGGATAATTGGGGCTCTTTCTGGGGTAGGTGGGACCTCTACAAACAGGATGGTCTTCACCTGAACCAGAGGGGTACCAATATCCTGGGGGGGAGATTTGCTAGTGCTCTTCGGGGGGGTTTAAACTAATTCAGCAGGGGAATGGGAACCTAAATTGTAGTTCCAGTGTACAGGATGTTGAGAGTAGTGAGGTCAGGGATAAGGTTACAAGGACGCAAGAGGGCACTGGCAAGCAAGAACTTGGTTTAAAGTGTGTCTACTTCAACGCCAGGAGCATCCGGAATAAGGTGGGTGAGCTTGCAACATGGGTTGGTACCTGGGATCTCGATGTAGTGGCCATTTCGGAGACATGGGTAGAGCAGGGGCAGGAATGGATGTTGCACGTTCCGGGATTTAGATGTTTCAGTAAGAACAGAGAAGATGGTAAAAGAGGGGGGGGGGGTGTGGCATTGTTAATCAAGGAGAGTATTACAGCGGCAGAAAGAACGTTTGAGGACTCGTCTACTGAGGTAGTATGGGCCGAGGTTAGAAACAGGAGAGGAAAGGTCACCCTGTTGGGAGTCTTCTATAGACCTCCGAATAGTTCCAGAGATGTAGAGGAAAGGATAGCGAAGATGATTCTCGACAGGGGCGAGAGTAACAGGGTAGTTGTTATGGGGGACTTTAACTTTCCAAATATTGACTGGAAATACTATAGTTCAAGTACTTTAGATGGGTCAGTTTTTGTCCAGTGTGTGCAGGAGGGTTCTCTGACACAGTATGTAGACAGGCCAACCAGGGGCGATGCCACGTTGGATTTGGTACTGGGTAATGAACCCGGCCAGGTGTTAGATTTAGATGTACGTGAGCACTTTGGTGATAGTGATCACAATTCGGTTAGGTTTACCTTAGCGATGGGCAGGGACAGGTATATACCGCAGGGCAAGAATTATAGCTGGGGGAAAGGAAATTATGATGCGATTAGGCAAGATTTAGGATGCATAGGATGGGGAAGGAAACTGCAGGGGATGGGCACAATCGAAATGTGGAGCTTATTTAAGGAGCAGCTACTGCTTGTCCTTGATAAGTATGTACCTGTCAGGCAGGGAGGAAGTTGTCGAGCGAGGGAGCCGTGGTTTACTAAAGAAGTTGAAGCGCTTGTCAAGAGGAAGAAGAAGGCTTATGTTAGGATGAGACGTGAAGGCTCAGTTAGGGCGCTTGAGAGTTACAAGCTAGCCAGGAAGGATCTAAAGGGAGAGCTAAGAAGAGCAAGGAGAGGACACGAGAAGTCATTGGCGGATAGGATCAAGGAAAACCCTAAGGCTTTCTATAGGTATATCAGGAATAAAAGAATGACTAGAGTTAGATTAGGGCCAATCAAGGATAGTAGTGAGAAGTTGTGTGTGGAATCAGAGGAGATAGGCGAAGCGTTAAATGAATATTTTTCGTCAGTATTTACAGTAGAGAAAGAAAATGTTGTCGAGGAGAATACTGAGATACAGACTACTAGGCTAGATGGGATTGAGGTTCACAAGGAGGAGGTGTTAGCAATTTTGGAAAGTGTGAAAATAGATAAGTCCCCTGGGCCAGATGGGATTTCTCCTAGGATTCTCTGGGAAGCCAGGGAGGAGATTGCAGAGCCTTTGTCCTTGATCTTTATGTCGTCATTGTCGACAGGAATAGTGCCGGAAGACTGGAGGATAGCAAATGTTGTCCCCTTGTTCAAGAAGGAGAGTAGAGACAGCCCTGGTAATTATAGACCTGTGAGCCTTACTTCGGTTGTGGGTAAAATGTTGGAAAAGGTTATAAGAGACAGGATTTATAATCATCTTGAAAAGAATAAGTTCATTAGCGATAGTCAGCACGGTTTTGTGAAGGGTAGGTCGTGCCTCACAAACCTTATTGAGTTTTTCGAGAAGGTGACCAAACAGGTGGATGAGGGTAAAGCCGTGGATGTGGTGTATATGGATTTCAGTAAGGCGTTTGATAAGGTTCCCCACGGTAGGTTATTGCAGAAAATACGGAAGTATGGGGTTGAAGGTGATTTAGAGCTTTGGATCAGAAATTGGCTAGCTGAAAGGTGGTGTTTGATGGCAAATGTTCATCCTGGAGTTTAGTTACTAGTGGTGTACCGCAAGGATCTGTTTTGGGGCCACTGCTGTTTGTCATTTTTATAAATGACCTGGAAGAGGGTGTAGAAGGGTGGGTTAGTAAATTTGCGGATGACACGAAGGTCGGTGGAGTTGTGGATAGTGCCGAAGGATGTTGTAGGGTACAGAGGGACATAGATAGGCTGCAGAGCTGGGCTGAGAGATGGCAAATGGAGTTTAATGCGAAAAAGTGTGAGGTGATTCACTTTGGAAGGAGTAACAGGAATGCAGAGTACTGGGCTAATGGGAAGATTCTTGGTAGTGTAGATGAACAGAGAGATCTTGGTGTCCAGGTACATAAATCCCTGAAAGTTGCTACCCAGGTTAATAGGGCTGTTAAGAAGGCATATGGTGTGTAAGCTTTTATTAGTAGGGGGATTGAGTTTCGGAGCCACGAGGTCATGCTGCAGCTCTACAAAACTCTGGTGAGACCGCACCTGGAGTATTGCGTGCAGTTCTGGTCACCGCATTATAGGAAGGATGTGGAAGCTTTGGAAAGGGTGCAGAGGAGATTTACTAGGATTTTGCCTGGTATGGAGGGAAGGTCTTACGAGGAAAGGCTGAGGGACTTGAGGTTGTTTTCGTTGGAGAGAAGGAGGAGGAGAGGTGACTTAATAGAGACATATAAGATAATCAGAGGGTTAGATAGGGTGGATAGTAAGAGTCTTTTTCCTCGGATGGTGATGGCAAACACGAGGGGACATAGCTTTAAGTTGAGGGGTGATAGATATAGGACAGATGTTAGAGGTAGTTTCTTTACTCAGAGAGTAGTAGGGGCGTGGAACGCCCTGCCTGCAACAGTAGTAGACTCGCCAACTTTAAGGGCATTTAAGTGGTCATTGGATAGACATATGGATGAAAATGGAATAGTGTAGGTCAGATAGTTTCACAGGTCGGCGCAACATCAAGGGCCGAAGGGCCTGTACTGCGCTGTAATATTCTAATTCTAATTCTAAAAAAAAACAGGGCAGTTGGAAAATCACAATGGCCCAGAATTTGAGGTTGTAATGATGGCAAAACAGTCAGCATTTGCCATCAATACTGTGTAATACTGACAGCAATGTTTGTCATCTACTCATGCACAGTTAAACATGAAAATCCAGAAGTTCCTGTCAGTGATATCCTGCTCCTCCACAGATGCTCTGCAACTGTCTTCGCAGATGCAATCAGCGCAGAATCAGTGATTTGATGTGAACTTCAATTTTTTACGCACTATACTCACTGTAAAATTCATTGAACAAGCTAAGCCTTGTTGTGTAACTGTGTTGTTGTTGTTTAACGGTGTATTAAGTCATAATTAGTTCTGAACAACCTCTCTGGCCCTGAGAAGCTTGGAGTGTCAGTCTGTCCAATCTTTGATTTAAAAAATTCTATAGATTTTTAAAATTAGTTTTTTTTTTAAAGTTTACTTATGATATTTTAGCTTCTCCATCATGCTATGTCTATTTCCAATCTTTATTTCAATCTCTGTAAAATTTTCACAGAATCACAGAATTATTACAGCACCGAAGGAGGCCATTCGGCCCGTCGTATCTGCGCTGGCTCTCCGAAAAAACAATTTGCCCGGTGCCATCCCCTGCCTTCTGCCCATAGCCCTGCACATTCTTCCTTTTCAGATAACAATCCAATTCCCTCGTGAATGCCTCAATTGCACCTGTCTCCACCACACTCTCAGGCAGTGCATTCCAGATCCTAACCATTCGCTGCATGAAAAAAAAAATTCTCATGTCGCCATTGCTTCTTTTGACTATGACCTTAATTCTGTGCCCTCTTGTTCACCAATGGGAACAGTTTTTTTTCTATCTACTTTGTCCAGACCCCTCATGATTTTGAACATTTTAAAAAGTTAACGATAATAAGTGTTTTTTACTTCCTGCTTTACTGTGAAAATTCTTCAATCTTGGCTACTCAGCCTGCTCGACGACTTGACTTCACTGTTCCTGAACATCAGAGTTCCCCTATTGATGGTACCAGAAGGAAATTGGCATCACAATGGGGATAATGGATACCACAGAGCCCGCTAAATCTTTGTGGGCAGCTTTCTTGAAGGTCAGCAGTTAGTACTGTTTCTTTGCTGCTGACGGCAAAATCTGGACCAATATTATTAGGCAGAGTCAACATGATTTTATGAAAAGGAAATTATGGTTGAACACTCTATTAGTGTTTTGAGGGTGTAACTGACAGGGCAGATAAGGGGGAACCTGTGGATGTAATATATTTGGATTTTCAGAAGGCATTTGATAAGGTGCCAAGTAAGAAGTTGTTGCTCAAGGTTAGGGTTCATGACATTGGGGATAATATATTAGCATGGATTGAGGATAGATTAACAGACAGAAACTGCATAGTTGGAATAAACAGGTTATTTTCAAGATGACAGGCTGTAACTAGTGGAATTCTGCAAGAATCAGTGCAGGGCCCTCAGCTATTTACAATCTATATGAATTACTTAGATGACGGGACCGAGTGTATTGTATCCAAGTCTGCTGACAGTACAAAGCTAGGTGGGAAAGTAATCTGTGAGGAGAACGCATGGAAGCTGCGAAGGGATATCAACTGATTAAGTGATTGGACAAGAAGGTGGCAGATGGTGTATAATGTGGGGAAGTGTGAACTTATCTGCTTTGATAGTAAAAATGGAAAAGGAGAATATTTTTTAAATGGTGAGACACTAGTAAATGTTATTATTCAAAGGGATGTGGATGTCCTTGTAATGAATCACAGAAAGTTAGCATGCAGGGACCACGAGCAATTAGAAATGCAAATGGTCTGTTACCTTTATAGAATAGGCTAGCAGAATGGACAGACAAGTGGCAAATGGAATTTAATACAGAGAAGTATGAGGTGCTGCATTTTGGCAGAAGGGGTAGGGAGAAACAATATAGACTTAATGGCACAGGGACAGAGGGACAGAGGGGTTCGTGTACATAGATCTTTGAAGGTAGCAGGACATATTGAGAGAGTAGTTAAGCAAAACATATGGGATCTTGGGGCTTCATACATAGAAATATTGAGTACAAAAGCAAGTAAGTTATGCTGAACCTTTATAAAGCTCTGGTTAGGCCACAACTGGAGTATTGCGGTCACCATGCTTTAGGGAGTGTGCAGAGGATTTACCAGAATGGTTCAAGGGATGAGGAATTTTAGCTACAAAGTTCTCTTTGGAGCAAAGAAAGATAAAGAGAGATCTTGAGAGGGTGCAGAGGAAATTTACCAGAATGGTTCCAGGGATGAGGGACTTTAGCTTCAAGGGTAATTTGGAGGAGCTGGTGTTGTTTTTCTGTTTTTTATTCTTTCATGGGATGTGGGCATCAATAGCAAGTCCAACATTTGTTGCCCATCCCTAATTGCCCTCGACAACTGAGTGGCCTGCTAGGCCATTTCAGAGGGCAGTTAACAGTCAACCACAATGCTGTGAGTCTGGAGTCACATGTAGGCCAGATTAGGTAAGGACTGCAGATTTCCTTCCCTAAAGGATATTAGTGAACCAGATGGGTCTTTATGACAATCAATGATAGTTTAATGGCACCATTACTGAGACTAGCTTTCAGTTCCAAATTTTTATTAATTAATTGACTTTAAATTCCACCAGCTGCCATTGTGGGGTTTGAACCTGTGTACCCAGGAAATTATGCTGGGCCTCTGGATTACTAGTTCAGTGGCATTACCACTAAGCCACTATCTCCCCTTTCAGGAGCAAAGAAGATTGAGGGGAGATTTGATAGAGAGGTACAAGATTATGACAGGTTTAGATAAGGTAGACAAAGAAAAATTGCTTCCATTAGCTGATGGTATGAGGACTATGGGACACAGATTTAAGGATTTGGGCAAGAAATGCAGGGGGGGCACGTGAGGGTTAGGGTTATGGTGAGGAAGAATTTTTTTACGCAGTGAGTGGCAACGACCTGGAACCCACTGCCTATGAGGGTGGTGGAAGAGGAGATGATGAATGATTTCAAAAGGAAATTGGATGGGCATGTGAGGGAAATAAACCTGCAGGGGTATGGGGATGGAGTGGGAGAATGGAACTGACTGGAATGCTCTACATAGAGGCCTCGTTGGGCCAAATGGCCTCTTTCCGTGTCATTACGACACTATGACTCTTATTGCGAGGGGCTTGGAGTATAAAAGTAATATAAAGGACTTTGGTGAGAATACACCTGGAGTACTGTGGTATAGTTTTGGTCTCCTTACCTAAGACATACTTGTCTTGGAGAGTGTAACTAAGGTTCATTAGATGGATTCCCAGGATGCAAAGGCTCTCCTATGAGAAATGATTGTGTAGAATGGGCCTATAATCTCTTAAATTTAGAAGAATGAGAGGTGATCTCACAGAAACATATATAATTCTTAGAGGGCTTCACAAGGTAAGACGCTGAGAGGCTGGATAGCATTCTGCATTGTTGTTGTAGTGTAGCTAGGGCATTGTGGATAAAGTCTTGGAGTCTGGATAAGGTCAACTAATAACTCTTATTATTTACGCATCTCTATTTACACTCCCCACAAGCCTCTCTAGTTATCATCCTTTGTGCTGCTACTCTTCTTCCAAAGCCCATTACCATGTGACCATTACATGATCATCATTACAGTGGGAGGGGTTGCTCTCACTGACACCAGCATTAACATTTTCAGGTCCTTATACTACATCTCCCCCCAAGTCTTTATCCATACATTTTCTTTAACGTATTGTTACGACCGAGTGCACTGTCTTTCTTTAGTTCCACTTCTCCACAGGTCACAACATCTATTTGAATGTATACCTGGTTACCGACACAGCCAATCATATACTCTTCTTTTTTATCCCAGAACAAAATACACCAACCAGATTTCTTTAATAAACAACAAAATTATTGGTTTATTGTAAAACAAGACTTGACCAGTATCAAAAGCAAAGCATTAACACACCAATTAAAATTCCCCAACTACGTACACACGCACTGGAAAAAATACAGAAATTCACTCTGCAGAGGTCTGTTACAAAAAAAAAAAGACAAAAAAAAAAAACTACTTTGGCCAAATACTTGCTGATTCTTGACAAAAAAAGAAAGAAGATATGGAAGGAAGTCAGTTGTCCCTTTTTTGGTCTGGCATCTGGGTATAAGGAGATGAATCACTGGGTTTGTTTCAGGAGCAGTCCATTCTGGAGATGTCGAGAATTATTGTAGTAGGCTTTCTAGGAGAAATGTGGCATCAAGGTTTTTCTGCCAGCACACATTTGAATTCGAGTCATAGAGTCATAGAGTAGTACAGCATAGAAACAGGCCCTTCGGCCCACCGCATCCATGCCGACCATAATGCCTATCTATACTAATCCCACCTGCCTGCATTAATTCCATATCCCTCTATGCCTTGCTCATTCAAGCACCAGATGCCTCTTAAATGTTGTTCCTGTTCCTGCCTCCACCACCTCCTCTGGCAACTCATTCCAGATACCCATTATTCTTTGTGTGAAAAATTTACCCCTTTGATCCCCTTTAAACCTCCTCCCTCTCACCTTAAATCTATGCCCTCTAGTTTTAGTCACCCCTACCATGGGAAACAGACTCTGGCTATCTACCCTATCTATGCCTCTCATAATTTTATATACCTCTATCATGTCCCCTCTCAGCCTCCTTCGCTCAAGGGAAAACATACCCAGCCTATCCAATTATCTCTTTATAACTCAAGCCCTCCAAACCAGGCAACATCCTTGTGAATTTTTTCTGCACCCTCTCTAGCTTAATCACATCTTTCCTGTAGAGTGGCGACCAGAACTGCACACAGTACTCCAAATGCGGCTTAACCAACGTTATGTACAACTGTAACATGACGTCCCAACTCCTGTACTCAATGCCTCGGCTGATGAAGGCAAGCATGCCATATGCCGCCTTCAGCACCCTGTCTACCTGTGTTGCCACTTTCAGAGAACTATGTACTTGCACCCCAAGGTCTCTCTGCTCAACAACACTCTCTGGGGCCCTGCCATTCACTGTATATGTCCTGCCCTGGTTTAACTTCCCAAAATGCATCACTTCACACTTGCCTGCGTTAAATTCCATTTGCCACTCCCTTGCCCACTTTCCAAGTTGATCGATATCCTGTTGTAACCTTAGACAACCTTCTCCACTGTGCACTATACCACCAATTGTGGTGTCATCTGCAAACTTACTAATCATGCCCCTTACATTCACATCCAAGTCATTAATATATATGACAAACAACAGAGGGCCCAGTACCGATCCCTGCGGCACACCACTGGTCACCTGCCTCCAATTTGAAAAACAACCCTGCACTACCACCCTCTGCCTCCTATCGCCAAGCCAATTTTGTATCCAATTTGCTAGCTCACCCTGGATCCCATGTGTTCAAACCTTCTGGACCAGCCTACCATGCGGGACCTTGTCAAAGGCCTTGCTAAAGTCCATGTAGACAACGTCCATCGCCCTGCCCTCGTCAATCCTCTTGGTCACCTCTTCAAAAAACTCAATCAAATTCGTGAGATATGATTTCCCATGCACAAAGCCATGCTGCCTATCCCTAATCAGACCATGCCTTTCCAAATGCATATAATTCCTGTCTCTCAGAATCCCTTCCAATAACTTTCCCACTACTGATGTAAGGCTCACTGGCCTGTAATTCGCTGGCTTATCCCTGCTGCCCTTCTTAAATAAAGGCACAACATTAGCTATCCTCCAGTCTTCCGGTACCTCATCCGTGGCTAATAATGATACAAAAATCTCTGCCAGGGCCCCAGCAATCTCCTCCCTTGCTTCCCATAGCATCCTAGGATACACCTGGTCAGGCCCTGGGGATTTATCCACCTTAATGCGCTTCAAAACCTCCAACACCTCCTCCTTTGTAATGTCGATATGCTCCAGGATATCAGTGTTCCCTCCCTTGAACTCACTTGCTTCCATGACCTTCTCCACGGTAAATACGGACGAGAAATATTCATTTAAGACCTTGCCCATTTCCTGTGGCTCCACACATAAATTGCCACACTGATCCTTAACGGGACCTACTCTCTCCCTAGCTACGCTTTTACTCTTAATATACTTTATAGAATATTTTAGGATTCTCTTTTATCTTATCTGCCAGGGAAATATCATGGCCCCTTTTCGCCCTCCTAATTTTCTTAAGTGTAGTCCTACCTCTCCTATACTCCTCAAGGGACTCACTCGATCCCAGCTGCCTATACCTGACATATGCCTCCTTCTTTGTCCAGACCAGACCAGACATAAATTGCAGGATTTTTTTTTCAGCTTCTCAGGAGCTATATGGCACCAGGGATTTTTTTTTCCCACACTGGATCTTGATCGGATTTCTTCAAAAAGGCGGAGAAGGAGGTGAGCAGGGTGGTTTCTTTTCTCCTTGACAGGAAAACGCCAACTGTCTTCAAACAGTTCACACCACAACTAAAATTGAAAATAATGTTCAAACCCCAGAGAGTTGACCTCCTGACCTCCACAACTTTGACATGTGGCTTCTCTGTAATAATTTTTCCCCAGGTCACCCAACAGTTTCTGCTGTTTTCTGAGCACAAAACACAGGTGATCTCCAGCACAGGTGGCTTTTGAACAACATTTTGTCCTGTCGGTGAACTTGGTAAAAAAAACATATCCATGGAATATTTTCAGTTTTAACACAAGTCCTCAAAAAAATTCAAAGAAATGGAAGCATTTTCGTAACAATATATACATTCTTGACTTTGCCTACTACCCTTTGTCCCACCAAGTCTCTGACTTCACAGATTTAGTCTGTTAGGTTTCACGACTCTCACTGATCTTGTTCTAGTCTGACTGGTATGATCAGTAGTCTTCCTTGTAAGTCTTGATCACTGATTTGGTTGATTTTTACTGAGGATTGTAGTATCCTGTTTCCTCTGGGTTTCTTCCTCACCATTTGGTTCTTCCAAATAAATGATTGACTGTTGCTTCTGGGGAATAGGGATTATGTTACTCCTTTCTCTATGTATGTTTCTTTCTGTTGTGTGTACCACACGCCATCTCTGGTAGTTTTCACCTCTGTGGATTACAGTACCTCCCCTTTCTAGGTCTCGTATTCATACTCTTGGGTCTTCATTCAGTTTCATTAAGTCTCTGGCATGAATGTTGTAATTTTGAGCTTGTTGCCTTCTATAAGAGTTTTCTTACTCTCTTGTAGTCCTGGACATCCAAAACTGAAAGCAATTGTTTAGGCAACATATGAAGTTGCGTTCTCTGGTCTTGAACTTGGTTCATCAACGGGTGTGGTATCTTTCTGGATGTAAAGAAATATACTGGTCTGGCATCTTTTTTAAGTGTGATTCTATACTCCATCTTCAGTCTTCCTAAACCTGAGAAAAGTTTTGGGTAGTCTGCTTGAAAGCAGCTGTTTACCTATGGCTGTTTGACTTCATCAATCTTCTTGATCAGATGTAGGTCTAAGCACACTTTTCTGTTTAACAGGGAAAATTCTTGGTTTTGTAGATGTATAGGGTTTCCACAATTTGTCTCCCTGTATATTGGACAGTTGCTTGAACCTTGCCCTTCACTTTCAGTTGGGTCCTGCCTAGACCATGTAACTGCATGTCCGCTGGTTATAGGCAATATCTTATCAATAATGGCTCTTGGTCTGATAGAACTGTAACACTCGCACCTCTGTCCAATTTGAAATTCATTCGATGTCCATTTACATAAATATCCACCATCCAAAATCCTTGATTTTGGTCATTAATGTCTTCTAAGAAATCTCCTGGTTCCTTTTCTGCTGCAAGTTCATGATCTTCATTCACTGCCCTTTGTCTGAAGGTCTTTTGCCTTGCGATTTTGAGCGAAGAGGTCTTGTTCTGGCATATTTTTCCACAATGGCCTGTCTTTTTACAATTGAAACATTCCACTTTACTAGCCTACTGTCTGTGGGTCTTCCTGGCTCCGCAGTGCAGGCACGGTTTTCCGGTGATAAGCACCTTTTCACCTGTGTGTGTCTTCTTCTCTATAGATTGCCTCACTGTTTTTGGCTTCAAGAACTGTACAGTCATTGGATTTCTTCTAATCCAGGGCTTCTCTTCAGCCCGCAGAATGGCTCTATTTTGTCTTCGGACTTCTGCCTATTGTACGATCTGAATTGCCTTCTTGAGTGTAAGGTCATCTTTCGACTGTAAGAGATCTGATAAAGACTCATTAGCTATTCCCACAACTATTCGGTCCCTTATCAGTTCCGCCTTCAATTCTTCGTACTCACATCCCTCAGCCAATCTACGGATTCGCCTATCTTCTGGACACGCTTGTTAAATTTTGCTCTTTCCAAAATTTTGTTACTGTTTAAATTTAAATATTTGTTGAAAGCTTGTAGCACATTCTCAAATTTATCAAAAGCCTCATTTATTTATTGCCTCACAATCATGTCATCCGCAATTGCACCCAAGAAGTATAAAAGGGTATTTACTTGTTCTGGTTCTGATTTTGTATGCAGCTGGGAAGCTATCCTAAATCGTAGGAATCTTTTACTCCTTGAGGGCCAATTGTGTACCTTATTGGGTCCTTCCTGATCGTGGAAGCCTTCAGGCATTTTAAATTGCGAATGCATTTTGTTTTCCTAGGTGTTATTAGGTTTTTTAAGGTGTTCCCCTTTCCTTTTAAATCGTTTTGATTTTAATGAAGGTGTTTGCAGTCTTTCTGGGGGTTTCCCGCACTTCCCAGGTGTTCCTGCACTTTTCTGAGGTTTCCTGTGCTTTCTCTCCACGGTCTGATTGAGTAATGACTGCCGACTCTGCCCAACTCCCGAGTTGCCTTTTCCCTAGAAATTGACTTCTCCCCCCAGTTTTTCCAACCCAGTGTTTCATTATCCAACAATGTCCCCTTTTAGAATTCTCTCACCCGATCCTAGACCTTTGCCTGACACTGTGACTTGGAATACGATTGCTGGATCTGGATGTTTCCTTGCAAACCACCACACTTCTGTGGTGCAGTCTGAATGCCAGTACGGCTGACTCACTGACTGTTCACGTCTTTTTCAACTATGGAGCAGCTCCGGAGCTCTTTGCAGTCTCCCGATGAGATCTGCTGTTCCCTCAGCGCTACTTCACGATGTAAGGTGTTTTCAATACTTTCTGGTAATTTTAACCAGTGACACCACGTTGTGTGTTGTTGTTGTAGTTGTAGCATAGCTAAGGCATTGTTGATAAAGTCTTGGAGTCTAGATAAGGTAAACTAATAACTTATTATTTACGCATTTCTATTTACACTCTCCACAAGCCTCTCTAGCTAGCATCCTTCATGCTGCTACTCTCTTCTTCCAAAGCCCATTATTATGTGACCATTACATGATCATCGCTACAGAGGGAGGGGTTACTCTCACTGTCTCCAGCATTAACCTTTTCAGGTCCTTATACTACTGGGAGTCTAGAACTAGGAGTCATCTCAAGATAAGGAGCCAGTCATTTAGGACTGAGTTGAGGAGAAATTTCTTCACTCAGAACGTTGTGAAACTTTGGAATTCTCTATCCCAGAGGCCTGTGGATGCTCAGTCAATTAGTATATTAAGACTGAAATGAATAGATTTTTGAGCACTAAGGGAGTTGAGGGATATGGGGATAGGACAGGAAAGTGAAGTTCATGTGGAAGTTCAATCATGATCTTATTGAATGATGGAGCACGCTTAAGGGTTGCTCCTGCTTCTAATTCTTTTCTTATTAACAACTTGCAATTATATAGCACCTTTAATGCAGCAAAAGATCCCAAGGCACTTACCAACTCCTTAACTACACCTTTGTAGCTCCAATCTCAACTGTAATTACATTTCTGCTATGTGCGCAGCATTTAGCTCCATACCAATATGCCTCACATGAGTACTGGATAATAGAGGAGAAATGAAGGAAAATATTGGGGGAAAAACCCTCACAATTGTCAATTGGTTAATTTAAAATAATAAACTGGGTGTACCACATTCACCACAATCTCTCTCCTCCCCTGTTGAGAAAGTCTCCTCTAGCAATTTCCATACCAAGACCACTATAATTAATGTCAGCCTCAATGACCTGCTCCAGTCATCGCATAGCTCTGCCTGTGGCTGACCTCTTGCTTTCCGCTTTTCCCCTTTATAGTACTGAGTGCATGTCTGTTGCAGGCCTCAGTAATTTCCCGCTGTGCACTCGCTTCCTCATAGCTGCTGTGTACCAGATGCTATATGTGACCCATTCCCTGTTGACAAATAGGCATTGCAGGTGCAAATTACTGCTAATTGCCTCCTTAAATCTTTAAATTGCTTTCCCACCAATGCCATGCATATTACGACAAGACTCCCAACCCACTGTTCGGAAAGATGGAAGGAGGCAGGAAGATGTTAGGATACCAGTCTGATGGCTTTTTTCCTGATTTTCCTGGCCTCCCCCACCCCACCTCCAGTCCCTCCTCCAACGTCCTGGGAAATTTTCCCCCTTTATGTCTCAGTGTTGCCAGGCAAAGAACATAGCTTATTGTCTGAGGAAAGACTTTGGGCATAATTTTGAACTGATAGTCCCAGCCAAAACAACGGGACCTGTATTGGTTCGGAACCCTTTGAGATCTGCAGCAGACCTGCTGGAGCTCTTTAACTGAGCTATGGCATTAGAGTCCTGCATTTGGGTTCCCAACCAATCAGAGAGGGTGGGCAGGATGGCATGCCAAATCTGTCAAAGGAAGGATTTTGAATCAAAGGGACCCTGGCATTGATCAGAAAGACTGAACTAGACATAGATTCCTGAGAAATAAGATTGTACCAAGTGTAGGCACAATAGGATGAGTAGTCTCCTCCTATACCTAAACTTCTATGAAAATCAACAGAAGCATTAAAACGGTAGTTATCGTTTTAACTATGCTGGTGACTAAGTTTTAAAAATTAGCCATGGATTCTAGAATACAACCAATATAATTTGGAACAAGGATTCAAAATTGGGATCTATAGCACCCCCAGTGTTGGTGCGACTGAAGCCCTGAAGGAATAAAATGGCATGGACCACGTTGCCAGCCACTTCTGGCATGTTCCATGCAACGCCCCATGAGGAGAGGTTGGATCATGGCTGATTTGACACATTACGAACTCACAGGACACCAGTCTGGTGTATACTGAGTCTTTATTGAAACTGACTGTAAATGGCTGCCCCCAGTCTGAGTCCCTCATGGTAGAGGTCAGATGACTGTGGCAAGCCAGGAGGCATATTGATACAGTATTACATTTCTATCCCAAACAACACATGTCTTTTAAACTTGGCCTGTGCATGTCCACTGAATGATTGTGCTAATCCCTGTCACTTGAATGTGCGTTCAGCTGCACAATGACCTCCCCATCTCATCAGCACTATTTAAAGGGACAGGCATCCAACTTGCAGATGAGGTACTTATGGCTTCTGCTGTGGTGTGTTTTTGGTGGTCTGGTAGTGAGCTTGTACATCCATAAAGGGAGGGCAGAAGATTTTGCCACCTATAGTCTGAGGGTGAGGTGGGAGTTTGGAAGGGGCGTAATGTAATAACATACATCATACTAAATGCTCTTGATGACACCAGGTGATATGGTCTCTGTCACAGCAGGCCCCATGATTTGCAGTACCACCTTCTACACCGGGCTCAGGGGATGAAGGTGCGCTTTTCCCCCGCCACTCTGCTCTGCTCCCATCTATTGCGTCCCACCGTGTGCCATGAGACAAAGGGAACAATGTCAGTGATTGTGTGGCACTGTGTTTGGTTGATGTGCCTGCTATAGCTGAATGGCTGGAGGTATGTGGAAGCAGTGAGAGATGGGTGTGATAATGGCATCATTGGAAGCTGTGTGAAGGTGAGCTGGAATATCTGAATATTAGTCCTGAGTCCTGAATGCTAGGTATTGCTGATAGGTGAGTAATGGAATGTAGTGCATTAAGCAATGTGAGAGGTTGGAGGTGCAGTAGGTATGAGATGTTCTTTGAAGATGCATTCACTGACCTTGACCATCTGGGTAAGGTCAATAAACTTCTTCCAGCATGGCTATCAGGTCCTCGGGGCCAAAACCGGGAGTTGACTTTCCTGGTTACCTGTTCCCATTCCCTTTGGGGGGACGTGATGTTAAGGACCTCCTGGCCCCCTGCAAAAGCAAAGGGCTGAATTTTCACTTCGAGTGCGGGAAACAGGAATAGGGACTGTTTCCAGATCCCAAACCCGTCCCCGGGGTGAAACAGTCACTCTTTGGGATTTTTACAAAAGCACCCCTTTAATTGACAGGGAAGCAGGTTCCCTGTCCAAATAAGGATGGCAAGTGGGTCCTCGAAGATGGAGGGCCAATCAGAGTTCTTCCAGCTTGATAGGAGCAGCAGTCTACAATGAATGGTAACTGAGAGGGTGCTTCAACATGGAGGTGCCCTCTCACTAACCTTTTAAAATCTTTACTTGAAAAACAGATTCAACAGTCAGGCCAGCACAGTTGTGGGGAGAGACCCTCTACAGGGTGGCCTTTGTCTGCTCCCGCACCCAGGCAGGCAGGGAGGGGCTCGAGGCCTGCCAGGAATGCTGGCACCCCCCCAGCCTACCGCTGGGTGCCTGCCTCCAGGCAGTTAAACTACCTCCGTCATGTTGGGAAACTGGAGGCCGCCTGGAAAATCCCAGTTGGCCTCCTTTAACTGTGCTTAACAAGGCTCTTAATGAACCTAATTGGCTGCCTGCCAAGTGGGGCAGGTAGCCCTGCCAGCCTTGAACCCACCTCAGCAAAAATGGCCAACCGCAGGTACAGGGTCAGGAAACCAAGAGGCCGGCCAGCACCAGTATTTTTGGGCCCCATATGCCTCCATTCCTGACCCAAGCTGGGCCAGAAAATTCAGCCCAAGGTACCTCTCTTCCTGTTCACCTCCATGATTAAGGTCTCCAGCACTGCTGTGAACCATGGAGTCCTGTCTCCCTGGTGCTCCATTTCCCTTCTCTCTAATTGCAATAGTGTCAGTCAACTTCAGCCTCCTTTCATTCAATGCTTGCTTCTATTTAAGAGGGACAGACTGCCTTTAAGAGCTGGAGGCTAGCTGGAACATGTGCTAGCCTTGCACACTGTTAGGCCCCCTGTTGATCATGCAGCTAGCCAGAAGCGCAGGTCGTGCTGGGCTGCACACTGAAATCATTCAAATGAGGAGGCAGCACAAAGTTTTCCTGCCTCAACGGGAATGGGTGAGGGCAGATCGCAAATCTGACCCCCACGCCCAAAAACTGGGGCAAGCGAATTTTTAGTCCAAGCAGTCTCAGTACATACATCTCTGCATGCAGCATTTGTTTAGATAATTTGGACAAATTGTATCAGCAATATTTAATGCAATAAGTTTTTAATTGCAAGTAAACTGAACCAGTGGGATATGGCAGAGAGTTTCCCAAGTGCAGTATTATGGTTTTGCACAGCTCAAGAGGGGATCTTGAAAGCATTGATTAGAAGATACAACTCTTATCTGTTCCAGTTACTAATTTTAAGTAAGTATTTGGGTCCTGGTGGATGCCAGCTTCATGGCAGTGTATTTTACATTTGATTACTGGATCATGACTGTAAGTTAACAGCCAACAGCATTCTGGTACCAATTAGTATAGTACTGTAGTGTTAGCTGGGGGAGTGTGACCTATTTTGATCATTTGGGATGGGTGGAGATCAAAAATATAGTAATATATCTATTTGCAGAATTGTGGTGGAAAACAGCCTGTTACAGTGTCAGAATTCAGGAAGCAGTATCTCAAAAACTAGCTGGTCAAAATTAAGGGCCTAATCTATCCCTCCACCCCTGCGGGTGAATTTTGTATACTGGGGGTAGAAATCCTTTGGAGGTTCCCTAGTTTCTGGAGTTTCTGCCAAAGTTATGGCAATAGATCGGGAGGGGGCCTGCAGAAATTACTTGTGCCATCTTCTAGTATAATGTAAATGAGTAAGCATCTTGGCTATGAGCAACAGATACAAAGTGGGAATAGTTAGTGAAAGAATAACTATTTATTTGAAAAAAACAAATAAAATAAAGAACAATTTTAATTTTAAAATTCAGTGTATGCCGTTGAAGCAAAAGGATGCAGTTATCTTGATTTATTACTTCATTCTTCAGAATGCTGGTCTGGAGACCTTTATTGTGAAATATTACCATCATTTTCAGAAAGCTATTGTGTAATATGCAATAACTGTTGTAAGGGATTGGAGGGGATCATTGAACAAAGTTTTGGGATCACCCACCACACGAAAACAACATACCAGTCAAATGCATAACTTTCAGTATTGCTTGTCTCAAGATTACTCTGATAATAAAATTGTCTATTTAATAATACTTGCAATTTTATAATATCTTTCATGTCAAACAGTTTCTAAGCACTTCACAATGAATCATATTTTGAAGGGCAGTGTCTACTTGGATGATTAAATATTGAGATATAATTTGATTAACTACATCTTCAGATGAGCTGGATATCATTTTTGTCCAAAATTAATGTCTAAAACATCTTTGTCTTGCTATTCTGAATGCAGATCAATTTCAATGGGAATTCATACCATATATATTCGTCGTAATATTTATGCACAGTAGTATGCCTCTAAATTATTGTTGAAAGTGGCAACACACAGTTACCATTTAGCAGATTATGGAATTAGCCCACAATCTTCTGCTTGTAAATATACGATTGCAAATATTCAGACAACGTCCTGTGCACCTGTAGATTTTTAAAATATTCTGATGAGGAATTTTTAATTTACTTTTTCTTAAAGGTTCAAACACTTAAGAATTGTGGAAACTCTGATTAATCTACTGGTTGGTCAACCGGAGGAAGTCCTTATTAATGTCGTAGGAGCATTGGGACAACTAGCACGAGACCAGGTTATTCGGGGCGCTATCAGGAGGTCTGGAGGAATCGATCCGTTGGTCAGTCTTCTAACTGGAACTAATCATGCTCTTCTTGTAAACGTCACCAAAGCAGTGGGAGAATGTGCTGTTGATCCTGAAAATATGTCGTACGTATTTTTTATATATTTTATTATTGGTTGAACTTCTCTGTCAGTATGGAAAGCAATAAAAACAAATGTCTCTTACTCCATGTAACCTCCTCTGCTTTTGATTCCGCTTCTATAATTCTTTTTCTCTCTTTGTCTTTCTGTTTGTCCTTCTCTGTCATTTTGGCTCTGGAAGCAGCAAGGGACTGAGATGATGCAGCAAGCCCGAAAATACCAGAAACACGGAGGTGCTGCCGAATTTACTGGCAGCACCTCATTATTTTTGATCTTGTTATTTCTCGACCAGCAGCCGGGCAGATTGACAGTCTAGCCGGCTGATGGGCAGGAAAGTCAGTGGTAGAAGACTGCAGTCAAGAGTAGCTGGTCATCGGAAAAGATTTGGGCTTGGAATAGGGCAATTGGGAGAGAGGGAAAGAGGCAAAGATCGGTACCTGATGGGAGGGGTTGAATCGTGACAATAGGGAAGGGACGCAGATTGGGGCTTGGGAAGTGGAAGGCTCGGCAGCAAGAAGTTTCTGCATTCAGTAACAAAAACTTGGATTTTTGCCTCACAGCTCCAGCGACCCGGGTTCAATTCTGGGTACTGCTTGTGGGGAGTTTGCAAGTTCTCCCTGTGACTGCGTGGGTTTTCTCCGGGTGCTCCGGTTTCCTCCCACAAGCCAAAAGACTTGCAGGTTGGTAGGTAAATTGGCCATTATAAATTGCCACTAGTATAGATAGGTGGTAGGGAAATATAGGGACAGGTGAGGATGTGGTAGGAATATGGGATTAGTGTAGGATTAGTATAAATGGGTGGTTGATGGTCGGCACAGACTCGGTGGGCCGAAGGGCCTGTTTCAGTGCTGTATCTCTAAACTAAACTAAACTATATAGCACCTTTTAACCTAGTGAAATGACCCAAGGCGTCTCATGGGAGATTTATCAAACAAAATTTGGCATTGAGCCAGATAAGGAGATATTGGAACAATGACCAAAAGTTTGGTTAAAGAGGTAGGTTTTAAAGAAAGAGAGAAAGGTAGAAATGCAGGGAGAGCATTCCAAAGCTTAGGGCCTCGACAGCCGAAGGCATAGCTGCCAAAGGTATAGCGATTAAAATCAAGGATTCACAAGAGGCCAGAATTGGAATCCAGAGATCCTGTTGATTTATAGGGCTGAAGAAGTATACAGACTTGGGGAGGGGTAAAGCATGGAGGGATTTGAAAACAAGGAGGAGAATTTTAAAGTTGAGGCGCTGCCAGACTGGAACCAGTGTAGGTCTGTGAGCATGGGGTGATGGGTGAATGGGACTTGATGCAAATTAGGATATGGGCAGCAGAGCTTTGGATGAACCCAAGTTTATGTAAGGTGCAAGACGGGTGCCATCTGGGAGAGCATTGGAATTGTCAGGGCTAGAGATAACAAGGGCATGGATGAGGGTTTCAGCAGCAGATACGTTGAGGCAAGGACAAGAGTCAGGCAATGTTATGGAGGTGGAAGAAGGTGGTCTTGGCAATGGAGTCCGATGTGTGGTTGGAAACTTAACTTGAGGTTAAATACGACACCAAGGTTGTGTACAGTCTGGTTCAGCCTCACACAGTTCTCAGGGTGAGAGATGGAGTCAGTGACTAGAGAACAGAGTTTGTGGTGGGGACCAAAGTTAATGACTTGGCTGTTCCCAATATTTAGTAAGAGGATATTGCTGTTTATCCAGTACTGGATGTCAGATAAGCAGTGTAATAAATAAGACAGTTGAGTGGTCGTGAGATGGTAGTGAGGTAGAGCTGGGTGTCATCTACAAGTGGAATCTGATGTGTTTGCGGATGATGTTGGCGATGGACAGCATGTAGAAGGAGCTAAGGATAGATTCTTGAGGGACTCCAAATGTAACTGTCATAGAGTCAGCATAACTTCCCAGCTTTTGTACTCAATACCTCTATTTATGAAGCTCAAGATTCCATATGCTTTGGCTAACTAGTCTTTCAATATGTCCTACCACCTTCAAAGATCTTTGCATAGGTCCCTCTGTCCCTGTATACTCTTTAGAACTGTGCCATTTGGTTTATATTGCCTCTCCCTTTCCCTTTTGCCAAAATGCATTACCTCACATTTCTCTGTATTAAATTCCATCTGCCACTTGTCCGCCCATTCTGCTAGCCTATGTCCTGTTGCAGTCAATTGGTATCATCCTCACTATCTGCCGCACCTCCAAGTTTTGTATCATTGGAAAAATTTTGAAATATTACTCTGTATTCCAATATCCAAGTCATTTATGTATATCAAAAAAGGCAGTGGTTCTAGCAGTGACCCTTGGGGAACGCCACTATCTCCAATCCTCCAGTCTGAATAACAACCATTTACCGTGACTCACTGTTTTCTGTCCTTAAGCCAATTTATTATCCAAGCTGACACTGACCCTCCTATTCCATGAGTCTCTATTTTGTTAACCAGTCTTCTGTGTGGTACTTTGTCAAAGACTTTCTTAAAATCCATATAGATAACATCCATTCTCTTCATCAACTGTCTGTTACTTCATTAAAAAAATCAATTATTTATTTAGAGATACAGCACTGAAACAGGCCCTTCGGCCCACCGAGTCTGTGCCGACCAACAACCACCCATTTATACTAGCCCTACAGTAATCCCATATTCCCTACCACCTACCTACGCTAGGGGCAATTTTCAACGGCCAATTTACCTATCACCTGCAAGTCTTTGGCTGTGGGAGGAAACCGGAGCACCCGGCGAAAACCCACGCGGTTACAGGGAGAACTTGCAAACTCCGCACAGGCAGTACCCAGAATCGAACCCGGGTCCCTGGAGCTGTGAGGCTGCGGTGCTAACCACTGTGCCGCAGATTAGATTAGTTAAGCACGAGCTGCGTTTTACAAATCTGTGCTGGCTTTCCCTAATTAACTTAAACCCCTCCAAGTGCTTGTTGATTTTTTTTTTCCCCTGATTATTGTTTCTAAAAGCTTACCCACCACTGATGTTAAACTGACCAGCCTATAGTTACTAGGAATATCATCCTACTGTTTCTCAAATAAGGATATCACATTTGCCACTTGTTACGACCGTGACAGGAGGAGTGCACAGGTCACAATGTATATTTAAATGTTTACCCAGATACCGGTGAGGTCAATCATATACACCAACCAGGTTTCTTTCATAAACAACAAAATTATCAGTGTATTATAAAACAAGACTTAACCAGTAACGAAGCAAAGCATTAACACACAGATTGAAATATGGAAGTTCCTTTTTTACCTTAGCCACTCACACACACACGCACCTGTTAACCAAAAAAATAGAGATTTTCTCTTTAGAGCTCTGTTACAAAAAACACACACAAAAAAAACTTTGGTCAAATACTTGCTAATTCTTGAAGAAAAAAGAGAAAATATGGAAATATGTTGGATGTCCCCTTTTTTTTTGTCTGGTGGCTGGGTATATGGTGACAGGTCACTGGGATCCTTTTCTGGAGCAATTTGTTCAAGCAGGTCGAGGATTATCTGGCATGCTTTTCCGGCATTTCAAGAGAAATGCAGCAACAGGGGTTTCAAGCAGGCTTTTCAGGAGGAATGCAGTATCAATTTCTCGATTTCTTACACTTGTATCTAAGAGCTTCTCAAAGAGATGGAAAAATGGCAGGCTTTTCAAAGATCTGGAAAAGGTTGAATTGGGGTTTTGTCCATGGCAGGTTGATTTTTTAACTCCTTTTCAAAACACTGTTTATACCCCAACTGACTGTTCAATGGGAAACCAAAAACAATATCTCAAGAGTCAAGCCTCCTGACCCTGATAAATCTTGACCTGTCACTTCTCTGTAAACATCTTTCCCAGGTCAAAGAGTCCCCACTGGGTACTTATCTGAAGACAAGTGACTTCCAGTAAGGGTAGTTTACCAAGTCCAAAAGATCTTCTGATGACCTTTTTAAAAAAAAAAACAAAGTCCAGTACCTATGGAATCCCTTTCAGTTTTAAGTCCTCAAAATTTAACAAAAAAAATGGAAGCACTCGTAACACACTCTCCAATCCTCAGGCACCTCCCCTGTATCTAGGAAATATTGGAAGATTATGGCAAAGACTTTCCTTCAGCAACTAGTATGCAGGCCACGGAGACCAGGCGACCTATCCACTCGAAACATAGCCAGTCTTTCCAATATGTCCTGCCCATCAATTTCCACCTCACTTCTACTCTCTCCTCTTCTACCGATATTTTGTCAGGTTCCTCTTAGTAAACGTTGACACAAAGTACTCATTAAGTATCCTAGCCTTGCCCTGCGCCTCTAAGCATATATCTTCCTCCTTGTCCATAATTTTCCACTTGCCTTGATGGGTGCAGCTCCAACAACACTCAAGAAGCTCGACACCATCCAGGACAAAGCAGTCAGCTTGATTGGCATCCCATCCATCATCTTCAACATTCATTCACTCCAGCACTGATGCACAGTGGCAGCAGTGTGCACCATCTACAAGATGCACAGAATTAGAATTAGAACATTACAGCGCAGTACAGGCCCTTCGGCCCTCGATGTTGCGCCGACCTGTGAAACCATCTGACCTACACTATTCCATTTTCATCCATATGTCTATCCAATGACCACTTAAATGCCCTTAAAGTTGGCGAGTCTACTACTGTTGCAGGCAGGGCGTTCCACGCCCCTACTACTCTCTGAGTAAAGAAACTACTTCTGACATCTGTCCTATATCTATCACCCCTCAACTTAAAGCTATGTCCCCTCGTGTTTGCCATCACCATCCGAGGAAAAAGACTCTCACTATCCACCCTATCTAACCCTCTGATTATCTTATATGTCTCTATTAAGTCACCTCTCCTCCTCCTTCTCTCCAACGAAAACAACCTCAAGTCCCTCAGCCTTTCCTCGTAAGACCTTCCCTCCGTACCAGGCAACATCCTAGTAAATCTCCTCTGCACCCTTTCCATAGCTTCCACATCCTTCCTATAATGCGGTGACCAGAACTGCACGCAATACTCCAGGTGCGGTCTCACCAGAGTTTTGTACAGCTGCAGCATGACATCGTGGCTCCGAATCTCGATCCCTCTACTAATAAAAGCTAACACACCATATGCCTTCTTAACAGCCCTATTAACCTGGGTAGCAACCTTCAGGGATTTATGCACCTGGACACCAAGATCTCTCTGTTCATCTACACTAACAAGAATCTTCCCATTAGCCCAGTACTCTGCATTCCTGTTACTCCTTCCAAAGTGAATCACCTCGCACTTTTCCGCATTGAACTCCATTTGCCATCTCTCAGCCCAGCTCTGCAGCCTATCTATGTCCCTCTGTACCCTACAACATCCTTCGGCACTATCCACAACTCCACCGACCTTAGTGTCATCCGCAAATTTACTAACCCACCCTTCTACACCCTCTTCCAGGTCATTTATAAAAATGACAAACAGCAGTGGCCCCAAAACAGATCCTTGCGGTACACCACTAGTAACTAAACTCCAGGATGAACATTTGCCATCAACCACCACCCTCTGTCTTCTTTCAGCTAGCCAATTTCTGATCCAAAGCTCTAAATCACCTTCAACCCCATACTTCTGTATTTTCTGCAATAGCCTACCATGGGGAACCTTATCAAACGCCTTACTGAAATCCATATACACCACATCCACTGCTTTACCCTCATCCACCTGTTTGGTTACCTTCTCAAAAAACTCAATAAGGTTTGTGAGGCACGACCTACCCGTCACAAAACCGTGCTGACTATCGCTAATGAACTTATTCTTTTCAATGCACCAAGGCTCCTTAGACAGCACCTTCCAAACCCGTGACCTCTACCACCTAGAAGGACAAGGGCAACAGATGCATGGGAACACCACAACCTGCAAGTTCCCCTCCAAGCCACACACCATCCTGACTTGGAGCTATATCGCTGTCCTTCACTGTTGCTGGGTCAAAATCCTGGAACTCCCTTCCTAACAGCACTGTTGGTGTACCTATCCCAGATGGACTGCAGCAGTTCAAGAAGGCAGCTCACCACCACCTTCTGAAGGGCAATTAGGGATGGGCAATAAATGCTGCCTACCCAGCGTCGCCCACATTCCATGAATGAATTTTTTAAAAAGTCCCAGACCATATTTGTCTGACTGTTCATTTCGTTTTTGGCACTTTCTCTAAAGGAACTTTGTGTTAACCTGAAACTGTAGTCTAAAAAAAAATCAAAGATGATGAGAATTAATACACCTGGAATGATATTTTTAGAAGTCTTGAAAGAAACATTTTAAAGTTTTGTCTCAAGGGAATGTAAACAAAATAGTTCTGATTTTTGTTGAAAAAATGGTTCATCTACAAGAGTAGTTTGTCATACATAAGTCGGTATCAATGCTGTCCTTTTAGAGGGGGAGTTCCAGGTTTCTGACCCAGCGACAGTGAAAGAACGGCAATATAGTTCCAAGTCAGGATGGTGCTTGGCTTGGAGGGGAACTTGCAGGTGGTGATGTTCCCATGCATCCGCTGCCCTTGTCCTTCTAGGTGGTAGAGACCACAGGTTTGGAAGGTGCTGTCGAAGGAGCCTTGGTGAGTTGCTGCAGTGCATCTTGTATATGCTACACACTGCTTTCACTGTGTGTCAGTGGTGGAGGGAGTGAATGTTTCATGTGGCAAATGGGGTGCCAGTAAAGCTGGCTGCTTTGTCCTGGATAGTGTCAAGCTTCTTGAGTGTTGGAGCTGCACTCATCGAGGCAAGTGGAGTGTATTCCATCACGCTCTTGTGCTTTGTAGATAGTGAACAGGTTTTAGGGAGTCAGGAGGTGCAGAATTCCCAGCCTCTGACTTGCTCATGTAGTCACATGTATTTATATGGCTGGCCCAGTTAGGTTTCTGGTCAATGGTAACCCCCAGGAAGTTGATAGTGGGGGAATTCAGCAATGGTGATGCTGTTGAACATCAAGAGGAGATGGTTAGATTCTCTCTGACACTTACGTGGCAAGAATGTTACCTGCCACTTATCAGCCCAAGCCTGAATGTTGTCCAAGTCTTGATGCCCATGAGCAGACTGCTTCAGTATCTGAGGAATTGCAAATGGTACTGAACACTATGCAATCATTAGTGCACATCTCCACTTCTAACGTCATGAAGCAGCTGAAAATAATTGGGCCGAGGACACTACCCTGAGGAACTCCGACAGCGATGTATGTGGATGTGATGATTGGCCTCCAACGACCACAACCATCTTCCTTTGTGTCCGGTATGACTCTGACTAGTGAAGAGTTTTCCCCGATTCCCGTTGACTTCAATTTTGCTCTGGTTCCTTGATGCCACCCCCGGTCAAATGTTGCCTTGATGTCATTTATCTATGTTGAAATTCATTTGCCAATCATAAGTCCATTCTGCAAGTTCACAAATAGCTTCTTGTAATTTGTGGAGTCCTCCTCAATATTGACGATTCCCCCCCAATTTGGTGTCATCTGCAAATTTAGAAATTGTAGGTGTGATTTTGTCGAAGTGTTGGTTTCCCAACATTTGGGTGGTTTTCGGGTAGCTGTCATACTGAGGCGGGAAGTAGGACTTCCCTAGCGATTTTGCCAGAAGGAGGCAATTAAGAGCCGGCATGCGGGGAGTTGGCCAATTAAGGGTGCTGGGCGGGCCTTCCACACTGCTGGCCCAATAAGAGGGCCAGCAATTCTGGAGCTTCGGCAGCGCCACTGAGAGTAGTGGCCGCTGCTAAGGCAGCAAGGAGAATGCGAAGGCGCCTCCATTTTGATGCTCCCTCAGAAGAGTGAGCATTGAATACTTTTTTGTGTGGGCCAAGCAGGCAGGCCCGGAAAACAGAGGGAAAATCCCTCTTCCGGCTCCGATGGCCCCGCCCGGGAAGTCGCTGTTCTTTGAAGAAATAACATGTGCTGTGGATGAAGGGGAACCGGTGGATGTACTGTACTTGATTTCCAGAAGGCATTTGATAAAGTGCCACATCAAAGGTTATTGCAGAAAATAAAAGCTCATGGTGTAGGGGTAAAATTTTGGTATAGATAGAAGATTGGCTAGCTAACAGGAAACAGAGAGTAGGCATAAATGGGTCATTTTCTGATTGGCAAGATGTAACGGGTGGTGTGCCACAGGGATCAGTGCTGGGGCCTCAACTTTTTACAATTTATATAAATGACTTGAATGAAGTGGACCAAAGGTATGGTCACTAAGATAGGTTTACAAAGATAGGTAGGAAAGTAGGGTATGAAGAGGAAATAAGGAGGCTACAAAGGTAGATAGATAGGTTAAGTGAGTGGGCAAAGATCTGGCAAATGGACTATAATGTGGGAAAAGGTGAAATTATCCATTTTGGCAGGAAGAATAAAAAAAAGAAGCATATTATCTAAATGGTGAGAGATTGCAGAGATCTGAGATGCAGAGGGATCTGTGTGTCCTAGTGCATGAATCCCAAAAGGTTAGTATGCAGGTACAGCAAGTAATTAAGAAAGCTACTAGAATATTGTCATTTATTGTGAGGGGAATTGAATACAAAAGTAGGGAGGTTATGTTTCAGCTATACAGGGCATTGGTGAGAACACATCTGGAGTACCGTGTACAGTATTGGTCTCCTTATTTAAGGAAGGATGTAAATGCCTTGGAAGCAGTTCAGAGAAGGTTTACTAGACTAATACCTGGAATGGGCAGGCTGTCTTATGTGGAAAGACTGGATAGGCTAATCTTGTATCCACAGGAATTTAGAAGAGTAAGAGGCGACTTGATTGAATCATCCCCAGGGGGATGGGAACCTGAGCGGGGAGACTGAGGAGAAGGAAACAAGGATAGAAACGAAAGACAGGAAACAAAAGGCAAAAGTGGAAGGCATAGAAATCAAGGGCAAGTAACAAATAGGGCCATAGTGCTAAATAATGCTAAGATGACTAAGAATGTTAAAAAGGCAAGCCTAAAGGCATTGTGTCTCAATGCGCAGAGTATTCGCAATGAGGTAGGCAAATTAACCGCGCAAATAGATGTAAATTGATATGATATAGTTGGGATTATGGAGACGTGGCTGCAGGGTGACCAAGGATGGGAACTGAACATCCAAGGGTATTCAATATTTAGGAAGGACAGGCAAAAAGGGAAAGGAGGTGGCGTAGCATTGTTAGTAAAAGGGAAAATCAGTACAATAGTGAAGAAGGATGTTAGCTCAGAGAATTCTGATGTGGAATCTGTCTGGGTGGAGCTAAGAAACAACAAGGGGCAGAAAACATTGGTGGGGGTTGTGTATAGACCCCCAAACAGCAGTGGTGGTGTAGAGGATGGAATTAAACAGGAAATTAGAGACACATGCAATAAGGGTACAACTGTAATTATGGGTGACGTTAATCTGCGTATAGATTGGGCAAGCCAAATCAGCAATAATACTGTAGAGGTGGAATTCCAGGAGTGCGTACGTGATGGTTTTTTGGACCAATACATTGAGGAACCAACTAGAGAACAGGCCATCCTAGATTGGGAATTGTGTAATGAGAAAGGATTAGTTAAAAGTCTTGTTGTGCGGGGTCCCTTGGGGAAGAGTGACCATAACATGATAGAATTCTTCATTAAGATGGAGAGTGAGAGAGTTGATTCCGATACTAGGGCCCTGAATCTAAATAAAGGAAACTATGAAGGTTTGAGGGGCGAGTTGGCTATGATAGATTGGGGAACGTTATTTAAAGGGTTGACAGTGGATAGGCAATGGCTAGCATTTAAAGAGCGCATGGATGAATTACAACAATTGTTCATTCCTGTCCGGCGCGAAAATAAAACCGGAAGGGTGGCTCAACCGTGGCTTACAAAAGAAATTAAGGATAGTATTCGATCCAAGGAGGAGAAATATAAAATGGCCAGAACAAGCAGCAAACATGAGGATTGGGAGCAGTTTAGACAGCAAAGGAGGACAAAGGGATTGCTTAAGAAGGGGAAAATAGGGTATGAGAGTAAGTTTGCAGAGAACATAGAAGCTTTTACAGTCAGTTTTTATCGACATGTGAAGAGAAAAAATTAGTGAAGACAAATGTGGGTCCCTTGCAGTCAGAAACGGGGGAATTTATAGTGGGGAACAAAGAAATGGCAGACCAATTAAATACATACTTTGGTTCTGTCTTCACAAAAGAGGACACACATTACCTCCTAGAAATGTGGCAAACTTAGGGTCTAGTGAAAAGGAGTATTAGTAGGGAAATGGACTATAATGTGGGAAAAGGTGAAATTATCCATTTTGGCAGGAAGAATAAAAAAAGAAGCATATTATCTAAATGGTGAGAGATTGCAGAGATCTGAGATGCAGAGGGATCTGTGTGTCCTAGTGCATGAATCCCAAAAGGTTAGTATGCAGGTACAGCAATTAGTAGGGAAATGGTGTTAGGGAAATTGATGGGATTGAAAGCCGATAAATCCCCAGGGCCTGATAATCTACATCCCAGAGTACTTAAGGAAGTGGCCCTAGAAATAGTAGATGCATTGCTGGTCATTTTTCAAAATTCTATAGACTCTGGAACAGTTCCAACAGATTGGAGGGTAGCTAATGTGACCCCACTATTTAAAAAAGGAGATAGAGAGAAAACAGGGAATTATAGACTGGGTTAGCCTGACAACAGTAGTGGAGAAAATGCATTATAAAAGATGTAATAGCAGAGCACTTGGAAAACAATGACAGGATCAGACAAAGTCAACACAGATGTACGAAAGGGAAATCATACTTGACAAATCTACTGGAATTTTTTGAGGATGTAACTAGTAGAAAGATAAGCGAGAACCAGTGGATGTGGTGTATTTGGACTTTCAGAAGGCTTTCGATAAGGTCCACCATAAGAGATTAGCGTGAAAAATTAAAGCACATGGGATTGGGGGTAAGGTACTGACATGGATACAGAACTGGTTGGCAGACAGGAAACACAGAGTGGGAAAAAACGGGTCTTTTTCCGAGTGGCAGGCAGTGACTAGTGGGATACCGCAGGGGTCAGTGCTAGGACCCCAGCTATTCACAATATATATTAATGATATAGATGAGGGAATTAAATGTAATCTATCCAAGTTTGCAGACGACACAAAGCTGGGTGGGAGTGTGAGCTGTGAGGAGGATGCAGAGAAGCTCCAGTGTGATTTGGACAGGTTGAGTGAGTGGGCAGATACATGGCAGATGCAGTATAATGTGGATAAATGTGAGGTTATCCACTTTGGTGGCAAAAACAGAAAGGCAGATTATTATCTGAACAGTGTTCGATTGGGAAAGGGGGAGGTGCAGCGAGACCTGGGTGTCCTTGTGCACCAGTTGCTGAAAGTAAGCATGCAGGTGCAGCAGGCAGTTAAGAAGGCAAATGGTATGTTGGCCTTCATAGCAAGAGGATTCGAGTACAGGAGCAAGGATGTCTTGCTGCAATTATACAAGGCCTTGGTGAGACCACATCTGGAGTATTGTGTGCAGTTTTGGTCTCCTTATCTGAGGAAGGATGTTCTTGCTATGGAGGGAGTGCAAAGAAGGTTCACCAGACTGATTCCTGGGATGGCAGGACTGACGTATGAAGAGAGATTAGGCTTTAATTTGCTAGAATTTAGAAGAATGAGAGGAGATTTCATAGAAACCTACAAATTTCTAACAGGACTGGACAGACTAGGTGCAGGAAGGATGTTCCCGATGGCGGGGGAGTCTAGGACCAGGGGTCACAGTCTAAGGATAAGGGTTAAGCCATTTAGCACTGAGAAGAGGAGGGATGTCTTCACCCAGAGAGTGGTGAACCTGTGGAATTCTCTATCACAGAAAGCAGTTGAGGCCAAATCATTAAATATATTCAAGAAAGAGTTAGATATAGTTCTTGGGGCTAAAGGATTGGAATAGTTAGGTGCTTGATGGCCGGCACAGACACGATGGGCCGAAGGGCATGTTTCTGTGCTGTATAACTCTATGACTCTATAAGGGATATGGGGAGAAAGCGGGAACAGGGTGCTGAGTTTGGATGATCAGCTATGATCTTATTGAATGGCGGTGCAGGCACGAAGGGCCGAATGGCCTACTCCTGCTCCTATTTTTCTATAAGATTCTGGGGGGTCTTGACAGGGTGGCTGTGCAAAGGATGTTTCCTCTTGTGGGGGCATCTAGAACTAAGGGTACTGTTTAAAAATAAGGGGGCGCCCATTTAAGACAGAGATGAGGAGAAATGTTTTGTCTCAGAGGGTCATAAGTCTTTGGAACCCTCTTCCTCATAAGGCGCAGGAAGCATAGTCTTTGAATATTTTTAAGGCAGAGGTAGATAGATTCTTCATGAGCAAGGAGGTGGAAGGTTATTGGGAGTAGGCAGGAATATGGAGTTGAGGTTACAATCAGATCAGTCATGATCTTATTGAATGATGGAGCAGGCTCGAGGGGCTGAGTGGCCTACTCATGCTCCCAATTTGTCTGTTTGCCCGCCTGCAGGCAGCTGGCGGCCTCCCCATGCGGCAGGGGGCCGCTCTGTTATTGGCAAAATGCCAGCAACCCAGGAAAATCGCCCCTAACCGTTCAAATTGGCTGCCTGCTTTGGTTCAGAAGGCAGCCGAGCCAGTGCCATTCTTGCTGCTGGGAAACTTCCCTGGCATTTTACTGGACCACCCTGCCTCTGTTCCTGTCACCCAGGGGCCAGTAAACTTGCGCCCTGTGTTTCTGATTCCAAAGTCTAAATGGTTGATGTAAATTGTGAAAAGCAGTGGTCCCAGCACTGATCCTTATGGAGCACCACTTCCCACCTGTTGCTATTCAGCCCATCGAGCCTGCTCTGCCATTCAATACGATCATGGCTGATCCACTTCAATGCCTTTGCCCACACTATCCCCATATCTCTTTATGTCATTGGTATTTAGAAATCTGTCAATCTCTGCTTTAAGCATACTCAATGACTGAGCTTCCACAGCCCTCGGAGTAGAGAATTCCAAAGATTCACAACCCTCTGAGTAATTTCTCCTCATCTCGATCCTAAGTGGCTTCCCCCTTATTTTGAAATTGTGTCCCCTGTTCTAGACTCCCCAACCAGGGGAAGCATTTTAGCTGCATCTACCCTGTCTATCCCTTTAAGTATTTTGTAGTTTTCAATGAGATCTTCAAAACTCGAGAGAATACAGACCCAGTTTCCCCAATCTCTCTTCATAGGACCGTCCCACCATCCCGAGAACAAGTCTGGTGAATCTTCATTGCGCTCCCTCTATGACAATAATATCCTTCCTAAGGTAAGGGGACCAAAACTGCACACAGTAATCCAAGGTGCGGTCTAACCAGGTTCTATACAATTGAAGAAAGATTTCACTACTCCTGTACTCCAATCCTCTTGTGATAAAGGCTAACATACCACGAGCCTTCTTAATTGCTTGCTACACCTGCATGTTTTCAGCGACTTATTGATGACGACACTGAGGTCCCTTTGTACATCTATGCTTTCTAATCTCTTACCATTTAAGAAATACTCTGCACATCTGTTCCTAATACCAAAGTGGAAAAACTCTCATTTTTCCACATTATATTCCATCTGCCATGTTCTTGCCCACTCATTAAGTATGTCCAAATCCCCTTGAAGCCACTATGCATCTACCTCACAACACACATTCCCACCTAGTTTTGGCTCAACCGCGAACTTGGAAATATTACATTTGGTCCCCACATCCAAATCATTGATATATGTTGTGAATAGCTGGGGCCCAAGTACTGATCCTTGCGGTATCCCACTAGTCACAGCCTGCCAATGTGAGAATGACCCATTTATTCCTACTCTCTGTCTTCTGCCTGTTAACCAATCCTTAATCCATGCCTGTATATTACCTCCTATCCCATGTGCTTTAATTTTACTAACCAACCTCCTGTGGGGGACTTTATCAAAAGCCTACTGAAAATCCAAGTATACGTATACTATGTCCACTGACTCCCCTTTATCAATTGTATTAGTAACATCCTCAAAAAAAAAATCCTCCAACAGGTTCGTCAAACATAATTTCCCATTCGTAAATCCATGTTGACTGTACCCAATCAGATCATTATTATCCAAGAGTCCATTTATCACATCCTTTAGAATAGATTCTAGCATTTTCCCTAGTACCGATGTAAGGCTAACAGGACTGTAGTTCCCTGTTTTCTCTCTCCCTCCCTTCTTAAATAGTGGGGTGACATTTGCTACCTTCCAGTCTGCAGGAACCATTCCAGAATCTATAGAATTTTGGAAGATGTTCTATCTCCCTTCTTAAATATAAATATAACATTAGCTATCTGCCAGTTTTCTAGCACTACCCCTTTCTCAACAAATTATTAAAAATGTGTAGTAATTTGTCTGCTATCTCTTCCCTAGATCCTTTTTAAAATGCGCAGATGTAATCCATCCAGACCGGGGGTGTTATCATCTTTAAGTTTGATTAGTTTTTTAAATATGTCACCACTTTCATTTATGTTAAATGCAGTTATTTAATTTCAGATCTCATCGTCCAATGTCATGTCCACCTGCCCTATTTCCCTGATGAATACTGAAGCAAAGTAATTGTTTAATATTTCTGCATTTGCAAAGAAGTTATATCTGTCTATGATTCATATGATCCAGTTATTTTAGGATTAAAGTTAAATCTAAGATAATTAGAAAACTGCTTTACAAAGGTTAGTTTTTGTACCCACTATGAGAGAAAGCCAAAGAGGAAATAATATAATTGTTAGCATCAACAATTCTGCAGATGTGAGCGAGATCAGGGTTTAGCAGGCATACCTTTCGAGTAGTTCAGCAACTCTATTGATGCTGGGTAGAAATATTTTGGTGAACTTAGAGATTGTTTCGCTCATTCATCCAACTGTAATACTTGAGGCAGCATTCGGAGCAGCTACAGTAGTAGAGGATAACCAAAGTGTAAGACTTTAGGGATTGACTTCCAAAATGGAGACAGTAAAGGCACTGTACACACAACACATCTGGATGTTTGTGGAGAAATGGAATCTAGTACATGGAAGGTTCTCTGCCATCTGGAAAATGATGACTAATTTTTCATGCACTATTAAACAGGCAAAGAAAACTGATTTTATAAACAGTTCACTGTTGTTGCAAACAACTACTCTACTGTATAATCTGGTCATTTATTTTGTTCCAGATGCTCTGTGAATTGGCACTACAGTCTTTTTTTGTATACAGAAATATATGTCCTGAGAATACGCATTGGTTTACAGAATACAGTAGTACTGCAGCAAACAATTATTTCTAATATAATGCATTGCCTGCAGTTTTACTACTGTATTTCAGAAAAATAGATAAAATGCATTCTGTATTTTAAAAACTCATTAAATCAGTGATTTTAAACCTACTATGGCCAATTTTCCTGGCACTAGTGCCCCATCAATACCCACAAATGAAGTGTAATCAACTGTAAATTTATCTTTAGGATATAATTTCCAACAGCAATATATATATTGCAAAGACTTTTCAGAAGCTTATATCTTTTATATAACTTCATTTCCTGTATTGATTTCTCAGAAATATTAGGAAAAAGGACAATGTTGGCATAGAATCATAGAAGTTATAGTACAGAAGAAAACAGTTCAGATTTCACACCACTGTTCCTCCTCAGTCTTCAGCTACAGCCATCTACTTTAATTGTATGTCCCTGCCTTTCCCAATATCCTTTTATATTCTTTTCAAATACTTAACCCATTCCTCTTTAAATCATGGTAGCCACTGCCTCAATAGCCAATTATGGTGAAGCTTTCCATGTGTTAATAATTTGGTGCCTGAGACAAAATTCTTCTAACTTTGCCCATCATTTTCTATTGATGATCCTGAGTTTAAGTTTCCTTGTTACCAATCTGTCATCCAGTAAAAATAATCTTCCACTATTTGCCTTATCAAAACATTTTGTAATTTTGAAAACTTCTGTTAGATTTCCTCTTGATTTTCTTTGGTCCAATGAAAAGCACCAATTCTCAAGCCTTCTTTCAGCGTCCTATTTGACCCCAGGCTGAGCATCTGACCCCATTTCCTCTTCATCACCAAGACCACATAATTCTACCTCAGTTATACTGTCCCTCTGCACCCCTGCCTCAACTCATCTGTTACTGAAATCCTCATTCCTGATTTCATTACCTCCAGTCTCAATTATTCCAGTGCTTTCATGACCAACCACCCACCTTTCACCCTCAGTAAACTTGAGCATGCCAAAACACTGTTGTCCATATCCTAACTCAAATGAATCCTGTTCACTCATCACCCCTGAGCTTGCTGACATAGGTTGGCACCCGGTCTGGCAATGTCTTGACTTTAAAATTCTTATCCTTGTTTTCAAATCCTTCCATGGCCTCATCCTTCCCTGTCTCTGTAAGCTCCTTTAGAGCTACGACAGGTTAAATTCACTTAATAAAAAAAAAATGGAATTGAAAGCTATTCTCAGTAATGGTGCTATGAAACTATCTTCCATTGTTGTAAAAACCCATCTGGTTCACTAATGTCCTCTAGGGAAGGAAATCTGCCATTCTTACCTGGTCTGGCATACATGTGACGCCAGACCCACAGCAATGTGATTGACTGTTAACTGCCCTCTGAAATGGTGTAGCAAGCCACTCAGTTGTCAAGGGCAATTAGGGATGGGCAACAAAAGATGGCCTTGCCAGCGACGCCCACATCCCATGAAAGAATTTTAAAAAAATTCTCCATGATATCTGCGCTCCTCCAATTCTGACCTTTTGCGCATCCCTGATTTTAATCGCTCCACCTTTGGTAGCTGTGCTTTCAGCTGTCTAGACCCTAAGCTCTGGTATTCCCTCATTAAATCTCACCTCCTTTGAAAATGTTCCTTAAAACCTACCTCTTTGACCAAGAGGTCATCTGTCCTGATATCTCCTTAGGTGGCTCAACATCAGCTTTTGTCTGATAACACTCCCACAAAGCAATTTGGGATGTTTTACTCTATTTGCTATATAAATACAAGTTGTTATTTGTAATATAACTAAAGCCTCTCTTTTCTTGAATCATTCTACTGGGAGAATCTCCACTTGATGCTTTCCAGAGCTCTGTTATTCTTTCTATAATGGGGTGCTCAGACAGAACAGAATACTCAAACTGACATATCTGATAACTTGTACAAATTCAAAGTCAGCTCCTTGTTTTTTTTATTCAATGTCACTTTTATAAATTCCAGAATCCCATTAGCTTTTTTTTTGGCTTTTGATGCCTTGAAAGATCTAGAGGGCTGAGTCCCTAATTTTGGGAAAGATGTGATCAGATCCTCGACATGTATTTTGCTGTGCTGTCAGAGTGGACTACAGATCTCGCTGAACTTGGCAGTCATTTAGTTTAAATAATTTAAATATGCTTTTTTTGCAGTTTCCTTAAGAGCAGGGAATGGTATGGCAGCAACTAAGTGGGGATTGAGGAATGCATAAGCTCTTAAAGGGCTGCCAGCAAACGGGTGCTGTTTAATTTTCATGGAGTCAGAACAGTATGTTCTTATGAAGATGATGTCTGGAGCAAATGATAGAACTGCCCTCTTCAATAAAAACAGTCTAGATGTGTTGTTGAAGGAGATGCAGCAGGCCTTAGACATGGCTAAGTAGACATGCATGGGTCAGAAAATATAGCATCTGGACCATTTCAAGTGAGTACCAGATGCCTGAGGTGCTTTTTTTCCCACTGCATGCGCTCCTCTTCCTCCTCCAAATCAATAACAGCCTTTGGCAGATCCAGTTGGAATCTGGTTGCATTGGAGTTTGACAGCTGGTGACAACAACACTGCTGTGACTAGTAGTCAGTTCTCTTAGTAATTAGTAATTTTTGAAGTATATATAAATACTGAGCTTTCATATGTTTTGAAGCTCATTTAAATGATAACTTCTGTCTGCTCATAAAGTCATAGAGAGATACAGCAGTGAAACAGGCCCTTCGGCCCACCGAGTCTGTGCCGACCAACAACCACCCATTTATACTAATCCTACATTAATCCCATATTCCTTACCGCATCCCCACCAACCTCCTACCACCTACCTATACTAGGGGCAATTTATAATGGCCAATTTACCTATCAACCTGCAAGTCTTTGGATGTGGGAGGAAACTGGAGCACCTGGCGGAAACCCACGCGGTCACAGGGACAACTTGCAAACTCCACACAGGCAGTACCCAGAACTGAACCCGGGTCGCTGGAGCTGCAAGGCTGCAGTGCTAACCACTGCACCACTGTGCTGGGAACATTATAACCAATAAACATTAGTAGTGCAGAATAAATGATGAGGTAAATGCTTATTATCAAAGATATAAGAAATAGGAGTAGATCATTCGGTCCCTCAAGCCTGCTGCACGATTCAACAAGATCATGACTGATCTATCTCAGATACACTTTCCTGCACTATCCCCATATCCCTTGATTCCCTTAGTATTCAAAAATCTGTCAATCTCTGCAAAATTTCAGTTGTAAAGAACAGAAGGAACTGTTTGCAGAAGCAATAATGTGGTGTGGTAAATCAAAAAATAAACAGCAAAACACAATTTTCCAAGTGGGGATCAGCAGGAAGATGTACAGTGAGGCATATGCATCTCAGTGCTGTCTGTACTAGATCTTGTCTGTTGGTCAGAGTCCAGTAGCTAGCATAGCTCTGTCATATCGGGGGTTGTTTGTGCACGACTGTAAGTCAATTCTAAATGGTTAAGTACTGGTGAAAATCTACCTGAATAAAGTGCCAGTAGCTCTTAATTGTTCAAAACTAGCTTGTTGATAAAAATTACTCATGCTCCAGTTGCAGACATGGATGAAAGGAACATACTAGTGATGGGAATGGATAATTGTATCTAAGTTAAATTTAAAAGTATGGGCACAATTAAAGAAGGTGTCAGAATAGTGTGTGATTAAAAATTCTGATTTCTTTTGGAAAAGTTCAGATGGCAGCTCAACTCATTAACAGATGTTACCAGGGCTGAAAGAACAGGGGATTAAGACCTGGCAGACAAAAATGAAGAGACGCGGGTGATAATCTGAGAGAGTGATCATCCACCCTTTATAGAACCCACCTGGTTGTCATTCCATTTGGAATGAAAATTTGGTGTGTTCTATGATCACTGCCAGATTACCACCATGGCTAAAAATATTTTAAAATTTATTGAAATTTTTTTTTCCCCCCAACAGGATAATTGAATCTTTAGATGGAGTTCGGTTGTTATGGTCTTTACTCAAAAAGTCTAATCCAGACATTCAAGCAAGTGCAGCTTGGGCGATCTGTCCTTGTATTGAAAATGCCAAGGTGAGTTTATCGCTGGTCTTAAATTCTTTAAAGGCAGGAAATTTTCCATATAAAATCTACTTATTACACTGACAGTTAATGCCACTATGCAGCAAATCAACCTACTAGAGAAAATACATTAAGATTTTTTATTGGACTAATAGACAGAACATTCAACTTCAGCTGAGATATAAAACTGGCAGTAGTGAAATGACCACCTGTTATAGATGGGGCAAGTAAATGTTATTATGCAGCAATGTTCTTTTAGTAATTGGCAATTTTTGAAATATAAATACTGAGCTTTACTATGTTTGGAAGCTCATTTAAATGATCACTTCTGTCTGCTGGGAACATTATAACCAATAAACATTAGTAGTGCTGAATAAATGATATGTGAGGAAAACACTTATTATCAAAGACATAAGAAATAGGAGTAGATCATTCGGCCCCTCAAGCCTGCTGCACGATTCAATAAGATCATAACTGATCTATCTCAGATACACTTCTCTGTACTATCCCCATATCCTTTGATTCCCTTAGTATTCAAAAACCTGTCGATCTCTGACTTGAAGATACTCAATGACTGAGCATCCATAGCTCTCTGTGGTACAGAATTCCAAAGGTTCACAACCTTTTGAATGAATAAATTCCTCCCGTCTCAGTCCTAGATGGCCAACCCCTTATTCTGAGACTGTGACGCCTAGTTCTAAACCTTCCCAACCAGGGTAAACATGCTGCCAAGCATCTAGCCTGCAAAGCCCTTAAAAACATTTTATGTTTCAATTAGATCACTGCTCGTTCTTTTAAATTCTACGGAATAGAGGCCTAGTCAATTTCTCCTCATAGGACCATCCTCTCATCGAATCATAGAATGGTTACACCACAGAAGGAGACCATTTGGCCCATTGTGTCCGTGCTGGCTCTCTGCAAGAGAACCTCAGCTAGTCTCACTCCCCTGCCTTTTCCCTTTAGCTCTGCAAATTCTTTTCTCTCCAGATAATTATCCAGTTCTCTTTTGAAGGCCTCAATTGAATCTGCCTCCACCACACTCTCAGGCAGTGCATTGCAGATCCTAACCAGTCACTGCGTAAAAATGTTTTTCCTCATGTCGCTGTTGTTTCTTTTGCCAATCACCTTAAATCGGTGTCCTCTGGTTCTGGATCCTTTGGCCAATGGGAACAGTTTCTATTTATCTACTCAGTTCAGAACCCTCATTATTTTGAAGGCCTCTATCAAATCTCCTCTCAATCTTCTCTTCTCCAAGGAGAACAGACCCAGCTTCTCCAAACTATCCAAGTAACTGAAGTTCCTCATCCTTGGAACCATTGTCGTGAATTCTTTCTGCACTCTATCTGATGCCTTAACATCCTTTCGAACGTATGGTGCCCAGAACTGGACACAATACTCCAATTGAGGCCGAACCAGTGTTTTCTACAGGTTTATTAGAACTTCCTTGTTTTTGTACTCTATGCCCCTATTTATAAAGCCCAGGATCCCATATGCTTTTTTAACTGCTTTCTCAACCTGCCCTGCAACCTTCAGTGATTTGTGCGCATATACCACAGGTCCTTCTGCTCCTGCATCCCCTTCAGAATTGTACTCTTTAATTTATATTGCCTCTCCTTTTTCTTCCTACCAAAATGAATCACTTCACACTTTTCTGCATTAAATTTCATCTGCCACTTGTCCGCCCATTCCACCAGCCTCTCTGTCCTCGAAGTTTATCACTATCCTGCTCAGTTCACAATATTTCCAAGTTTTGTGTCATCCGCAAATTTCGATATTGTGCCCTGTACACCCAAGTTTAGGTCATTAATATATCTCAAGAAAAGCAGGGGTCTCCACAATATACCTTCCTCCAATCCGGAAAACAGCCATTCACACCTACTCTCTGTTTCAACTCAGGCATCAGTCTAGTGAGCCTTTGTTGCCTTCTTTCTTGGGAAGTAATTTCAATCTCATATTGAAGAGCTGGAACCTGTCATAGCCGCTAAGCGCATTGCACTGTTGAGCTACAAGAAAGCCCCCAGCGAGTTAACATCCGTAGCACTTAAAGCAGCCAGAAGCACTGCACAAAGAACAGCCAGGCGCTGCGCAAATGACTTCTGGCAACACCTATGCAGTCATATTCAGCTGGCCTCAGACACCGGAAACATCAGAGGAATGTATGATGGCATTAAGAGAGCTTTTGGGCCAACCATCAAGAAGATCGCCCCCTCAAATCTAAATCAGGGGACATAATCACTGACCAACGCAAGCAAATGGACCGCTGGGTTGAGCACTACCTAGAACTGTACTCCAGGGAGAATGTTGTCACTGAGACTGCCCTCAATGCAGCCCAGCCTCTACCAGTCATGGATGAGCTGGACGTACAGCCAGCAAAATCGGAACTCGGTGATGCCATTGATTCTCTAGCCAGCGGAAAAGCCCCTGGGAAGGACAGCATTACCCCTGAAATAATCAAGAGTGCCAAGCCTGCTATACTCTCAGCACTACATGAACTGCTTTGCCTGTGCTGGGACGAGGGAGCAGTACCTCAGGACATGCGCGATGCCAATATCATCACCATCTATAAAAACATAGGTGACCGCGGTGACTGCAACAACTACCGTGGAATTTCCCTGCTCAGCATAGTGGGGAAAGTCTTTGCTCGAGTCGCTTTAAACAGGCTCCAGAAGCTGGCGGAGCACGTCTACCCTGAGGCACAGTGTGGCTTTCGTGCAAAGAGATCAACCATTGACATGCTGTTCTCCCTTCGTCAGATACAGGAGAAATGCCGCGAACAACAGATGCCCCTCTACATTGCTTTTGACCTCGTCAGCAGACGTGGTCTCTTCAGACTACTAGAAAAGATTGGATGTCCGCCAAAGCTACTTAGTTTCATCACCTCATTCCATGACCATATGAAAGGCACAATTCAGCATAGCGGCACCTCATCAGACCCCTTTCCTATCCTGAGTGGCGTGAAACATGGCTGTGTTCTCGCACCCACACTGTTTGGGATTTTCTTCTCTCTGCTGCTCTCACATGCGTTCAAGTCCTCAGAAGAAGGAATTTTCCTCCACACAAGATCAGGGGGCAGGTTGTTCAACCTTGCCCGTCTAAGAGCGAAGACCAAAGTATGGAAAGTCCTCATCAGGGAACTCCTCTTTGCTGACGATGCTGCTTTAACATCTCACACTGAAGAGTGCCTGCAGAGTCTCATCGACAGGTTTGCGGCTGCCTGCAACGAATTTGGCCTAACCATCAGCCTCAAGAAAACGAACATCATGGGACAGGACGTCCGAAATGCTCCATCCATCAATATTGGCGACCAAGCTCTGGAAATGGTTCAAGAGTTCACCTACCTAGGCTCAACTATCACCAGTAATCTGTCTCCAGATGCAGAAATCAACAAGCGCATGGGAAAGGCTTCCACTGCTATGTCCAGACTGGCCAAGAGAGTGTGGGAAAATGGCGCACTGACACGGAACACAAAAGTCCGAGTGTATCAAGACTGTGTCCTCAGTACCTTGCTCTATGGCAGCGAGGCCTGGACAAAGTATGTCAGCCAAGAGCAACGTCTCAATTCATTCCATCTTCGCTGCCTCCAGAGAATACTTGGCATCAGGTGGCAGGACCGTATCTCCAACACAGAAGTCCTCGAGGCGGCCAACATCCCCAGCTTATACACACTACTGAGTCAGCGGCGCTTGAGATGGCTTGGCCATGTGAGCCGCATGGAAGATGGCAGGACCCCCAAAGACACATTGTACAGCGAGCACGCCACTGGTATCAGACCCACCAGCCGTCCATGTCTCCGCTTTAAAGACGTCTGCAAACGCGTCATGAAGTCCTGTGATATTGATCACAAGTCGTGGGAGTCAGTTGCCAGCGATCGCCAGAACTGGTGGGCAGCCATAAAGGCAGGGCTAAAGTGTGGCGAGTCGAAGAGACTTAGCAGTTGGCAGGAAAAAAGACAGAAGCACAAAGGGAGAGCCAACTGTGTAACAGCCCCGACAACCAAATTTTTCTGCAGCACCTTTGGAAGAGCCTGTCACTCTAGAATTGGCCTTTATAGCCACTCCAGGCGCTGCTGCACACACCACTGACCACCTCCAGGCGCTTACCCATTGTCTCTCGAGATAAGGAGGCCAAAGAATATTCTTCCTTAGGTGCTGGGCAAGGGCAGGTCCTCTGCTCTTTTTTTCTTTCCCCCTTCTCCCCACAGGAGAGATGAGCATGGCTAGGGAAGAGAGTGCATGAGATGGTTTCCTGTTGCCTTCCTCAGACAAGAACAGGAATTAAACCCACGCTGTTGGTTCTGAACCACATGCTAACCATCTACCCAACTGAGTTACCCCACTTCCTTAGGTAAGGAGACCAAATTGTATACAGTACTCCTGGAGTGGTATCACCAAGGCCCTATACAATTGCAGTAAGACCTCTTTACTCTATTACTCCAATTCCTTTGTGATTAAAGGCAAACATACCATTTACTTCTTTAACTGCTTGTTGAATCTGCACGTCAACTTTCTGGGATTCCACTGCAGATAAGTTGTTATGGCCGATAAGTCTTATAATGGAAAGCTTAACTTGGTAATATTGGAAATACAGTCAATTTGAATTAAACTATTGTTACATTATTGTTACAACTACTGCTATGTCCAGACTGGCCAAGAGTGTGGGAAAATGGCGCACTGACACAGAACACAAAAGTCCAAGTGTATCAAGACTGTGTCCTCAGTACCTTGCTCTATGGCAGTGAGGCCTGGACAACGTATGTCAGCCAAGAGCGACGTCTCAATTCATTCCATTTTCGCTGCCTCCGGAGAATACTTGGTATCAGGTGGCAGGACCGTATCTCCAACACCGAAGTCCTCGAGACGGCCAACATCCCCAGCTTATACACACTGCAGAGTCAGCGGCGCTTGAGATGGCTTGGCCATGTGAGCCGCATGGAAGATGGCAGGATCCCCAAAGACACATTGTACAGCGAACTCGCCACTGGTATCAGACCCACCGGCTGTCCATGTCTCCGCTTTAAAGACGTCTGCAAACGCGACATGAAATCCTGTGACATTGATCACAATTCATGGGAGTCGGTTGCCAGCGTTCGCCAGAGCTGGCGGGCAGCCATAAAGGCAGGGCTAAAGTGTGGCGAGTCGAAGAGACTTAGCAGTTGGCAGGAAAAAAAACAGAAGCGCAAGGGGAGAGCCAACTGTGAAACAGCCCTGACAAGCAAATTTTTCTGCAGCACCTGTGGAAAAAGATTGTTACATTAATGAGAATTTAATCGTGCCTTGTTATTATTTGACAACATTTTTAGTATTTAGCGCATGGAATACTGTGGCTGACTCAAAGTCAATGTGGGGGAGAGCAGTTGCTGTAACTAGTATAAATCTTGTCTACAATTGCTTCTGTTCATTGATCCATTTAACAATCTGTTTTAATGTTTATCTCTTAAGCCCTGGTCGAATACACTATTCTAATGCCTAACAGAGTCAAGGAAGATCATGAAATATGGTAACACAGATTTTCTGTTCAATACATGGACTAGGCACACTGCATGCCACAAGAAATGAATACTTGCCTAACAAAAAGGTCTAGAATGCTGTATCCAAGAAGAACATCTGGACTAAAGCCCCAAAACATAGTAGCAATCTTCCGAAGTTCCGAAGAAGGGTCACTGACCCGAAACGTTAACTCTGCTTCTCTTTCCACAGATGCTGCCAGACCTGCTGAGTGGTTCCAGCATTTCTTGTTTTTATCTCAGATTTCCAGCATCCGCAGTATTTTGCTTTTATCATAATAGCAATCTCTTAATTTTAGGTAGCCAAATCCATTTAAATTTTCCCAGCAGCACCTAAGGTATTCTAATAATTTAAATCATCAGAAATTCGATTAAGTTCTGGTCAGGTCAATGTACAAATGGCATGAGAAGCAATGGTCCAGCCACTGCAACAGCACCAATGAATTGTCCCATTTGTATCTGCCATAATATTACTGACACACCAGGAGTTCAGGTAGATTCCATGACCTTTATATTTAGATTGGCTGATAATTAGATACCTGTATAATTAAACAAGGGTAACATGAACTTGTTTGAATTCAGGGGGCTGAATTTTTCCACTTACTTGGAAGTCCTGCTGCCGGGGCCGAAAGTGGGAAGCGACATCTCTTAGTCCAGCGATGGGGCCCTGAGGTGGCATATTGTAGGCCGTAGTCTATTAAGAGGCAGCTGCCACCCAATTAAGGACAGCGGCTTGCTCCCACGAGCTGCTGACCTAATCAGAGGGGCAGTTGGGCAAGCTCTGGCAATCGGGCAGTGGTGGAGGGTTCTTTTTTTATTCGTTCATGGGATGTGGGCATAGCTGGCTAGGGCAGCATCTATTGCCCATTCCTAATTTCCCTTGAGAAGGTGGTGGTGAGCTGCCTTCTTGAACTGCTGCAGTCCATGTGGGGTAGGTGCACCAACAGTGCTGTTAGGAAGGGAGTTCCAGGATTTTGACCCAGTGAAAATGAAGTAACGGCAATATAGTTCCAAGTCAGGATGGTGTGTGACTTGGAGGGGAACTTGCAGGTGGTGGTGTTCCCATGCATCTGCTGCCCTTGTCCTTCTAATTGGTAGAGGTTATGGGTTTGGAAGGTGCTGTCTAAGGAACCTTGGTGCGTTGCTGCAGTGCATCTTGTAGATGGACAAGCTTTTGGGAGTCAGGATGCAAGTTACTTGCCGCAAGATTCCTAGCCTCTGACCTGCTCCTGTTGCCACGGTATTTATATGGCTACTGCAGTACAGATATTGATGGTCTGGTCAGAAAAGTGGCAAATGGAATTCAGCCTGAAGAAGTGAGGTGATGCATTTGGGGAGGTCAAACAAGGCAAAAGAATACACGATAAATGGGAAAATACTGATAAGTGTAGAGGAAGTGAGGGATCTTGGAGTGAAGGTCCACAGATCCCTAATGGTAGCAGGATAGATCGATAAGGTGGTTAAGAAGGCATGTGGAATCCTTTTTTATTAGCCGAAGTATAGCATATAAGAGCAGGCAGATTATGTTGGAACTGGAACATTGGTTAGGCCACAACTTGAGCAATGTGTGCAGTTCTGGTCATTTTATTACGGAAAGGTTGTAATTGCACCAGAGAGGGTATAGAGGAGATTTACGAGGATGTTGTCAGGACTGGAAAAATGCAGCTGTGAGGAAAGATTGGCTAGGCTGGGGTTCTCCTTGGAACAGAGAAGGCTGAGGGGAGATCATTGAAATGTATAAAATTTTGAGGGCCTTGCTAGAGTGGAGGTGAAGGGCCTATTCACCTTAGCAGAGAGGTCAGTGACAAGGGGGCATAGATTTAAAGTGCTTGGTAGAAAAATAAGATGAGGAAAAGCTTTTTCACCCAGAGCATGGTGGGGGTTTGGAACTCACTGCCTGAAAGGGTAGCTGAGGCAGAGACCTCAACTCATTCAAAAGGAGTCTGGCATAATCTCAAGTGCCATAATCTGCAGGGCTACAGACCAAATACTGGAAGGTGGGATTAGAGTAGGTGGATCGTTTTTTGGCTGGCACAGACACAATGGGCCAAGTGGCTTCATCCTGTGCCTTACGCTTTCTGTGATTCTATAATAGTTCCAAGTAAGGATGGTGTGTGGCTTGGAGGGAACTTGCAGGTGGTGATGTCCCCATGCATCTGCTGCCCTTGTCCTTCCAAGTGGTAGAGGTTCTGGGTTTGGAAGGTGCTGTGGAAGGAATCTTGGTGACTTGCTTCAGTGCATCTTGTAGATGGTACACACTGCTGCCACTATGTGTCAGTGGTGGAAGGAGTGAATGTTGAAGGTTATGGATGGCTGCCAATCAAGCAGGCTGCTTTGTCCAGAATGGTGTCGAGCTTATTGAGTGTTGGAGCTGCACCCATCCAGGCAAGTGGAGAGTATTCTATCACACTCCTGACTTGTGCGTTGTAGATGGTGGACAGGCGCTGGGGTGTCAAGAGGTGAGTTACTCATCGCAGAATTCCCAACTTGTGGCTTGCTCTTGTCATCACAGTATTTATGTGGCTGGTCCAGTTCATTTTCTGGTCAATGGTAAACCCCAGGATGTTGATGGGGGTGGCGGGAGGGGTTTCAGCGATCGTAATGCCATTGAATGTCAAGGGGAGATGGTTAGATTCTCCCTTGTTTGAGATGGTCATTGCCTGGCACTTGTGTGACATGAATGTTACTTGCCACTTATCAGCCCAAGCCTGGATGTTGTCCAGGTCTTGCTGCATCTGTACACTGGCTGCTTCATTATCTGAGGAGTCGCGAAAGGTGGTAAACATTGTGCAATCATCAGCGAACATCCCCACTTCTTACCTTATGATTGAAGGAAGGTTATTGATGAAGCAGCTGAAGATGGTTGGGTAAAGGACACTACCCTGAGGAACTCCTGCAGTGATGTCCTGGAGCTGAGATGATTGACCTCCAACAACCACAACCATCTTCCTTTGTGCTAGCTATGACTTCAACCAGCAGAGTTTTCCCCCGATTCCCATTGACTCCAGTTTTGCTAGGGCTCCTTGATGCCATACTCAGTCAAATGCTGCCATGCTGTCAAGGGCACTCATTCCCACCTCACCTCTTGAGTTCAGCTCTTTTGTCCATGTTTGAACCAAGGCTGTAATGAGGTCAGGAGCTGAGTGGCCCTGGCGGCACCCAAACTGAACGTCACTGAGCAGGTTATTGCTAAGCAAGTGCCGCTTGATGGCACTGTTGATGACACCTTCCATCACTTTACTGATGATTGAGAGTGGACTGATGGGGCAGTAATTGAACGGGTTGGACTTGTCCTGCTTTTTGTGTACAGGACATACCTGGGCAATTTTCCACATTGCCGGTTAGATGCCAGTGTTGTAGCTGTACTGGAACAGCTTGGCTAGGGGCGCGGCAAGTTCTGGCAAGTAGACACCTTCCACCAGTCCGTGTAGAAATGTAGCAACACCTGGACAACATCCAGGCTTGGGCTGATAAGTGGCAAGTAACATTCATGCCATACAAGTGCCAGGCAATGGCCATCTCCATTAAGAGAGAATCTAACCATCCCCTTGACATTCAATGGCATTACCATCACTGAATCCCACACTGTCAACATTCTGGGTGTTCCCATTGACCAGAAATTGAACTGGAGTAGCCATATAAATATCATGGCTACAAGAGCAGGTCAGAGGCTAGGAATCCTGCGGTGAGTAACTCACCTCCTGACTCCCCAATGTCTGTCCACCATCTGCAAGGCACAAGTCAGAAGTGTAATAGAATACTCTCCACTTGCCTGGATGGGTGCGGCTCCAACAACACTCAAGAAGCTCGACGCCATCCAGGAAAAAGCAGCCCGCTTAATTGGTACCTCATCCACCCCCTTCATCATTCACCCCCTTCACCACTGTTGCACAGTGGTAACAATGTGTACCATCTACAAGATGCACTGCAGCAAGTCACCAAGGCTCCTTAGACAGCAGCTTCCAAACGTGCGGCCTCTACCACCTGGAAGGACAAGGGCAGCAAATGCATGGGAACACCACCACTTGCAAGTTCCCCTCCAAGCCACACTCAATCCTGACTTGGAACTATAACGCCATTCCTTCACTGTCGCTGGGTCAAAATCCTGGAACTCCCTAACAGCACTGTGGGTGTGCCTACCCCACATGGACTGCAGCGATTCAAGAAGGCAGCTCACCACCACTTTCTCGACGACAGTTAGGGTTGGGCAATAAATGCTGGCCTAGCCAGCAACACTCTCATGCCATGAATGAATAAAAAAAACTTGTACACTAGGTTCGATAGCAAGCACTACAATCTATCAAGACTGAAAGTGAAGACAAAAACACATTGTGCCCTGATCAGGGAACTCCTGTACGCTGATGATGCTATGCAAGTTGCTCACACGAAAACTCAGCTACAAAGACTCATGGACTTGGCCTACCTTGACTATACGCATCCAGAAAACCGTGCTCATGGGATAAGGTGTTGCATCTCTGCCTCTGATCACACAAGTATCACCCCACTCAGTGTTCAGTAAATTCTGCTACCTTAGGTCCATAGTGACAGATAATCTGTCCCTTGATGCAGAACTCAATACACGCATAGGGAAAGCAGCTACCACCTTTGGCCGACTTGCAAAATGCTCATGGGATAGGACCAAGCTGATGATTTATAAGACCTGTGTTCTCAGCATCTTGCTGTATTGTTGTGAAACATGGGTGAATTATAGCTACCAGGAAAAGAAGCTCAGTAATTTCCATCTTCGCTGTCTGCGGCGCATTATGGGTGTATCCTGGCAGGACAAAATCACAAATGTAGCGGTCCTCTGAAAGGCAGAGCTCCCAAGTGCATTGGCACTAATCAAACAGAGATGACTTCATATGCATACTCAAGGACCTTTTTCTATGGAGAGGTAGCTGGGGCCAGATGACCAGTGGGGCGCCCAAAGCTCTGCTTCAAGGATGCTTGCAAGTGTGACATAAACTCCCTAAATTTCGACTATTGCACCTGGGAGTCGCTAGCTGGTGAAAGAGGGAAATGGCGACAATTCCTGAGGACTGATGTGCACTACCACGACGACCAGTTGCTACAGTAGCTTAGCAACAGGCGCCAATGTCAAAAACAACAACTCACAGCATTACTTGGCAGCTTCTCGTGCAGCACTTGTAGCAGAAGCTGCCGCTCGAGAATTGGCCTTCACAGCCATCAGCAAAGGTGCACCAAGAGAAGACATCCCACCTAAATGGATTTTTTGCTGCGTGTCCATCATCTTTTGTAATGTAAAGATGCCAACCCTATATCTACCATCAGTGCTTTTGATCGTTTTTCTAGAAATAATGATGAAGGCAGATTCTTTGCAGGTGAAAATCATGGGAAGGCTTGTCTCACGGTAGTTGGCATGATCATTGGTGACTAAAGAAGCAAATTCTTGATCTGTAGGTTCTTGAGCAGTTGAGGCACAAGAACTCCTGGTTTAGAGGGGCTCTAGTATAAGCAAATGCCTTTCATTGTCTGCGTCTTTTCACAGCAGCCTCATGTCTGTTTGTTTCAAACTGGTGGGCTGCTTTCCTGGTTGTTGTGCACTAGCTGTCTCTATCGACAGTCTCCTGCTCCCACATTCGTTGGTCATTGTCAACCAGAGAGAGCTTTCTTTTCAGCTGGTCTTTGAAGCATTTGTGAGGTGCACCTCGATCTTTGCTTCATTTGGGGGTTACTAGATTGTCCAATTTGGCTGCTTATTTCTTTGATTTGGAAAGCTTAAAGAAATATGATGTGACCTGTGGAGCAACGGGACTGAATTGACAGTGCGTTGCTCCCAACGCAATCAGAATCATATCTATTGATTGGGGGCTTTGTCCTGCACAGTGCGTAAGTGAACCAATTTTAATTTACTGAAAATGACGTTTCTATAACATACACAGAACCATTTCCTACTTAGATTGGAGTGCTGCAGTTAGTTTCTTAGTAAATTATATTCAAAAACTTTTAAAACGTGCCTATAATTGGCACCCAAAGGAACCAGCTTAATCTTTAGAATTCCTTCGAAGGCCCACAAACAAGTGTTCTTAACAGAAACTCCCAATGATTAATTCATCTTGGGGGTGTGGTCAGATTTACAGCATGATATTATTTATTCTTGCATAGGATGTGAGGGCACTGGCTAGGCCAACATTTGTTGCCCATCCCTAATTGCCCTTGAGAAGCTGCCTTCTTGAACCGCTGCAGTCCAGGGAGTTCCAGGTTTTTGACCCAGCGATAGTGAAGCAGCTAAGATAGTTTAGGATGAGTTCCGAAGAAGGGTCACTGACCCGAAACGTTAACTCTGCTTCTCTTTCCACAGATGCTGCCAGACCTGCTGAGTGGTTCCAGCATTTCTTGTTTTTATTTCACATTTCCAGCATCCGCAGTATTTTGCTTTTAGTTTAGGATGGTGTGTGGCTTGGAAGGGAACCTGCAAGTGGTGGTGTTCCCATGCATCTGCTTCTTTTGTCCTTCTTGGTGATAGAGCTTTAGAAAGTGCTGTCCAAAGAGACTTGGTGAGTTATTGCAGTGAATCTTGTAAATGGTACACATTACTGCCACTTTGTGCCAGTGGTGAAGAGAGTAAATATTGAAGGTGATGGATAGGGTGCTGATCAAGTGAGCTGCTTTGTCCAGGATGTTGTCGAGCTTCTTGAGTGTTGGAGCTGCATTCATCCAAGCAAGTGGAGAGTATTCCACCATACTCCTGACTTGTGCCTTATAGATGGTGGACAGGCATTGGGGAGTCAGGAGGTGAGTTACTTGCTGCAGAATTCCCAGCCTCTGACCTGCTGTTGTAGCCACAGTATTTGTATGGCTGATTCACTTAAGTTTCTGGTCAATGGTAACCCCTAGGATGTTCCTATAATGAAAGGTGATCTTGAAACCTACAAAATGCTTAAAGGGATCGGCAGGGTAGATGCAGCTAAGATGTTTCCCCTGGTTGGGGAGTCTCGAACCAGGGGACACAATTTCAACTTAGGACAGAGATGAGGAGAAATTTATTTACTCAGAGGGTTGTGAATCTTTGGAATCCTCTACCCCAGAGGGCTGTGGAAGCTCAGTCATTGAGTATATTTAAAGCGAAGATTGATAGATTTCTAAATACAAATGACATAAGGGAATATGGGGACAGCATGGGATAAAAGGCATTGAAGTGGATGATGAGCCATGATCATATTGAATGGCAGGGCAGGCTCGATGGGCTGAATGGCCTACTGCTGTTCCTATGTTGATAGTGGGGGATTCAGCGAAAGTAATGCCGTTGAATGTCATGGGGAGATAGTTAGATTCTCTCTCATTGGAGTTGATCATTGCCTGGCACTTGTGTGGCACAAATGTTACTTGCCACTGATCAGGCCAAGCCTGAATGTTGTCCCGGTCTTGCTGCATATGAAAACGGACTGCTTCAGTATCTGAGGAATTGCGATGTGCAATCGTCAGTGAACATCCCCGCTTTTGACCTTATGATAGAGGGAAGGTCATTGATGAAGCAGCTGAAGATGTTTGAGCCTAGGACACTACCCTAACGAACTCCTGCACTGATGTCCTGGGGCTGTGATGTTTGGCTTCAAACAACCACAACTATCTTCCTTTTGTGCTAGGTATGACTCCAGCCATTGGAGAGTTTCCCCCCGATTCCCATTGACTTCAATTTTGCCAGAGCTCCTTGATACCACACTTGGTCAAATGCTGCCTTGATGTCTAGGACCGTCACTCTCACCTCACCTCTTGGGTTTATCCTTCTTTTTGTGGACAGGACATACCCAGGGCAATTTTCACATTGTCGGGTAGATGCTAGTGTTGTAGCTGTACTGAAACAGCTTGGCTAGGAGCACAGCTAGTTCTGGAGCACAAGTCCTCAGTACTGCTGCCGGGATATTGTCAGGGCCCATAGCCTTTGCTGTATCCAGTGCATTCAGCCATTTCTTGATATCACATGGAGTGAATCGAATGGTTGAAGATTGGCACCTGTAATGCTGGGGACATCAGGAGGAGGCCAAAATAAAGATTTTGGCTGAAGATGAGTTCAAAGTCATCAGCCTGGTCTTTTGCACTAGCATGCTGGGCCCCCCCATCATTGAGGATGTTTGTGGATCATCCTCCTCCGCCTCCTCCTGTTAGTTCTTTAATTTTCAAGTACCGTTCATGACTGACTGTGGCAGGTCTGCAGAGCTTTAATCTAATCTCAACACAGACATCTAAACACAGGAGTTTATTGCATGCTGCTTCCGCTGTTTTAACATGCATGTAGTCCTGTGTTGTTGCTTCATTAGGTTGGCATCACATTTTTAGGTATGATTGTTGCTGCTCCTGGTATGCTCGCCTGCACTCCTCATTGAGCCAGGGTTTATCCCCTGGTTTGATGGTGATATTAGAGTGAGGAATCTGCCAGGCCATGAGGTTACAGATTGTGGTTGAAATACAATTCTTTTGCTGCTGATGGCCCACAGCGCCTCATGGATGCCCAGTTTTGAGCTGCTATATCTGTTCTGATGTATCCTCTTTAGCATGGTGGTAGTGCCACACAACACGATGGACAGTATCCTCAATGTATCCTCAGTGCTTTGTCTCTACAAAGACTGTGTGATGGTCACTCCTACCAAGGCTGTCATGGACAGATGCATCTACGACAGGTAGATTGGTGAGGGCGAGATCAAGGAGGTTTTTCCCTCTTGGTGGTTCCCTCATCACCTGCCGCAGGCCCGGTCCGGCAGATATGTCCTTTAGGATTCAACCAACTCAGTCAGTAGTGGTGCTACTGAGCCACTCCTGGTGATGGACATTGAAGTCCCCCACCAGAGTGCATTCTGTGCCTTTGCTACCCTTAGTGCTTCATCCAAGTGGTGTTCAACAGTGAGGAGAACTGATTCATCAGCTGAAGGAGGGTGGTAGGTGGTAATCAGCTAGAGGTTTCCTTGCCCATGTTTGACCTGATGCCATGAGACTTCATGGGGTCTGGAGTTAATGTTAGAGATTCCCAGGGTTTCTCCCTCCCTACTCTGTACCACTGTGCTGCCACCTCTGATGGGTCTGTCTTGCCAATGGGACAGGACATACCCAGGGATGGTGATGGAGGAGTCTGGTATTTTGGCTGCAAGGTATGATTTAGTGAGTGTGACTATGTCAGGATGTTGCTTGACTAGTCTGTGGGACAGCACTCACAATTTTGGCATAAGTCCCCAGATGTTAATAAGGAGGACTTTGCAGTGTTGATTGGGCAGGGTGTGCCACTGTTGTTTCTGGTGCCTAGGTTGATGCCGAGTGGTCCACTTGGATGTTTTATAATCGAGCGCAAAAGATCACAGAAACTTGATTTGCACAGAATGAAATTTCTGCCATCATTTGTGCTGATTTCACTGATTTCGGGTGAATTGCACCAAAAAATACACCACAACCAAGCGGAAACTCCAGGCCCCAATCTGACTGACATTAAGTTATGCTTCAGTAGTTAACTTTACATTCATACTATGCATTTTGCTTGCTTTGTGAGATAATAGTATCTATTTTTCAAGAGGTTGCATGACATAAAACAATTGATCCTGGTACAAAAAAGATCTGTGGCTATAAAATTTCGAGAAAAGATGGTGAGGAAGCAGCCCAGCACGTGGAGGTAGTTGAAGTTTCATGGGCACTGGCAGATTCACAACAAAATCCTAAAATATGGTGTTATGAAAAGCTTGTTACATACATCACATACAGGTGAATAAATGCATATTTAAAGAGGGAGGTACATGTGTTTTCTTGTAGGATTAGAAACATACAGTGCAAATTTTGGATGACAACAGCTGTTGTTTGCCTGTTGTTATGGGTACTGTTTGAACTCCAAAATGGTATCTGAGGTACGTACACATTCTCTGGGCTGAGGTGCCCTCTGAGATGACTCATGCCGGATGCCATATTGTTGCGGGTATTAGTGCATGTGCAGTGAACGCCGTCCTGAAGTGATGCAGAGTAAACAGATCATGACATCAATCAGCGTGCAATGCTGACTTGATGCCAGCACTGCTATTTTTTTTGGAGCTGAGTGCTCCGGCTTACACTGTCTTTTGAACATCTAACATCTAATGAACATACATTTAGCACCAGGAAGGAGCCCCACCAACGTTATTTAAAGGGATCACCAATGACTTTCAGATTAGTAGCTAGTTGATTTCTTCTGGCTCTTGCTACAATTTTACAAGTATTATTGCTGTATATAATTTTTTCAAGTTGCAAAAGTCTATGGAGGATGGTGTGGCAGCTGCTTTGAAGGCTTTTTGCTGACTTCAGGCTTCTGCACAAACTAGTTGCTTTCAGACATGGATGCATTCGTAGGCATTTCCCTTGGAATACAGCATTACTTGGAGAATGAGCAGAGGGCTGCAGAGCAGGACAAGCTGCAGGAAGAGCTTGATGGAGGAGTTGGAGAAGGGCATTCAGCAGGAGGCCATATCTGCCCACGGTGTTCCGGAAGCAATGCTTCTACCTGAACCTCAATCACAACATTGACACCAACCGAGGAAGCACCTGTGACTCAGATCATTCCAATTCAAAACATGCTTCTACTGTGTCCATAGAATTATATTCAGACTAAATTACCCAAAATTCTTCTACAATGAGTTTTAAGTGTCAAATTATTAAAAGATCCAAGTTTCCTGTTCTTTTGGCCCACATCTAAGACTTGGCATTGAAATTAGCTGTCAATTTATTTTTCAATACATAAACCTCATTGCAATTGTATTAATTACAAGGAGAAAAATAGCCTAAGAAATTAGAACTATAGCATGTCTTTGCTTTTACATTGCCTCTATTTATTAAGCAATGTGAAAGCAGAGTTGCTTGATTTTATTTCAAGTTCTTTAACACAGTTTTGCTAAATTGTTGATACTCTGAATATTAAATTGCGTTTGACAGTTTTCTAGAGTCATTGCTTTTAGGTGTATTACAAGAAAAATAATAGCTTTTGTGATCTTAAATTCCAAATGAAAGACTAAAAACATGTTAACTGAAGTATTTTAGAAGGCAGCGTTATGCTTATAATTAGTTATTAAGATAAACTACAGTTCCTGTGTAGCTTACAAGGTGTTAGTTCACAATTTTAGAGCACAACTAAAAAAAATTACAGTTTGTAGTACATAATGCATTGAGATTTGGACTTCTCTTTGTTGTAGTTTTCCCTCCAGACAGTTGCATAACAGTGTAGACAAGCTGGCTACCAAAGGAATTTTGTGAAAGGATTCTATTCTAAAAGAACATTCTTGTTTTTCCTGCTGCTGCTCCGATCAAATATTTATGGATATTACCTCATTGGTGTACAAAAAAAATTATACATGGTATTTTATATACAAATAATACGTAAGCTGCTAAATATGTAGAGAAAATAGCCTTGTCATACCTGTATACCTTCAGTTCACCCATCAGCACTGAGTGTGATCCTAAATTATATGCAACAATTTTATCAACATTTAATGGCAGATAATTGAATGTTTTATAATTATTAGCAATTTTATATAAAGTTGACTATACTCACTGTACTCCCATGTTGTTACACGCAGAGTCAAGATCAAGGTCGGGATTTTCAATTGCCAGTGGTGTCAGGAAGGGGTGCGGGTGCAATTTGAAATTCACATTCGCAAAGGGCAGCACTGGATCTGGAACGTGAGGCAATTTGCAAAGGGAAGGGGGAGACCAGGGAACCCTCTCGCCTCCAAATAATGGCCAATTAAGCTCCTTGAGGAGCTTTTCAACGAGTTGGGAGGATGAGAAGGCAATTTTCAAAGGGGGGATCACCGAACCCGAATAGTCTGGTGCCTGTTAGTGCACCACTGTCAGGTTCAAACTGGGTAGAGGATAATTTTTTTTTATTGGTGATGAAAAGTTTCAGGAGCTGGGGATCTAGTGTGGATTTTGTGCTTTACCTTCCATTTGGCCACTTTTGTGCTTTTTGAGGTTGTTCGCCCTCTGTGGTGCTGCATACTGACTTCTGTAAGGCAGCGGCAGGCCCCATTATTGCTGCCATCTGCCCTTGCCACTTGCACTCAGCAGGCAGCTCCCACCTCCTGGTGATGCTTGGCACCAATAATTTGGGTGCCATGCTCGCCTTCAGCCCAATTATTGCATTTGCATTTCAAGATAGCGTTGTGTGAGCGAAGCTGGAGTTGGGACCAGGAAATTATCCAGGCGTTGGGTTCCCAACCCCAATTTGTATATCTAAACCCAAGCATCATCCTGAAGTGAACCAGGGTTAAGAGCTAGGGATTGTATTATTACTTGTTCCTTTGACATGTGAACTATTGTAAGACTCACAGGACTACAAGTAGTATCCAAAGAAAATGTGGGTTTTTATTATAACCTAACTAGAACATATATATATATATACAAACAGTTGCTGCATGAGTCATATCTAAACACATCTCACTCTGATAGGCTACACCCACACTCCCTGGTCATGTGTGACGCGAGATCCCTTCCTCCGGTGACTTTCACTTACAGCTTCTTAAGGTGGTCTGCTCTTAAGGTCGTCCCACAACATACCCCTTTTCTCCAAAGATAAAAACATATGTACAATAAACAATGATGTTGCAGTTCAGACTAACTGTACATGATTAAAACAAAAATTAATTTCCAGTTAAGTCAGTTTAACACTAAAACATAGAGGAGGTTTGCTTATTCGTCCCAATCTTATCATACACCTCTTCCCAGAGCTGAACTCATCCTGATGACCCCTCTGAGACTCTGGTGACTCTGAACTCTGGTTGGCATGTTCTTCCTCTGTGCTTGTAGCCTCTGTACATTCATCTTGCAACTTTGTCCTTGAATGTGTCAATGATGCCACAGAGTTGTCACACGTACTGTTGTCATAAAGCACTCTGAGTTGACTTCAGTTTTGTCTGAGAATCGCACCATCGCGGCCTCTGCAGGATACCAAGTTCCCGATGCATGATTGAGGACTCTGACCTTCTGTCTTACTCACAATCAAGCTAATTCTGGTCCTGCTTGCCTGTCATATGATACCTTCATCTTGCCTTGTCTAGTCAGAAGTATATCCTTTACTGTGGAAAACTTAGAGAGATGATGACTGGGCAGGGTAGTTCTTACCTGCCTTCCAAACATCAACTCTGCAGGCGATGATAAGCACATGTCTGATGGAGTAGCTCAGAGGTGCAGCATTGAAACCTTGAGCTGTTGTCCCGTCTGCCTACATTTTAAAATTAGCGATATGATGGTGCGCACCATGCATTCAGCCATACCGTTGGACTTTAGATAATGCGGTGACGATGTCACTTGACGGACTCCCCACCTGGTACACATATTTTAGAATGGTCTTCCTGCACATTGCAGCCCGCTATTGGAGATGAGTTCGTTCGGCACACCAAATAGGCTGAACAGAGCACTGACCGTATCAGCAGTCACTGCATTTGACATATCTTGTAGCTGCCTGATGATCAGAAACCTGGTGAAGTAATCCGTAACAAGGAGAAAATTATCACCTTGAATGTGAGATAAATCTGTGCCGATCTTCGCCCATTGGTGTGAAGGTATTGCATGTGAGATCAAGGGTTCCTTCTGTTGATCTGGTTGACAACTTTGACATGCCTCACAGGATTTCACCACCGTCTCAACTTCACTGTTGATTCCTGGTCAGTAGATTGTCTCTCTGGCAAAGTGGCTGATATGTTCTATTCCTCAATGCCCTTGATGCAGTTAGGTTAAATATCAGAATGCAGAGCTTAGAATATCAGGACTTGTTTCTCTTGGAAAATCCTTGTGATGTACCGAGCGCATCTCAATATGGCCAGAAACAGAGTAGATATTTTGTTACTTCCTGTATGATGTCAGACCATCCTTCCACAATCAACAATCACAACAATGATAGGGTCAGGTCATGTGCCATCTCATCTGTTAGTTGCTTGCAGTTGTGAAGTCCAAAGCTCATGAGGTCGATCGTCAGGACATCCTCAATCCCAATATCCATGCCGTGGACATGCAAATATAACAAGACACCTGCATCTTTATTTGGGTTAGGTAACCAGCTCAGGGCGTCCAACGTGACCATTGTGCTGCCCGGTTTATATCAGACATCACAGTCGTAGCCCTGGACCTTCACCAAAAATCTCTGCAACCACAGAGGAGCACTCATGAGCGGTTTGCTTCATATGGTTTCAAGTGGCTTGTGGCCAGTCTCCACAGTAAAATGTTTTCCAAACATATTAGGTGTGAAACCTAGCAATACCAAAAATCTGAGCTAAGGTTTCACGTTCTATGTTAGAGTAATTGGACTGGGTTTGCGACAAACTCTTCGCGAAGGCAATTAACTTCCCTTCCTGCATGATGTAGACATTTAATCCCCTCTTGAATGCATCGACCTCAAGTGTGATCTCTTTGGTCGGGTTGTCAAACTATAGCACGCTATCTTGACTTGACAGAATTAACTTTAAGGCATCAGCCTTGAAATCGCTGATCGCATCAAACCTGTTTGGGTTAAGTAGTTTCAGTTCTCTAACCAACTCAATGCACTCTGTGTTGCAACCTTCCTTACCTTTTTTGATGTAGTGCTGACCTCGTGTATTGTGACTATTCATAAATCTTGGCCTACTGGAAGTCCTGCAACAGTTGGTCCAGTTGGTTCTAGAGTATAAAACATTTGTGGTCGCCATTCGGAGCTCCCATAGCTGCACTGCAAGGTTATCATTCCAATGAATTTGATTGGAGAATCATTGCAGGCAGTCAGCCTAGCTGTGGTGAGTGGTACCATCGTTTCTCATTTCCTTAAGTACATGTCCTTCAGTATACGGATGGGCAGAATATTTGCACTTGCTCCGGTGTGGATTTTTACTCTGAGCTTGTGCTTGCCACTCTTCTGCAGACATATAATCTTGATCACGGCGAATACCTTAGATTGCATGATAGCATTAATATGCTGATCCAAATTAACTGTGAAACGCTTGCTTGCTGTTCGCACAAGTGCATTCTTTAGTTTAGTTTAGAGATACAGCACTGAAACAGGCCCTTCGGCCCACCGAATCTGTGCCGACCATCAACCACCCATTTATACTAATCCTACATTAATTCCATATTCCTACCACATTCCCACCTGTCCCTATATTTCCCTACCACCTACCTATACTAGGGGCAATTTATAATGGCCAATTAACCCTGTAAGTCTTTGGCATGTGGGAGGAAACCGGAGCACCCGGAGGAAACCCACGCAGGCACAGGGAGAACTTGCAAACTCCACACAGGCAGTACCCAGAATTGAACCCGGGTCGCTGGAGCTGTGAGGCTGCGGTGCTAACCACTGCGCCACTGTGCCGCCCATTCTGCATTCTCCTGACAGTCAGTCTCTCCGCTGACCTGATGCACCTGCTTGGGCTTTTGTTGTGTGTTGGCATATCTTTTGTTGGGTATGCCATCCCGTCTTGCAGACGTTCTCTCTGCATGTGATCTGCCACCATTCTTGTGTGTAGTACCTGAGCTCGGCCTTCTGCACTTTGTGCTGAATCTCCAGTGGCGCTGTTGGGTTCTTTCTCCTCTTTTTGGCTTAGGCCCTGCCCGTGAAGCAAAAAAAAGGAAAACTAATACGTTAATGGCTTCAGCTACTGCTGTTCAAATGTTTGACCCACTGCCAGACCTGTTGAAAGCTCTGATCCCTAGCCAAATTGCTTACTGTACTCAGAGTTTCAACACCTCGCAGAGTCCTGTCTGTAGCCTAGCTCACTGTACTGTTATGGGGTCTTCTTCGAGCTGCTCTCCAGGATCGTCAGCCACTCCAGGTAAGCATCCTGCTGTTCTTTGTTCTCTCTTAGTGTGTTCTTCAGGAAAAAAAAAATCGAACATTGCCACCAAATAATATTACTTGTTCCTTTGATATGTGAACCATTGTAAGACTCGCAGGACTACAGTAATATCCAAAGAAAATGGTTTATTATAAACTATCTAGGACATACATATACACAAATATTGGACAAGCCACATCTAAACAAATCTCATTCTGTTGGGCTACATCCATATTCCCTGGTCATGTGTGACATGCCATCACTTCCTCCGGTAAGCTTCACTTACAGCTTCTTATGGTGATCCGCTCTTAAGGTTGTTCCACAATGGGGATAATCCACATTTTAAAGTCATAAACATCGATTTTAACTTTGAGCAGATAACCGGCAGAAAGCGCCTGCTGCCTGCCTTTTTGCCATTTTGAGGCCCCTTTACATGTGTGGTGCAGGTGTTCCACTGGAGCTTGCTTGTTACGGAAGTGCAGGAAATTGCCTGGCACTTGCACTGAGCCGGCTGACAGTCCCTCAAGATTATGTTTGTGGTGCTATCCCCCATATTACCAGATTTATTGAATGTAGTTTCACAAATTACCATACTGGGATTTAAATTTATGATCTCTGGATCACTAGTCCATTCTGAAACACTTGGCCACCATACCCTCATAAAATATAAAATGGGAATTTATTGAGGGTGAGTAACAAGACTAGATCAGTTTAGGACTCAAATGCTGTACACAAGCTACATGTAATTAGCTGTCATGGTTTCAAACACCAGCTGAATTCCTTCACTTACTTGAGACTTTTAACTCTCTCTTCCAGGTACCTATGACTGTGTCAATCCACATATTGCACAAAAAATTCATTAACTCTGCTTTTGTTAGCTCACCAAAATGTCATCCAGGAAAATAACTTATGCTGTAAAAGTGTTTTATATAACTAATCAGAAGGTGGTGGAGGCAGGAACATTGAATATTTTTAAGGTGGAGGTAGATAGATTTTTTATTTATTTAGAGATACAGCACTGAAACAGGCCCTTCGGCCCACCGAGTCTGTGCCGACCATCAACCACCGATTTTATACTAATCCTACACTAATTCCATATTCCTACCACATCCCCACATTTCCCTGCCACCTACCTATACTAGGGGCAATTTATAATGGCCAATTTACCTATCAACCGCAAGTCTTTGGCATGTGGGAGGAAACTGGAGCACCCGGAGAAAACCCACGCAGACACAGGGAGAACTTGCAAACTCCACACAGGTAGTACCCAGATCAGATCATTTAAAATTGTTCAGATTAAGAGGATTTTACTGCTGTTTAACTAAAATGTATAGCGGTAGAAAGCGTGAAATCAAAAAAAGCTGTTCATTGAAAACAGTTACAAATGCCCTTTGCTAATTCTCAAAAACTCGTATTGCTTTTTCTGTTTAGAAATCAGAGTCTGAGGTAAATAAAATGGACAAAATGCAAATTTAAAATGCACCTCTATGAGAACAGGAGAAATCTTTATCTTACAATCTTATCAAACATCGTATATGTTCTGCATAATTTTGGAACAACGTAGATTCAAAGTTCTTATTTGTTCATTCAATAAGGTTTGGTTTAGTAACAATATATGACACCCAAGCATAGAAGCTACAGAGAATAATATGGTATGTGAGAGCTTCAAAATTTAGTAAGCATTTAAGCATTGGTCTGATGTGATATTTATGATATGATAGGGGGAGGCGGTGGCATACTGGTATTGTCACTGGACTAGTAACCCAGAGACCCAGGTATTGCTCTGGGCACATGGGTTTGAATCCCACCACAGCAGAAGGTGGAATTTGAATTCAATTAATAAATCTGGAATTTAAAGCTAGTCTGATGGCCATGAAACCATTGTCGATTGTTGTAAAAACCCATCTGGTTCATTAATGTCCTTTTAGGGAAGGAAATCTGCTGTCCTTACCTGGTCTGGCCTACATGTGACTCCAGACCCACAACAATGTGGTTAACTCTTACATGCCCTCTGAAATGGCCTAGCAAGCCACTCAGTTCAAGGGAAATTAGGGATGGGCAATAAATGCTGGCCTGGCCTGCGACGCCCACATCCCATGAAAGAATTAAAAAAAATATTTACTGAATGTTCTGTTGGGGTATGTTGTGATATACAAGCCACCTTTGTTTTAACTATCAAATTCTTTCCAACTTGTTGCTTGTTGTAAGTATTTAATGTCCATTAGTCACTGGAGAATGTCCAGAAGTGAATAGCACATGTTGGACAAAGTCTCAGTAGAATTATCCTACAATTATAATTCCATGCTGATGGGATGTTGCTAGTAATATTGTTTATGGCATGTATTTACACTTTTCCCAACTTTATGTTTTGCATTTTTAAAAATACTTATATGTAAGCCTTGATTAAAGTTTTCTGTTCAGTTCTTTAATCCAGGAATCAAGCTGTATGGGTCTATTTTCATCTGCTTGTCATACATGCTTGGTAATTTGTACATCTGGCAATATTTTGGTATTGTTACAATATATAATTTTATAGTGATTTTAAAATTAATCAAAATATTCAATATTGTGAGATGGGGAAATAAAAGGTCCGTTAATTGTGTATGGTAAACTATTGCATTTCCCTATTTAGATGTTTTTTAAAAGATTATGCTTCTCTTCAGGTTTTCAATTTTGGCCAGAAAGAATTGCGCACTTAAATCTAGGCTACATTAAAACAGCAAAGCAATATTTTTCTGGCTTTTACATAACAGTATGCTCTTATCAGAAAATGCAGTGACTATTGTCACACTAAATTAGTACTTAATATTTCACCATACATACATGCATATTAGTTTGAAAATTTTTGCTCTTATTCAAAAAATAAAAGTAGTGTGCGTAAGACATCTTGTACATTTGTAATATATTTACAGGTTTCTCTCCTGTCTCATCTTCCTAATGGATCAATTTCTCCAGCCAGTGGACCAAACAACACTTGACCAGTGTGTTTCTATCAGATGTTACTAAAAGCTGTTGTTCAACTCCCTCATTGTTCTGATATAACAACTGCATTTTATAGATATAAGTTAGGGAAGGTTAGAAGTAGGTTGGGTGCTAGGAGTTTTTTCCCCCAGATGATCATAGACTTGTGGAACAAGTTGCCCACTTTTGTGTGGATAGAAACACAGTAGGGCCAGATTAATTTATCCTCGGGTGCTGAAGAAAATAATGGAGGTCTTGTGTAATTCCCTGGTAGATGCTTTTATTAGCTTATTGAGATCTAGCACAGTGCCAAAGGATTGAAGAAAACTACCTGTCACCCCTTATTAAAATGGATATTAAAGTCAAATTTGGAAAACTATAGACCATTGAGTCTAAGCTTTATGATGGGTAACATAATGAAAAATATTATAAGGGATTCAGTAAATGAGAATTTAGAGTTTGTAGGGGGTATTATAGACCAACATGGCCACAGAAAAATAAAGGTAATATTTGATGAACCAGATCCAGTTTTTTGAATAAGTGATTAAAATGGTGGATTCTAAAAGACCCAATAGATATCGGTCTGAAATTTCCTGAAAAATAGCACAGAAACAATGGCGTAACGCTGCTTTATAGTACAAAAGCTAAATGAAATTTGTGCGCAAGTCACTTAGGCCAGTTTTTATGGTGTGACCAAGTTTTCTCGATCTTTTGTGACACTTCTGCCAAAATTCTCATCCGGCCATTAGCAGAGCTTTGTCCACCATGCAAAAGACCAAAGAGTGCATGTTTCCTGCATTTATTCAAGTTTTGAATGGGCAATTTGTTTGTTAATCAATTTTTTAATTTCTCCTCACTGAGAGCTGCATGCTATTTTCTATGCATTGCATTTTAATGGCATCAAAATGAGTTACATGGAAGCTCGAAAAGCTTCACTGTTGCCGGTTTGAACTGGGCACAGGGAATGGTCCTTGTGCCAGAACTGGCCACACCAGATATTGGCGGCTTCCCAGTGATTTGATGTTCAATTTTGGGCATCATTAGTTTCAGAAGAGGAATAGATGTTTGTTTCAAAAGAGAGATCGTCCACCTTTGTCAGAGTGTCTGATTAGAATCTAATCTGTTTTGTTGAACAAGTAAGTGGTCTAGAATTAGAATTAGAACATTACAGCGCAGTACAGGCCCTTCGGCCCTCGATGTTGCGCCGACCTGTGAAACCATCTGACCTACACTATTCCATTTTCATCCATATGTCTATCCAATGACCACTTAAATGCCCTTAAAGTTGGCGTTTCTACTACTGTTGCAGGCAGGGCGTTCCATGCCCCTACTACTCTCTGAGTAAAGAAACTACCTCTGACATCTGTCCTATATCTATCACCCCTCAACTTAAAGCTATGTCCCCTCGTGTTTGCCATCACCATCCGAGGAAAAAGACTCTCACTATCCACCCTATCTAACCCTCTGATTATCTTATATGTCTCTATTAAGTCACCTCTCCTCCTCCTTCTCTCCAACGAAAACAACCTCAAGTCCCTCAGCCTTTCCTCGTAAGACCTTCCCTCCATACCAGGCAACATCCTAGTAAATCTCCTCTGCACCCTTTCCATAGCTTCTACATCCTTCCTATAATGCGGTGACCAGAACTGCACACAATACTCCAGGTGCGGTCTCACCAGAGTTTTGTACTGCTGCAGCATGACCTCGTGGCTCCGAAACTCGATCCCCCTACTAATAAAAGCTAACACACCATATGCCTTCTTAACAGCCCTATTAACCTGGGTAGCAACCTTCAGGGATTTATGCACCTGGACACCAAGATCTCTCTGTTCATCTACACTACCAAGAATCTTCCCATTAGCCCAGTACTCTGCATTCCTGTTACTCCTTCCAAAGTGAATCACCTCACACTTTTCCGCATTAAACTCCATTTGCCATCTCTCAGCCCAGCTCTGCAGCCTATCTATGTCCCTCTGTACCCTACAACATCCTTCGACACTATCCACAACTCCACCGACCTTAGTGTCATCCGCAAATTTACTAACCCACCCTTCTACACCCTCTTCCAGGTCATTTATAAAAATGACAAACAGCAGTGGCCCCAAAACAGATCCTTGCGGTACACCACTAGTAACTAAACTCCAGGATGAACATTTGCCATCAACCACCACCCTCTGTCTTCTTTCAGCTAGCCAATTTCTGATCCAAAGCTCTAAATCACCTTCAACCCCATACTTCCGTATTTTCTGCAATAGCCTACCATGGGGAACCTTATCAAATGCCTTACTGAAATCCATATACACCACATCCACTGCTTTACCCTCATCCACCTGTTTGGTCACCTTCTCGAAAAACTCAATAAGGTTTGTGAGGCACGACCTACCCGTCACAAAACCGTGCTGACTATCGCTAATGAACTTATTCTTTTCAATATGATTATAAATCCTGTCTCTTATAACCTTTTCCAACATTTTACCCACAACCGAAGTAAGGCTCACAGGTCTATAATTACCAGGGCTGTCTGTACTCCCCTTCTTGAACAAGGGGACAACATTTGCTATCCTCCAGTCTTCCGGCACTATTCCTGTCGACAATGACGACATAAAGATCAAGGACAAAGGCTCTGCAATCTCCTCCCTGGCTTCCCAGAGAATCCTAGGATAAATCCCATCTGGTCCAGGGGACTTATATATTTTCACACTTTCCAAAATTGATAACACCTCCTCCTTGTGAACCTCAATCCCATCTAGCCTAGTAGCCTGAATCTCAGTATTCTCCTCGACAACATTTTCTTTCTCTACTGTAAATACTGACGCAAAATATTCATTTAACACTTCCCCTATCTCCTCTGATTCCACACACAACTTCCCACTACTATCCTTGATTGGCCCTAATCTAACTCTAGTCATTCTTTTATTCCTGATATACCTATAGAAAGCCTTAGGGTTTTCCCTGATCCTATCCGCCAATGACTTCTCGTGTCCTCTCCTTGCTCTTCTTAGCTCTCCCTTTAGATCCTTCCTGGCTAGCTTGTAACTCTCAAGCGCCCTAACTGAGCCTTCACGTCTCGTCCTAACATAAGCCTTCTTCTTCCTCTTGACAAGCGCTTCAACTTCTTGAGTAAACCACGGCTCCCTCGCTCGACAACTTCCTCCCTGCCTGACAGGTACATACTTATCAAGGACACGCAGTAGCTGCTCTTTGAATAAGCTCCACATTTCGATTGTGCCCATCCCCTGCAGTTTCCTTCCCCATCCTACGCATCCTAAATCTTGCCTAATCGCATCATAATTTCCTTTCCCCCAGCTATAATTCTTGCCCTGCGGTATATACCTGTCCCTGCCCATCGCTAAGGTAAACCTAACCGAATTGTGATCACTATCACCAAAGTGCTCACCTACATCTAAATCTAACACCTGGCCGGGTTCATTACCCAGTACCAAATCCAATGTGGCATCGCCCCTGGTTGGCCTGTCTACATACTGTGTCAGAAAACCCTCCTGCACACACTGGACAAAAACTGACCCATCTAAAGTACTCGAACTATAGTATTTCCAGTCGATATTTGGAAAGTTAAAGTCCCCCATAACAACTACCCTGTTACTCTCGCCCCTGTCGAGAATCATCTTCGCTATCCTTTCCTCTACATCTCTGGAACTATTTGGAGGTCTATAAAAGACTCCCAACAGAGTGACCTCACCTCTCCTGTTTCTAACCTCGGCCCATACTACCTCAGTACACGAGTCCTCAAACGTCCTTTCTGTCGCTGTAATACTCTCCTTGATTAACAATGCCACACCCCCCCCTCTTTTACCATCTTCTCTGTTCTTACTGAAACATCTAAATCCCGGAACCTGCAATATCCATTCCTGCCCCTGCTCTACCCATGTCTCCGAAATGGCCACTACATCAAGATCCCAGGTACCAACCCATGCTGCAAGCTACCCACCTTATTCCGGATGCTCCTGGTGTTGAAGTAGACACACTTTAAACCAGGTTCTAGTAGAACCTAGTAGAGCTGCCTTTGGAGATGGAGGGAGAGGAGTAGGAGCAGAAAAGGATACAACAGAGAGGAGGAAGAGGACATTGCAAAGGAGGCCATCCCACAGCAAATATTCAGGAAACAATTCTACAACATAAACCTTTTGGAGGAGCAATGTATGACGCACCTTCACTTCACAAAGGAGGCTGTCACTGAGCTATGTTTGCTGCAGGCACAACTTGAGCCTTTAAGTGGGGCATGAACGTTTTTTTTATATTCGGTCATGGAATGTGGGCGTCGCTGGCTAGGCCAGCATTTATTGCCCATCCCTAACTGCCCTTGAGAAAGTGGTGGTGAGCCCCCTTCTTGAACCGCTGCAGTCCATGTAGGGTAGGTACACCCACAGTGCCGTTAGGAAGGGAGCTACAGGATTTTGACCCGGTGACAGTGAAGGAACGGCGATATAGTTCCAAGTCAGGATGGTGTGTGACTTGGAGGGGAACTTGCGGGTGGTGGTGTTCCCATGCATCTGCTCCCCTGGTCCTTCTAGGTGGTAGAGGTTTGGAAGGTGCTGTCTAAGGAGCCTTGGTGCGTTGCTACAATGCATCATGTAGATGGTGCACACTGCTGCCACTGTGTTGTTGGTGGAGGGAGTGAATGTTTATTTGTGAATGGGGTGCCAATTAAGTGGGCTGCTTTGTCCTGGATGGTGTTGAGCCTCTTGAGTGTTGGAGCTGTACCCGTCCAGGAAAGTGGAGAGTATTCCATCATACTCCTTACTTGTGCCTTGTAGATGGTGGACAGCATGGCTTGTGGCTGTCAAGATTGTTACCCTATTTCTGCACAGGCTCCTTTCAGGCTGCAGCAGGTGACATCAGTGACATATTGCAGTCCGCTGCTGTGTCAGGAGGTCACAGAGGACACCACAGCTACATTACTTTACCCCTGGACAGAACAAGACAAGGGAGCATTAAGTATCATGCATTTGGCTGGCTTCCCCAGGGTACAAGGTCCCATGGTGTGCACCCACTTTGCCTTGCATGCTCTCCATATCAAGCCTTTATACACACCCTCAAAGTCCAGCTGGTTTGTGAGCACAGGCAACACATCATGCAGGTTTGTGCCCAGTATCCTGGCAGTAGCCATGACTTATTTATCCTGCACCAGTTCTCTGCTGCATTTATTCCAGATAGGCTGTCTGGTTACAGACTGGCTACTGGGTGACCAAGGCTGTTCCCTCCAGACAGGGCTCACGACTCCCATCAGAAAATTGGGCAGAGGTGGCCTACAACAAGAGCTATGCTGCCACTGGAAATGTCATGGAACAAACAATTGGCATTTTCACGCATCGCTTCCTCTGCCTGGACTTAGCAGTAGACACCTGAGTGGGTATCCAGATGTGTGGTTGTCTGCTGCATGCTGCAGAGGAGTAAGAAGTAACCTTGAACAGCTGTGGGCCTTGAGGGCCCTAGTGCAGACTGCAGCATCTCCAAGTGCTGCAGCTGTCTGGTCCAGCTGGCTGTGTGACATCAACAAGGGTAATGGTGGAGCGGATGGCAGTGGAGCAAGCATGCTGTCATCTTGAAAGTGCACAATAGCTCTTTTGGTATATGCCCATCAGCCGCCTTCGGTAGACTGGGCCCTTAAAAGTAGCATCTGAGTTCTCAGGGCGCAGCACTTTTGCCTCTAAGTCAGAAGTTTGTGGGTTCAGATCCCATTCCAGAGACTGCAGTGTATAATCTAAGACGACACTTCAGTATTGATGGTGTGTTGTACTGTTGGAGGTGCTGCCTTTTGAATGAGATATTAAACCAATTTAAGCCCATTGGTGCCAGACAACTTGTCTTAATGCCCTCTTGTTGTCTGTTGAGAACAACCCTTCCTTCCTCCAGTTTACCTCCTCAACCAGACCCCCAGATCATTCACCTGGAGTTGGGGGTGTGGGGAAGCAGGGTGCCTTGCTGCAGTTCCTCTACCTGCCAATGAACACTGTTGAACACTAATTCAGCTAAGTAAAGGCAAAATTCACCTCCCCTTTAGGAAGTTCAGGCTTTTTTGAGATGGCATGAGTAATACCCGATATTCCACATCCCCCCTGCCACTGCCCCAATCAGCGAACTGACAATAAACAGCACAAGTTGCACTGGCAGCTCTCCAATCTTAATCAGAGTATGTGGAGTCGGAGTCAGGGGACAGAGTAGCAGAATGTATTGCAAGTTTGCTACAAAACAGAAAACAGAGAGTAGGGGTTATAGGTAGTTACTCAGAATGCTGAGAAGTGGTGTTCCACAGGGATTGCAGCTGGGGACCACTGCTGTTTACTATTTACATAAATATCAAGAAAGATTGAACAGGCTGGCATTCTTTTTTCCAGTTTGGGGACAGAGCAGCAGAGCGGAGTGTCAGGGAGAAAGGTAAAAAAAAAAACAGAAGTATCGTCAGCACAAGCAGGATAAATATAACAGTAAGTGAATTAATAAGAGTACGTACATACGTACGAACATACGAATTAGGAGCTGGAGTAGGTCACTCGGCTCCTCGAGCCTGCTCCGCCATTCAATAAGTTCATGGCCACATTACCACCTACCCCCGATAACCTTTCACCCCCTTGCTTATCAAGAATCTGCCTACCTCTGCCTTAAATATATTCAAAGACTCTGCTTCCACCGCCTTTTGAGGAAGAGAATTCCAAAGACTCATGACCCTCAAACAATTTCTCCTCATCTGTCTTAAATGGGCCACTCCTTATTTTTAAACAGTGACCCCTAGTTCTAGATTCTCCCACAAGGGGAAACATCCTTTCCACATCCACCCTGTCAAGACCCCTCAGGATCTTATATGTTTCAATCACGTCGCCTTTTACTCTTCTAAATTACAGCGGATACAAGCCTAGCCTGTCCAATCTTTCCTCATAAGATAACCCACCCATTCCAGGTATCCGTCTAGTAAACCTTCTCTGAACTGCTTCCAATGCATTTACATCCTTCTTTAAATAAGGAGAACAAGACTGTACACAGTACTTCAGATGTGGTCTCACCAATGCCCTGTATAGCTGAAGTATAATCTCGCTACTTTTGTCTTCCATTCCCTGCGCGATAAACAATAACATTCTATTAGCTTTCCTAATTTTGTGCTGTACCTGCATACTAACCTTTGCACTAGGACACCCAGATCCCTCTGCATCTCAGAGCTCCACAATCTCTCACCATTTAGATAATATGCTTCTTATTCTTCCTTCCAAAATGGACAACTTCGCATTTTCCCACATTATAGTCCATTTGCCAGATCTTTGCCCACTCACTAACCTATCTATATCCCTTTGTCGCCTCCTTATGTACTCTTCACAAGTTACTTTCCTACTTATCTTTGTGTCATCAGCAAATTTAGCACCATACCTTCGGTCCCTTCATCTAATTCATTTATATAAATTGTAAAAAGTTGAGACCCCAGCACAGATCCCTGTGGCACACCATTTGTTACATCTTGCCAACCAGAAAATGACCCATTTTATGCCTACTCTCTGTTTCCTGTTAGCTAGCCAATCTCATGACAAACAACAGAGGGCCCAGCACCGATCCCTGCAGCACACCACTGGTCACCGGCCTCCAATCTGAAAAACAACCCTCCACTGCCACCCTCTGCCTCCTATCACCAAGCCAATTTTGTATCCATTTTGCTAGCTTATCCTGGATCCCATGTGTTCGAACCTTCTGGACCAGCCTACCATACGGGACCTTGTCAAAGGCCTTGCTAAAGTCCATGTAGACAACGTCCATCGCCCTGCCCTGGCCAATCCTCTTGGTCACCTCTCCGAAAAACTCAATCAAATTCGTGAGACATGATTTCCCACGCACAAAGCCATGCCGACTATCCCTAATCAGATCATGCCTTTCCAGGTGCATATAAATCCTGTCTCTCAGAATCCCTCCCAATAACTTTCCCACCACTGTTGTAAGGCTCACCGGCCTGTAGTTCCCTGGCTTATCCCTGCTGCCCTTCTTAAATAAAGGCACAACATTAGCTATCCTCCAGTTTTCCGGTACCTCACCCGTGGCTAACGATGATACAAAAATCTCTGCCAGGGCCCCAGCAATCGCCTCCCTTGCTTCCCATAGCATCCTAGGATACACCTGGTCAGGCCCTGGGGATTTATCCACCTTAATGTTCTTCAATACCTCCAACACCTCCTCCTTTGTAATGTCGATATGCTCCAGGATATCAGTGTTCCCTCCCTTGAACTCACTTGCTTCCATGACCTTCTCCACGGTAAATACGGACGAGAAATATTCATTTAAGACCTTGCCCATTTCCTGTGGCTCCACACATAAATTGCCACACTGATCCTTAACGGGACCTACTCTCTCCCTAGCTACGCTTTTACTCTTAATATACTTTATAGAATATTTTAGGATTTTCTTTTATCTTATCTGCCAGGGAAATATCATGGCCCCTTTTCGCCCTCCTAATTTTCTTAAGTGTAGTCCTACCTCTCCTATACTCCTCAAGGGACTCACTCGATCCCAGCTGCCTATACCTGACATATGCCTCCTTCTTTGTCCAGACCAGACCAGACCCTCAATATCCCTCGTCATCCAAGGTTCCCTAAACTTGCCAGCCTTGCCCTTCCATCTAACAGGAACATGCCGGCCCTGAACTCTTCCTATCTCACTTTTAAAAGCCTCCCACTTGCCAGACGTCCCTTTACCTGTAAACAGCCTCTCCCATTCAACTTTTGAGAATTCCTGTCTGATGCCATCGAAATTAGCCTTCCCCCAATTTAGGACTTCAACCTGAGGACCAATCCTATCCTTTTCCATAACTATCTTGAAGCTAATAGAGTTATGGTCACTGGTCCCAAAGTGCTCCCCCACTGACACATCAACCACCTGCCCATCCTCATTTCCTAAGAGGAGGTCGAGTGTCGCCCCTTCTCTAGCAGGGCCATCCACATACTGCTTCAGAAAACTATCCTGGACACACTTAACAAATTCTTCCCCATCTGATCCCTTAGCACTAAGGCAGTCCCAGTCAATATTAGGGAAGTTAAAATCACCTACTATTACAACCCTATAATTCCTACACCTATCTGTGATTTCCCTACATAGATGCTCCTCCACTTCCCTCTGACTATTGGGGGGCTTATAGTATAATCCCATCAAAGTGATCACCCCTTTCTTATTTCTAAGTTCTACCCATATGGCCTCGCTGGACATTCCCCCCCGGGATATCCTCTCTAAGTACTGCCGTGATGTCCTCCCTAATCAATAGTGCAACTCCCCCTCCTCTTTTACCTCCACCTCTGTCACGTTTCCGTAATAGCTATAATATCACAATCCCATGTACCGATCCATGCTCTGAGTTCATCTGTCTTACCTCTAAGGCTTCTTGCGTTAAAGTGAATGCAGTTTAGCCTACCAGACCTTCCACGCTCCCTGTCCTGTCCGGCCTGCCTACTGGACTTGCTTTACCCTCTACATTTGCCTCAACTATCAAGGGCAGTCACTCTCACCTCACCTAGATGAGGAGTACATAGAATGTTTTTAGGCTAATTTCTTGGAAGAATACATTCTGGAGCCAACCAGAGAACAGACTATACTGGACCTGGTATTGTGCGATGAGATAGGGTTAATTAATGACCTCATAGTTAAGGCTCCCCTAGGTAGCAGCGATCATAACACGATTGAATTTTACATTCAGTTTGAGAGAGAGAAGAATGGGTCCAAGACTCGTATTTTAAACTTAAATAAGGGCAGTTATGAGGGATGAAAGCAGAGATAGCTAAAGTGAACTGGCAAATCAAGTTAAGGGATAGGTCAATAGAAATGCAGTGGCAGACATTTAAGGGGATAGTTCAGAATACAAAGAATAGATACATTTCAACGAGAAAGAAAAATTCCAAAAGGGGACCCGCCATCCATGGTTAACTAAAACGGTTAAAGATAATATCAGTCTTAAAGAAAAAGCATATAATTACGCAAAGATGGGAGGCAGGTCAAATGATTGGACAGAATATAAAAAAACAGCAAAGAATGACTAAAAAATTGATAAGGAAGGTAAAATTAGAGTATGGGAGAAAGCTAACTAGAAATATAAAGACAGATGGTAAGAGTTTCTGTCGATATTTAAAAAAGAAAAGAGTTAACAAAGTGAGTGTTGGTCCTACAGAAAGTGAGTCTGGGGAATTAATAATGGATATTAAGGAGATGGCAGATGAATTAAACAGATATTTTGCATCGGTCTTCACTATTGAGGATACAAGTAACATGCCAGTATTAGCTGTGAGTCAGGAAATGGAAGTGAGGGATGAACTCAAGAAAATTACAATCACCAGGGAAGTGATACTGAACAAATTGTCGCAGCTGCGGCTGACAAGTCCCCGGGTCCTGATGGACTCCATCCTAGGGTCTTAAAAGAAGTGGCTAGTGAGATAGTTGATGCATTAGTTTTAATTTTCCAAAATTCCTTAGATTCGGGGAAGGTTCCGTTTGATTGGAAAATAGCAAATGTAACTCCTTTATTCAAAAAGGGAGGGAGACAGAAAGCAGGAAACTACAGGCCAGTTAGCTTAACATCTATCTTCGGGAAAATGTTAGAAGCTATTATTGAAGACGTTATAGCAGGGCATTTAGAAAAATTCAAGGTAATCAGGCAGAGTCAACATGGTTTTGTGAAAGGGAAATCATGTTTAACCAATTTATTGGCATTCTTTGAGGTAGTTACAAGTGCTGTGGATAAAGGGATATGTAGGTTAAAATCCCCCGTGATTATCTCTGTACCTTTCTGACAAGCTCCCTTTCTTCCTTTATACCACATTCCACAGTGTGGTTAATGTTAGGTGGCTGTAGACCACTCCCACAAGTGACTTCTTGCCTTTATTATTTCTCATCTCTACCCAAACTGCTTCTACATCCTGCTTTCCTGAACTTGGGTCATCCCTCTATATTGTGTTAATACCATCATTAATTAGCAGAGCCACCCCTCCACCTTTTCCTAGCTTCTTGTCCTTCCTAAATGCCATGTACCCTTCAATATTCAGGTCCCAATCCATGTGATCCTGCAGCTATGTCTCTGTAATGGCTATCAGATCATATTTATTTCTGTTTGCACTCTCAGTTCATCTGTTTTGTTTTGAATGCTACGTGTAGCCAAATAGAGAGCCTTTAGTTTTGCCCTTTTATTTTTGTAACCTCTAGCCTTATCTGTTGATTTACTCTTAGATTTGTATGCTATGTCCCTTCCTGTCACAGTCTTATCATTTCCCATAATACTACCTTCCTCTTTTGCCTTGTCTCTACTCCTTGATTTACCATATCTTCCTAAATTTGATCCCTTGCTCCCACTATTCAGTTTAAAAGTATTAGCACAGAGCAGGTCTTGAGGCATTTATTAAAATTAATGGTTTAAACAAGATACTAACCCAGATTCTACAATTTTTGTAGGTTTTTGATTTTAAATGTTGGACTATTATGTCAAATATCTCTGCTTTTTTAGCACCTGATTTCAACTCTAACCCCAATTTTGTTGCCAGATTTTTTAGTTTATTCTTAGTTAAAGTTGTCAAGTCACTGAGGGACACGTTCTCCTTTCCCAGAAACTTTGCCGCCTGCTAATGCCATACTGATGATATATCTTTTACCCTTATATACAAGAAAACTGGTTTCTTTTTTCTTTCAAGTTATTACTCCCCTTATAATTGACGTAATTGCCGTTGGTTCGGATTGGATCCCGGACGAGCCCTCAATTAATATGTTACTACCGAGGCGGGAGTAATTTACTATCAGTTCAGTCCCATTACTCCACAGGTCATAGAATATTATTAATGTTTTCCCACCTACCGGAATTTAGCAAAATTAAATACTTTATTAACCCCCTAGAATAAAACAGACCAAACCAGGTATCTTTAACAACAACAAATTAGCTATTTATTAATCAACTAAATCTTAAACATTATTGAGATAAACCTATGTCTAAAAGACTTTATAACTTCTTAATTCTCAACCCTAATGCACACACACATACATTCAAAAATCAACAGTTAACCAGTTTAAAAATGACGTTTCTTAGGAATAAATGAGTAGCTGGGTTGCAAGTCCTGGTGATTTATATTCCCAGTTGGTGAAGTGTCCCAGAATAGAATAATCAGATGCCACTCGAAGTCTCCAGGCAAATTCGATGAAAGGCCTTTAAGGGATAGGCGTTCACAGCACTTCGGCTGCAGCAGGTGTCACACAGTTCTTTCAACAAGGAGTATAGCAACAGGTCTATTTGGATTTTAAAATTGGTAGTCTTTCAGTAGAAACTTTACTGAGAATTCCAGCAAACACAAACAGGCAACAGAGAGTCAGTCCTGAAGCAAAGACTTCATGGAGTTTGAAAGTAAAAAAGGAATTTTGCTACCTCCAACAATACAAATGTTCTTTTCCGAGGTTTTTCTCTCTTTTGGGCAATACAGAGCCTGAAGATAAATGTAGATTTTTCTGCTGAGAGAGAGATCCTTCCTTCAGTGTAGAACATGCTTCACTGGTCTCCAGTTCAACCGGTTATAGCCAGTCTTTACAAACAGTCAAAAGTTACAATACACTATGTGACCTCCTCTCTCTCTCTCCTGCTGTTGTCTAGGAAACAGATTCAGCTGTTGGCATACTAGTTTTTAAACAGAGTCTTAAAGGCACGCTGTTTTTAAACAGAGGAGAAGAAAAAAACAGTTCCATGACACTATATATTTTAATGAATCACCTGCACACTCCCAAAAAAATCAGAGGGAACGTTGGTCTATAATATCCTCCCAGCATTGTTGTTGCCCCTTTTTTGTTCCTCAGTTCAACCCGTATGGCCCCATCTAGTGTTCCTTCCAACATATTGGGGCGGCACAGTGGTTAGCACCGCAGCCTCACAGCTCCAGGGACCCGGGTTCGATTCTGGGTACTGCCTGTGTTTGCAAGTTCTCCCTGTGACCGCGTGGGTTTTTGCCGGGTGCTCCGGTTTCTTCCCGCAGCCAAAAACTTGCTGGTTGATAGGTAAATTGGCCATTGTAAATTGCCCCTAGTATAGGTAGGTGGTAGGGAATATGGGATTACTGTAGGGTTAGTATAAATGGGTGGTTATTGGTCGGCACAGACTCGGTGGGCCGAAGGGCCTGTTTCAGTGCTGTATCTCTAAATAAATAAAAATAAATATTATTTCTTCGCACAGCTGTGATTGTTTCTTTAACCAATATTGCGACCTCTTTTTCCCCCCCCCCCCCAACTCCTTTTGTATTCCCTTATCTATCCTATCTGAAAACCTTGTAACCAGGAATGTTGAGCTGCCATTCCTACCCTTCTTTCAGCTATGTTTCAGTAACAGCTATGATATCATATGTCCAAGAGTCTATTTGTACCATCAGCTTGTCTGCCTTATTCACTATACTCCTTGCATTGAAGTATGTACCACCAATCACTGAACAACAACTTTGTTGTCTATTTTCTAACCTTTGTTTCCTCAACCTTTCATACTCGCTTACTAATTTTCTGCCTTCTAAATTTTCTGTTGAAGAGAAATGATTCTAAACAATGTCTTTGAGGCCTGCTTAATAGGAGATATTTCAAAAATTGTCTAATGAAGAAATGGAAATGTTTCTATTAGATATTAGACAGTGAGGATCACTTGGATTGATTTGGAGTTGTTTAGGTTCCAAACATGAACAATATATCAGCAGTGGCAGGAGTTGGACAGGGCAGTCGCACTCAAATGTATGATGCCACAAATGGGAATTCAGTGCCTGAGAAAATTTCATGAGCTTACTAGATCTGGCAATGTGAGAGGAACCAAGCATGTCTGCAAGTTACAGTGACCTCCCTATCGCAATCTGTTAAAATGTTTAATGTACAGGAGGCAGTGTGATATCTTTTATGCCCCTTGGGGACTAAATGGGACAGCCTCTGAAAACGGCGCAGGAATTGCAAAGCACCTGCATCCCGTTGCTTCCAATACAGGCAGTGCACCAACTTTGTGCTATCTACTAATTTGCATGATAGCTGTTTGCATCCAGCACTAAGTGCACTATTGAGTGGCTGTACACCTTAGCAGGGGGCCCAAGTTCATGTAAGGCTAGCACCATTTATGGCTCGTCTACACTACTTAAAGCCAGCCTACACCACTTAAAGGGGAGGTGCACTCTGACTGGAGCAAATGGTGGAACTCTTTGTGGAAGAGCGCAGGAAGAAGAGTGAATTATGAAGCAAGAGGGGAGAGAGTGTGCTTCCAGGTTCTCTGATGTTGCACTCGTTGTTAGTGGAGGAGGTGAAAAGGAGGAGAGATATGATCTATCCACAGGGGGCCAGGAGATCATCCAGACAAACCTGCAAAGGCATTGGGACCAGATGACCATGGCGTTCAATGCCAGGAATCTTACCCCAAAGACCCGGATGTAGTGCCACAAAAAGCTCAATGAACTCACACGAGTTATCAAGGTCAGTGAATGTATTTTCAAATACCATATCCCACCAATTGCACCACTAGCCTCACAGTATTCAATGCACCACACCCCCATCACTCACCTACGAACAATCTCTATTAATCACAACTTATATCTAACATTCATAGTTGCACCTTACCCTCACATACTTAGCACTGCTGCAAGCCTCACACGCACATCTCACAGCATACACACAATGCAAACTATTCAACCATGACGGCCGCATCTCCCAAACACATTACACCACATTCATTGATTCACTTCCATCTCTCTTGCAGGACAAGATGGCACAGGAGCTAACTGTCAGGGACAGGCATAGCAGCATACTCTTACCCCAATGTAGGAGACAGTGATCACCATCATTGGAGTGGCCATGGCTGAGGGCGTGGCCAGAGGTGGGGCTGAAACCTTCGAAGATGACAGTATCCTCATACCTTCTTCTTAGTTCCTGCTTCCCTCACATTCCACAATCTCTTCTGATTTACAAACTGCAGATGGTGTAAGTAAGCCTCTCTTGCTTCCCCCAAAGCCCCCTCCCTCAACAGAAGGAAAGTAAAGTGTGGGTCTGTTAGTGATTCAGGAATTGGGGTTGCGTTTACTAGTATCACAGTTGAATGACAGCCTGGCTTGAAAAGGACTGTGTTGGTGGCTTCCTCCTTCTCACCTTCCCCCTCCTGCTCCTCAACTGGTTGCCATATTGCTGGTGGCAAGGGCTGTGCCTCATGCTAGCGAGGTTGTGCACCATGCAGCAGACCACCACAAATCTTAACAGACAGACACACACAAACACACACACACAGTACTGCAGGCCTCCTCCAGAGTGGTCCAGGCAGCGGAAGCAGTCCTTCAAGACCCCAGTGTTCTGCTTTATCACATTTCTGTGGCAGCATATCGTCAAAGGACAGCTCTTATCACCCAGTGGCCTGGTTTGCTGTGGTGACTCAAAATAGAATTGGCAAACCAGGCTGCTGCAGATTGAAGGCAGCATCCCTAGTGCCAAGACATTGATGGGACATATGGTCGCAAACCAGCTGGATGTTGGAAGAGTGGAATCCGTTTCCATTGCAGTACATCTCAGAGTTGATGTGCACTGCCTGTAAAGCGAGTGGGTGCATTCAGTGGCGCCCTGCATCATGGGGAAGCCGGCAATCCTTGCAAAGCTGTGTGCTCGCTCCGCCCGCTTCTCTCAGGCAACAGAGAATGAAATGCTGTCAAATTTCTTGGAATGCAGCGCCTCAGCCATCAAGATGGTGTCCAGTGCAGCTTGCACCTGACGTGTGTGTGCATGCCGTGGACGCCATTTTGCAGCCACAACAGCACTTGTAGTGCTGAAAAACTGGACTCTAAGGAGCTGAATCTTAGAGCCCTATTGTTCACCTAGAAGTGTTTCTTTGCACAGCATTATTCTATGAAAAGCTTCCTACAGAATCTCATCTATTTGTGTTGGTGCATGCCATCATGCTCATTATGGCCTTCATAATCAACCATAAATCTTATTTTCTGCATCGTTTTTCAAGAGGAATATTGCCCATAATAGTTGAGAGAGACCTACAAAAGGAAAAACATCCTCAAGTATCCAATTAATGACTCCCTCTGAGGAAGAAAAAGTTTAGATCCTCAAAAGGGAGGACATAGGCTTGGGATGGGGAGGTAGGAAGATGGGTGCCAGTTGAAAGTTTATGTTGAGCATCTATTTCTCTTCCTGCTGTACCCTACATTGCCACCTGTCAGCTGACTATATCAAAAATCCCTTGTGTTACTCCTGTGGAAAGTAACTTCAGAACTTTGTTTCTCAGCAACCCATAATAGTCCTTGTTTATGCTCAGAGAGTGTCTGAAAAAGATGAAGTAGTCCCCACTACATTCAACTCTCAGCATTTCATAGCACATGCCATTCCTCCTCTACCTCTGGGAAATTAGAGGTAAAGGGGTGGGCATCCACTGGCTGAGGTATAGGAGGAAGGAGCTGATGCAACTGACATTCGTTCCATGATGTATACCTTCCTTTATAACTTCAAATATGGAACTTTTCTCAAATTCTTCCTGAAGGCCAGGGCTCAATAGTCATAGCCATCAATTTAGTTACTTTCCCAAAATTTTCGGTAATGACCCAGGATTTATCAGAACTTTAACTTCTAACAAGTCATGTGAAAAATGTACATTTCAGAATTTCTAATAAATTTAAAAGTTTAAAATATTGTATTCTGGTGGGTTATTTGCCATTCTCTTTCACATTCTTAACCTTTAATGGAAATTAATTATGAATGATGAATTGAGACATGCACATTAAGTCCTCAATGTTGACATTTTATCAGAGCTTATGTATCCTTCCCATAGGAAGAGATAGGTAAGTGCACCCAAGTCAGGTGGAAAACTATCAAAATTTACTTCTGAACACTGTCTAGCCACTAATTAAATAACACTATTGGTAGAGACCATGCCTTTCCTTCTCAGTCAAGTTGTGCTATATAATCGAGGGATCCTAAGGAGGGCAAGCAGATATGTTTTAGATAGTAATATTCAAGGAGGGAAGGGCATTGATAATGCATAGACATATGGGCAAATCTTCAACATTAACATTATTTTTTAATTAGATTTAAAAATGTTTTAAATATAGCACCAAAATGGAACATAAGTTTATTTTTATAAGTGTGGAGCAGTGTACTTTTTCTGCAATGTGGAAATTTTGATAATGATTGGACTATTGGAAAGGATATTCCAGTCTTAACAAACTGAAATAGCAAGACAGTAATATAAGTGTTTGAAAAGCTTTACCAGCAGCTGCATCCCTCGTGTCAATCTTAAACATACTTCTGGAGAGAGGATGAGACCTAACATAAAGATAATCAAGTTTGACACTCTTTGAAAATAACAGGAACAATTATCTATATTTGTAATACATGCCCTTCGCATAACTTGTGGTGCAGAAGCATTGGAAAGAGTAGAACATATCATTATTCTGTGTATAAGAGAGGAATTTGATATTTCTTTTTGCAGTAGTTATTTAGATAATTGACATATGGTTTAAGTTAGCATCTGTGCTGTGGCTTTGCTACAAAATTCTACTTGGATCTTGGGAGGAATACAACCAAATACTGTAAATTGGATTTTTCTACTGTGCTGCATAAAATATTCTCTCTAACTTTAAACACCATTTTCTACTGTGAATCTCATGTTCATAGAACCAATATGTTGTCTGTTTATCTTCATTCTACCTGAGGAAACAAAGTTTTTGTGTTACAAAATATGCCTTGACTCCACAGAATCAGTAATTATTTGTTCAGTGGATTTATTTTTGATTCAGAAGTCTCCAGTTTCCGTACGCATGCTACTGGCACAATTATTTTCATGCCTGGCAGTTTCACTACGGAATTTTAGAGAAAATGATAGTTCCAAATCTCCTTCTTGCCCACTCACAAAATCTCTGATTCATTTTATCATCTGTGGCACTTCTATATCTGCCTGGTTTCCATCAGCTTTAAGAGCACTTCACTAATAATTTGTTTCATATTTCTTCATTTAAGCTCAAAAGGGTCAATTTTCCAATGATCCTCATTGGCTGTGGCATTGACAACATTGCAAATGACGAATAGGCTTGATTCCTAATCCTACCCCACTAGCATGATTTTTTGACAAACCTACTGGACAAAGGGCTTTTGCACACTTTAAAGAAAGTAGGTGGTTGAGAAGGTACAACTGAAACCAGTAGTTGAGAATGATAATGAGCTTGAAGCAGAAGAAATGGTTGCTAAACACAGGTGCACCTAGAAAAAATTCATGTCAGTTTTAATCGTTGAATTAAATGATAAAGATACCCCACATACAATCAGTCATGTCCACACATATACAATAAAGTGAACCATCAAACACCATATCTTCTGTTTTATCTAACCTGCCATGCAGGCTCTTACTTTCATCATCTGCTACCTTTTTCTGCCCCATGAGAAATGAACAAATGGAATAAATTATGCAAATTTACATTCCTGGCTCAGAGCTTCACCCACTAAAATGGACAGTGTAAATTCTGTGCCCGGAGAGTGAATTCATAAAATGACTCCAAAAGTGTAGTCAGTTTATTCCCCCAACAAATGATTGGTGTAAGTCTTATTAACGTTTGATGTATGATGTATGTCTTCTCCACCTTATTTCTACTTCCAGCTACTTCTCTACTTTCTAGGTTATCCCTACTGGGAGGAGTAAGTGATTTAATGAGTGTTAGTAGCAGACTCTGGATATGAAGTAGCCATATACTTCCTTGTGCTGAGTCAGGAGGTGGACCTGTTATTGCTTCTGCCACATCCTCGGCTGCGGTGGTTGACTGATCCTGCTCACTTTCTGACATATCAGCTGTTGTTTCTTTGAGGACCCTGGTCTCTTTAAGTGTTTCTTTTCCTCTGGTGCTGTAGCAGGTGTAGAATCATAGAAAGTTTAAGGCACAGAAAGAGGCCACTTCACCCATCACATCTCTGCCGTCCAAAAAACGATCCATCCATTCTAATTCCATCTTCCAGCATTTGGTCTGTAGCCCTGCAGATTATGGCATTGGAGGTGCATATCCAGATTCCTTTTGAACTAGAGATGTGCAAAGGAAACCCGACCCGAGTCCGAATGCTGGACCCAGAAACCCAACCCGACCCCAACCCGACACATGCCGTCGGATCCCATCGGGGTCAGGTCGGGTAGCAGGCCTTTACCCATGTACTGATGTAAAGGCCTGCCACCTGACCCGACCCGACGGGTCCCGACGACATGTGTCGGGGTCGGGTGGGCTTGGACTTCCGGGTCCGGAATTCGGGCTCGCGTCGGGTTTCCTTTGCACACCTCTATTTTGAACAAAGTTGAGGGTTTCTACCTCAACTACCCATTCAGGCAGTGAGTTTCAGACCCCCACCATCCTCTGGATGAAAAAGCTTTTCCTCGTCTCCCCTCTAATTTTTCTACCAATCAACTTTAAATCTATGCCCCCTAGTCACTGACCTCTCTGTTAAGGTGAATAGGCCCTTCACCTCCACTCTACCCAGGCCCCTCAAAAATTTGTACAATTCAATCCGATCTCCCCTCCGCCTTCTCTGTTCCAAGGAGAACAACCCCAGCCTATGCCATCTTTCCTCATAATCACATTTTTCCAGTCCTGGCAACATCCTCGTAAATCTCCTTTGTACCCTCTCTAATGCAATTACATCCTTTCTGTAATGAGGTGACCAGAACTGCACACATTACTCAAATTGAGGCCTAACCAATGAGTTTTACAGTTGTAGCATAACCTCCCTGCTCTTATATTCTATACCTGGGCTAATAAAGGAAAGGATTCCATATGCCTGCTTAACTACCTTGTCGACCTGTCCTGCTACCTTCAAGAATCTGTGGACATTCACTCCCTCACTTACTCTACACTTCAGTACTTTCCCATTAATCGTGTATTCCTTTGCCTTGTTTGACCTCCCCAAATGCATCACCTCACACTTCTCCGTGTTGAATTCCAAATGCCACTTTTCTGTCCATCTGACCAAGCCATCAATATCTTCTTGCAGTCTACAGCTATCCACCTCGCTATCTACCACAATCATCATGCCCTCTACATTTACGTCCAAATCGTTAATATATATCACATAAAGCAGGGGACCCAGTACTGAGCCCTGCAGAATGCTACTGGAAACAGCCCTCCAGTCGCAAAAACACCCATCACCACTTGCTGTTTGTTTCCAGCCACTGAGCCAATTTTCTATCCACTTTGCTGCATTTCCCTGGATCCCATGGGATTTTACTTTTTAAACCAGTCTGCCATGTGGGACCTTGTCAAAAGCTTTGATAAAATCCATATAGACCACATAAACTGCACTACCCTCATCAATCTTCCTTGTTACTTCTTCAAAAAAATTGATCAAATTGGTCAGACAAGATCTTACCTTAACAAATCCATGCTGACTATCATTGATTAACCTGTGCCTTTCTAAGTGACAGTTTATCCTGTCTCTCAGAATAGATTCCAATAATTTGCACACTAATGAGGTTAGACTGGCCTATCCCTCGCTCCCTTTTTAAACAGATACAACGTTAGTAGTTCTCCAGTCCTCCGGCACCACAACTGTATCCAGTGAGGACTGGAAAATGATGGTCAGACTTTCTGCTATTTCCTCTCTCGCTTCTTTTAACAGCTTGGGGTACATCCGGCCCTGGTGATTTATCAACTTTTGAGGATGCTAATCCCATTAATACTTATGCACTGGAGTGCTGACTTGGAACACTGACTGAACACTGGAAGTTTGGTAACTGAGGATAATTAAGGGTTAATTTTATCTTAAATCGAACCTGCCTTTTATTTAGCAGATTAACTTAACAGTTGCTGTTTGGGTTGGAGAAGGTGAGTTTTAGACCAGCTTTAAACAGGGTTCACTCAGGCTCTGCTTGCAGCTGCACCTTGTTAATTAGAGAATTGGCTTAAACCAGTTTTCAGGGGCTAAAGTCAGTCAGTATAAAAGTGGGCCATCTTACAGTGCTGACTTGGGTTGCATTAGAATGCTATAGTGGAAGTTTGGTAACTGAGGAAGTTCAGTGAGGAGGAAGCGAGGAGCTCCTTTCATTTCCTACCTGTCCTCAGTGAAGGGAGCCAAGAGCTTCCAAAGAGCACAGCTGACTGGTGAGTAAGTCCTGGTGGGTATTTTTCAAAGTGGATTGAATTGTAAGTCATTGTTTTAGCAAGACTTAATTGTTTTTTTCAATTATAATCTTTTATAGTTTTAAATTTAAAGGGTTTAGTCATGGCAGGAGAGCTTGAAGCCGTGGTTTGCTCCTCTTGCTGCATGTGGGAATCCGGGAACATTTCCAATCCCTGGGACCAGCATGTGTGCAGGAAGTGTGTCTAGCTGCAGCTCCTGGAAGCTCAGGTTTCAGAGCTGGAACGGCGGCTGGAAACACTGTGGAGCATCCGCGAGTCTGAGAGCATTGTGGATAGCACATATAGAGAGGTGGTCACACCGCAGCTGAAGGGACTTGAAGGAAGGGAATGGGTGACCACCAGGCAGTCCAAGAGAAACAGGCAGGTAGTTCAGGAGTCCCCTGGGGTCCCACTTGCAAATCGATATTCCATTTTGGAGGCTGATGAGGCTGGTTCCTCCAGGGAGTGCGGACAGAGCCAAGCTTCTGGCACCGCAAGCAGCCTGTCTGCACAGGAAGGGGGAAAGAGAGGAAGAGCAATAGTAATAGGGGATTCTATAGTCAGGGGAACAGATAGGCGCTACTGTGGCTGTCAGCGTGACTCTAGGATGGTGTGTTGCCTCCCTGGTGCCAGGGTCCAGGATGTCATTGAACGGCTGCAGGGCATCCTGAAGGGGGAGGGTGATAAGGCAGAGGTCATGGTACATGTTGGTGCCAATGACATAGGTAGAAAGAGGGATGAGGTCTTGCATCAGGAATTCAGGGAGTTAGGCAGTAGACTAAAAAGCAGGACCTCTCGGGTTGTGATCTCTGGATTACTCCCAGTGCCACGTGCTAGCGAGTATAGAAATAGGAGAATAGCACAGATGAATGCGTGGCTTAAGAGTTGGTGCAGGAGGGAGGGTTTTAGATTCCTGGACCACTGGGACAGTTTCTGGGGAAGGTGGGATCTGGACAAGCGGGACAGTCTACATCTGAACCAGAGGTGGACTAACATCCTTGCTGGCGGGTTTGCGAGTGCTGTTGGGAGGAGTTTAAACTAATTTGGCAGGAGAGGGGACGCAGTCTCCTAGCAGAATAGGGACACAGCTAAGCACAGGAAAGCAAACAAGTCAGAGGGAATACAGCGGAAGTAAGTTTCAAGTGAGTAAGACCAGGATGGAAGGCCTCTACTTTAATGTCAGGAGTATTGCAGGTACAACGGATGAGTTAAGGGCAATGATTGACACGTGGAATTGTGATATGGTAGCCATCACAGAGACATAGTTGAGGGAGGGGCAGGATTGGCAGTTCAATATCCCGGGATATAGAATTTTCAGGCGAGACAGAGGAGGGGTAAAAGAGGAGGGGGCATTGCAATATTAGTGAAGGAGTCAGTTACTTCAGTAAGGAGAGATGATATTTATTTATTTAGAGATACAGCACTGAAACAGGCCCTTCGGCCCACCGAGTCTGTGCCGACCATCAACCACCCATTTATACTAATCCTACACTAATCCCATATTCCTACCACATCCCCACCTTCCCTATATTCCCCTACCACCTACCTATACTAGGGACAGTTTATAATAGCCAATTTACCTATCAACCTGCAAGTCTTTGGCTGTGGGAGGAAACCAGAGCACCTGGCGAAAACCCACGCAGTCACAGGGAGAACTTGCAAACTCAACACAGGCAGTACCCAGAATTGAACCCGGGTCGCTGGAGCTGTGAGGCTGTGGTGCTAACCACTGCGCCATTGTGCCGCCCTTGGAGGGGGCATCAAATGAAGCTTTATGGGTCGAGTTTAGGAATTATAAAGGTACAGACACATTGCTTGGTGTTTATTATAGACCCCCAGACAGTCAGCGGGAAATTGAGGAGCAAATATGCGCGCAATTTGCAGAGGTGTGTAAAAATAATAGGGTAATTATATTAGGTGATTTCAACTTTCCCAACATTAATTGGCTTAGTCATTGTGTTAAGGGCTTAGATGGAGTGGAGTTCTTAAAATGTATACAGGAGAACTTTTTAGCGCAATATGTAGAGGATCCAACAAGGGAGGGTGCAGTGCTGGACCAAATTCTGGGGAATGAAGCCGGACAGGTGGTTGATGTGTTGGTGGGGGTGCATTTTGGTGATAGTGACCATAACATGGTACAATTTAAGCTCTTTATGGAGAAAGAAATAGATAAGTTGCAAAAAAGGGTTTTGGATTGGGGGAGAGCGAATTTTAGTAAAATAAGGCAGGATCCGGCCAAGGTAGATTGGAAAGAGTTACTTGTCGAGAAATCTACAGAAGAGCAGTGGGGGGCATTCAAAAAGGAAATAGGGAGGGTACAGGCTCAACATGTTCCCTCTAGGGTAATGGGTAGGAGCAACAAGTCCAGAGAACCATGGATGACCAGAAACATTCAGGGTATGATGAGAAGGAAAAGAGAGGCTTTTAGCAAATACAAGGAGATCAAATCAATGGAAGCATTAGTGGAGTACATAAAGTGTAGGATGGAGCTTAAGAGAGCAAAGAGGGGATATGAGAAAGCTCTGGCTGGTAAAAGTAGGGAAAATCCCAAGATATTCCAGAAGTATATCAATGGGAAGAGGATAACCAGGGAAAGAGTAGGACCCATTAGGGACCAAGGGGGAAATTTGTGGGTGGAGCCAGAGGACATTGGTAGGGTGTTGAATGAATACTTCACATCTGTCTTCACCCAAGAGAAAGCGGATGTAGATATGGAACTTAGAGAGAGAGAGAGAGACTGTGAGGTTCTTGAGCAAATTGTCATAGGGAGTGACAAGGTATTGGAGGTTTTGGCAGGCTTAAAAGTGGACAAATCTCCAGGTCTGGACGATTTGTGTCCCAGGATGTTGTGGGAGGTGAGGGTGGAGATTGCAGGGGCTCTGACCCTAATTTTTAATTCCTCTCTGGCCACGGGGGAGGTGCCAGAGGACTGGAGAACAGCTAATGTGGTCCCACTATTTAAGAAAGGTTGTAGAGATAAGCCAGGGAACTACAGACCAGTGAGTCTCACGTCAGTGGTAGGGAAACTATTGGAGAAAATTCTGAAGGAGAGAATCTACCTCCACTTGGAGAGGTAAAATTTGATTAGGAATAGTCGGCATGGCTTTGTCAGAGGGAGGTCATGCCCAACAAATTTGATTGAATTTTTTGAGCATGTGACCAGGTGTGTAGATGAGGGTAGTGCAGTTGATGTAGTTTACATGGATTTCAGCAAAGCCTTTGACAAGGTCCCACATGGGAGACTTATCAAGAAAGCAAATGCACATGGGATACAAGGTAACTTGATAAGGTGGATTCAAAATTGTCCTCGCTGTAGGAGACAGAGAATGATGACAGACGGCTGTTTTAGTGACTGGAAGCCAGTGTCCAGTGACGTACCACAGGGATCTGTGCTGGGTCCCCTATTGGTTGTCATTTATATAAACGACATAGATGACTATGTGGGGGGTAGGATCAGTAAGTTCGCGGATGACACAAAGATTGGCCGAGTGGTTAACAGTGAGGCGGAGTGTCTTAGGTTACAGGAAGATATAGACGGGATGTTCAAATGGGCAGAAAAGTGGCAGATGGAATTTAATGCTGAAAAGTGTGAGGTAATCCACTTTGGAAGGAGTAATGTGACACGGAAGTATTCAATGAATGGCCTGACGCTGGGAAGTTCCGAGGAACAAAAGGACCTTGGCGTGTTTGTCCATAGATCTCTGAAGGCAGAAGGGCAGGTTAATAGGGTGGTGAGAAAGGCATATGGGACACTTGCCTTTATCAATCGAGGCACAGATTACAAAAGCAGGGAGGTCATGTTGGAGTTGTACAGAACTCTGGTAAGGCCACAGCTGGAGTACAGTGTGCAGTTCTGGTCGCCACATTATAGGAAGGATGTGATTGCATTGGAGGAGGCGCAGAGGCGATTCACCAGGATATTAGGTAGACAGGTCAGGTGTTTTAATGCATTGGTGTAGACTCGATGGGCCGAAGGGCCTCTTCTGTACTGTATTATTCTGTGATTCTGAATACTTACTCTCTCCCTATATTTATCACATCCAATACTTCACACTCCGGTTACACAGAATTTTACTTCCACGCCTCAACAGGGTCTCTTTTGCTATTGGGGTCTGGCTGGAAGCCTGCCATGCATAAATAATCAGACCCAATTGTAAGGGTTTCAGTTCCCTTCTGCCTTACAATGATTTTTGGACTGCAGAATTACAGGAACAAAATACACGTGACAAACAGGTTTTGGCTCGACCCAAATTCATCAGTTTATTAAACCAACAAACCCACAGTACAAGCCCCTCTATGATTTGACTGAAACAGTCACCCATGTGGCTGCTCGGTACCAGTGTTGATTGTAGGCCCTGCTCTGGAGATGACCGGTCCCCATTCTTCTTCACCTGACTGCAATGCCCACGTTCCAATGTTGTCCTTTCTTATAGTGTTCCAGCCATGCTATCCCACAGCTGGGCCTCAGGCCGTAGTATCAATTATCAGCCTGCTGAACTGCCTGGCTTTTCACACCTCTTTATTTTGGTCTTTTCAATCTCATGGGCTATGCAGAATTGCAAGATCAGAGACAGCTCATCTCCTCTCCTGTTGTCTACACAGCATAAAGATAATGTGACTTCCATCAGGGTGATGGTGCTTAGCTCATGGCATTGTTCAGGTGTCAGTGTGTCTTCCATTCTGGCTGGGAACTGATCGTGTTACTGTTACGACTGACCGCTCCAGTCGAAGCCCCAGTCAATATATATGATTCTGATTGTGGTGGGAGAAATGCACTGATAATTCAATCCCGTTGCTCCACAGATCGCCTAACATACCATTTTAAACTTTCCACATTAAAGAAAGACCCAGCCAAATTGTACCATCTATTAACCCCTGAATGAGGCTAACCAAATCAGGTGTCTTTAAATCATCAAATGAACTCTATAATTAGAAGAACTAAATTCTTAAACACTATGAAAATATAAACAACATTTATAATAGAAAAATTAGAGTCCTTGAAAATTTACAGTCCAATGTTGCTTGAAGTCCTTACAGTCATCCGATGCGAGAAAAAGGTTCTTCTACAGTAGAACAGTCCGTAGTCTAGCTTGAGCAGTAGGTGAAGCTTTCCTTCTCCAGCAAATTTCAACAATTAATGACTTGCAAATACTTTCAATGGAATCAAGCTGACTCGAGAGTTTTTGAGGGATAAAAGATTGTCACAGTCTAACTTCCCTTTCTTCAATTTAAGTTACCAGAGATCTCTGTTTTGGCTTGATTTTATTTTTAGAATTTTGAGAGATAATTACAGACTAAAATTCTCTTCCTTCAGTTTAAGTGGTTGAGAGCTCTTTCTTCAGATGCCAACACCAGCTGTGTCTTCTGTCTGTGTGTTAGAACAAACTGTCTTCAACTAAAAGCCAGTTCAAAACTTAATTGTAACAAATTTATCGCATGAGACTCACTCCCAGTGGCTATTTCTATGGTAACGAGAATGCACCCTTTGAATTGCAGTCTCCAAATGGCTGTTTCTAAGGCAACGAAAATGTACCTTCCTATAACTCCTGAGGCTTGCTGATTCTTAAAGCAATCCCTTGCAAGTCTTAAAGGCAAACCGCATATTCGGAAAAAAAACTACAGGACCATGACGATACATAATTTCAGTTAACTTCTTGCATTGTCCAGTTCTTAATGTCCGTCCAGCTAAGCAAGAGTTTCAGTTAACTTATTCCTCCTGTGCCTCAAGGTTAACTGTTTCATGTCCTTCAGTCCTCCCCCCTTTAAGAACTCTTTTTTTTATTCGCGATATTACATCTGACGATCCTCCTGCACCTGTGAGTGCATTGCTAGTTTCAGTCAAATCTCACATTTCTTTAATCAGACCATACATTTGGTTTCATTATCCCGAATCTCCTTTTAACAATCTTTCAAGTTTCTCCCTTTCAACCTTTATTTTTAGCCTACATGACAATGTCAACAAATACAGCACAATAATCAATTGCACTATCACTAACACATATGATGCGATTCAAATCCAAGGAGGGACCTTAATATTGAGTCCAATATTCCACCAAGGAGTGGTAACTATTTCTTCGATTTTATCCCTCGCTTTCCTATTTTCCTGCTGTAGTGTATAATACTGTTTTTGGGAAAGCTCTACGTCCTTTCCTAGTTTAAACAAATGTTCGGGTAATGGCGGGATATCATTCCCAAAATGGTCAAGTACCACTCATTATAAGATTGGCTGCGGCGTGATCTGAGTTAAGGATTATCCTTTCCTGTGTTACCAAACCTGTGGTTTGAAGCAAAAGGTAGAGTCTGGAACTGGGCACCGGGTATCATTGTATACCCTGTACTGGCTTTCATTAGTCATGACACAGTAGGGTCCTGTTACCCTTAAATGCACCCTGGGGTGGGACATGGCTGTGAGCCATCACCTCCATAGTACAGTTGATAGGCTGTCCGCCTCCAGATTCAAACCCACGTACCAGTTGGTCAAGAAGATTCTGGTGGTATGGACACACCACATGTGCACCTCTTCCCTGGCATCCCTCCAGATTAGTGCCGATTATGGAGTTTCCCATTTTAACCACATACGGAGTGGTCTTATGATGTCTCACATATACACCATTTTGAATGACACCAATATTTTCCACCCAGTGCACTGGTACTGGCCATTGTGACTGATCCATCACTGGCATCCTAAGAACTATCCCCATGAAAATTTGGTTATTCTGACCACAGTTGATTGGGACTGGGTATGCATCGGAGGCTGACCTTAGTTGACACGGATTCATAAGGTTGTCATGCACTTGTAGCCTTAAGGTGCTTATTGTCAATCCATGATGGTATGTGGCCTTGTTTCAAATCCTCCAGATTACTATGCCCCTCAATTAACAACCAGGTGCCGTACATGCCACATACGTCATTTTGGCAGCCTGGTCCAATGCATTTAAATCCTCCCTTAGTAGCTTGTTTATCATCTGGGCATGAGTCTCCAACTCAGCTGTTGTTTCCTTTAGGTGAATTGTCATTACACATGGTCTTCCTGCAATTCTTGTCCCTCAATATTATTACCCCCCAGTATTTTCTTTAGCTGGTCCCGTAGGGTGTTCACTTTTTTCTGAACTGAGCATCATCCATATTATTGAACAGTAACGTTCCTGTATTAAACACCTTGGCCGTGTCATCAATCCCCTTTTTATGTCTCCCCAAACTCATGTGACTGTTAACCGGTTTATATAAATCCTCCCGACTTTCATCCCCATAATTCTGCTCATAAAGTTGTCGGAACATCTCCTTTAGTAGTTTCTCATACAGTTTCTCCATTTATGATGGGCATCACCAGCTGTAACTCTGTTAAATTAAGGATGAAAAATGCTACCTCATGATGCACGTCATGGTACAGCACTTTCCCTGTTGGAATCAGCAAATCAACACCAACCCATTCCTTGGTCCAAGTGTCGTTATGGGGCACTTAACCTCTTTATCCTGGGTCTTCGGAGTCCTTGGTAGGGTCATCTTTTTGTGTGCGACCAGTTCGGTAGCATTGGAAAATATTTGGAGGATCTGAGACCATGCAAGAGTGTAGTCTCTGGGTCCAATCTATTCCTGCCCCCGAGCCTTGCCATTGTCGCTTAAAGGCAATGGCCACCACTTTTTGCATTTGTGCCCGAACCACCCACACACACAAACTCCTCAGGATTGGCAGGATGTGATGAGTGGAATCCCGCAGGGGGCTGTGCTGGTGCCTCAACTTTTTACAATTTATATCAATGACTTAGATGAGGGGAGCAGTGGCATGGTAGCTAAATTTGCAGATTACACAAAGATAGGTAGGAAAGTATGTTGTGAAGAGGACATAAGGCGGTTGCAGACCGATATAGATAGGTTGAGTGAGTAGGCAAAAATCTGGCAGATGCAGTATAATGTGGGAAAATGTGAAGTTGTTCACTTTGGCAGGAAGAATAAAAAAGCAGAGTATTACTTAACAGGGAATGACTGCAGAATTCCAAGGTTCGGAGATATCTAGGTGTTCTAATGCATGAGTCACAAAAAGGTAGTATGGAGGTACAGCAAGTAATAAAGAAGGCTAACGGAATGCTATTCTTTATTATAAGAGGAATTGAAAATATAAGTAAGGATGTGATGCTTCAGTTATACAGGGCATTGGTGAGATCACATCATAAACGCTGTGTGCAGTTTTGTTCTCCTTTATTTAAAGAAGGATGTAAATGCGTTGGAGGCAGCTCAGAGAAGATTTACTAGATTGATACCTGGAATGAGTGGGTTGTCTTATGAGGAAAGGTTTGACAGGCTGGGCTTGTTTTCACTGGAGTTTAGAAGAGTGAGAGGAGACTTGATTGAAGTATATAATGTCATGCAGGCCCCCACCTGCCAAGAATGAGGCACATTAATTTTGCCACATGGATATTAAACTTCAAATTGTTGCTGGTAGAAGAGAAGGCCTGTTACAAGGAATTGCCAGGCCCCTGTTTCTTTTCCTATTATATGCTTTACCACTGTGGCAGCTATGTGAGCTACCCCTCCAACATTGTCCTGTGAGTCTCCAGGAATTAAAGATCAATCTTTTGGATGGTGCTGTGAGCAACTGGGAAAAATAAATCACAGGTACATTAACAAAAATTGCATTTTTAAAATTTTCTTTGAGCACTTTTCTTTATTAGTTATAAAAATATAGAAGAGAAAAAAGATGCTTGAGGTCAAGTGTTGAAACTTTAAGGAATACATCCAACCTGAGGTGGCAACCCTTGGGTTACGATCCCGTTAAAGGACTGTTAAGTTTAAAAAGAGAAAATCAAATTCCCAGTAATTACTGAAAGAATTATGCCACAAGATTTTATGTTTTAAACAAAATCTTTACTGTACAAGAGTTAAAGCAAAACACTGCTAACTTAACACTACGATGTGGAACCATTTATGTGTTAAACTTAAAATCTTAACAGAACATGAAGACGAATACGAAATCTCAACAGAACACCCTCGTTTGACTGTTATTCCCATCCCAAGATTCCCCGTACGTTGCAGGATCTTGACTGTTTGTTCACTTCTGGGTCCAATCCAAGGTGTATCACAGCTCTTAAGAATTCACTCATTTTCCTTGGTTTCTCAGTTGGCTTCTGTGGTATGAGATCACCTCCCGAATTTGGACCTCCCAGCTTGAGCACGGGCCTGCCTCAAAACAGAAATACTCCTGCTTCCTAAAATAAAAGCAAAATACTGCAGATGCTGGAAATATGAAATAAAAACAAGAAATGCTGGAAATACTGAGCAGGCCTACTGATCGCTCCATTCACTTTTTGCCTGATGACTTCCGAAATTGAAAGTTGGCCAGTATGCTCCTAGTTCATTATCTTCTTTCTATTAATTTTAACTGGGAGGTGCACAATTTCCCAATATGCATGAGATGCTTTAAGGCAAACGCAACTGAAAACTCATTAGCGAATAGCCCACTTCTGACCTGATGATGGAAGGAACGCCATTGATGAAGCAGCTGAAGATATTTGGGTTAGGAAGCTGTACTGAAGAATTCCAACAGCAATGTCGAGGGGCTGAAAGGATTGAACTGAAATAACAACAACCATTTTTCTTTGTACTAGGTATGTTTCCAACCACTGGAGAGTTTTCCCCCCTGATCCCCGTTGTCTTCAATTTTACTAGGGCTCCTTGATGCCCCACTTAGTCGAAAGCTGCTATAATGTTGAGGTTATTCACTCTCACCACACCTCTGGAATTCAGCTCTTTTGTCCATGTTTGGACCAAGGTTGTACTGAGCTCTGGAGCTGATTGAGTCAAATGAACCCAATATGAGCACCAGTGACCAGGTTATTGATGAGTATATGCCACCTGATAGCAGTGTTGATAACTTCTTCTATCACTTTGTTGATGATTGAGAGTAGGCTGATAGGATGGTAATTGGCTGAGTTGGATTTGTCCTCTAAATTTGTGGAGTGCTAATCCTCTGGTGAGAAAAAAAAAACAAAATAATATGGTAAAATAGCTAAGCACTGACATTCGTCTGGGGCTGTAGAGAGTTCAGAGTGATGAAGGGCAGAATTTTCACCCACAAGCCATGTGCAACCACAAGTCCCACCAAATCCACAGGGTTAGCAAATTTACATATTCACAATGTGCTCAACTCCTAAGTAAAGCAAGAAAAATTCACTTGTCAGGGAAGTGGGGGTGGGAGGAGGAAACCTGTTAATGCAGTAGTTTAAGTCTGCAGCAATGAGTTTCCTCTCTGTACCTGAGTGAATTTTTCCTATTTTACTCAGGAGTTGAGCTCCCTCCTACTGACTGGTGAATATGTAAATTAGCCCTTTTATCATTATTTTATACAAGACAAATAGAAAATTTCTCATGATTTTGCTTACAGTATATTAGAGGATCGCTAAGGTAGCCATTCCAATAGCATCTCTTAAAAAAAAAAGTTGTCTGCAGTGATAGTATCTCCATGATAGGAAAGCAGGTAATTTGGTCTTGTTGTTTAATTTGCCAGCATGTTCTGCTCCACTGGAGACAATTTCTTTTGGAAACATGGAAGCAGGCAAGCAGTTCCAGGTGCCCAGAGACTTGGCAGCAGTCTCCTCCTCAGGAATACCAGTAAACTCCGCCAAAACTATGCCAGGAACACAACCCAAAAGCAGAGTCTTAAAATACCTGGAGGTGTAATTGGAATAGATGAGGATGCAAAAGGAACCCTTGTTTGTTTATTCAGTCACAGAAGAAAGGTCTGTGAGGTGTGTGTTGAGAGCCTTTTGGAAGGAGGTGGCTGTGACTCTGTACACCACCTCGCTGACTCCTTGATACCTGTCCAAATAAAGCCTGGCTACCCGACCCGGACACGACTAGACCCGACTACATGTGTTGGGGTCAGGTCAGGTCGAAGTTCCGAGTCCAGCATTCGGGCTCTGGTCAGGTCAAGCTGGACAGTACTGCTTCCGGGAAGTCACGGGATCAAGCTTATCCATGATTCCCCACAGCTCCAGCTGCAGGAATAGCCTGCTGCCGGAACGGATGAAGGATATTCGTGTCGGGCCGGGCCGGGTCAGGCGCGAAAAAAAATTAAAGGGCTCGGGTTGGCTGTGGTTGGGTAGGGCCTGGTTCAGGTTTTAATTTTATACCTGAGCCAGACTTTATGTCCAAATGTCTTAAGAGGTTCAATGATTACCTAGGATATACAACAGAGTAACAGGCCATTTGGCCCAACCAGTCCATGATCTGATAAGGACAGGTATGGTAAGTGAAACTTCCCCCAACTCATGTTGTCTTTTTTTGATTGGAATGCAAAATCATCAGTGATATAAGACCTAACCATATTACTGAACTCTAAAGATCGATGGGATTGGATCTGAATACATGGGAAGTAATTTCAATTTAAGCTAACCTACTAAGCGAGAAACTGACAGGATCCAGTGAGACACTTGTTTTGCACCGAAGTTCCCTCTAACTTCTGTTTGCTGTGCATAGCCAGCTTGTTGCACTGCACAGTCCCTTTGGGATTGATGCATGGTCGTGCATGTGCGCATCTTAAAGGGAACGTGCTTGTGCGCAGCCTGTTTATTCCCTGGGTGGCACGTTTATTCCCTGCATGGCACATTCCTGATTGCTGCGCGGCCTCAGATCCGTTCTGTTTAGAGGGAACATTGGTTTGCATCCTGCCCAATATTATTCTCCATTGATTTCAGTGTAGAGTAAAATTGGGTGGTGTGTAAAGCCAGCATTGCACTCGATCCCGTCAGTTTCCCAAGGGGCGGGTTAGGTTAAAATTGCCCCATGTTGTTTAGTGCAGGCCAGTACTTGGTGGAAAAAAAACTCCTTCATTCTTCCAATGAATGTGGCATTCAACTGTCAAAGAATTAAAATAATGGAACCAAGCCTTTATATCATTGGTGATGCTAGCTTGCTTCTAACATCCTAGGATAAATATTATCAATGCTTGCTCACTGTCAGTGACTAACTGCAGTAAGTTTGAAACCTATATAGAAGTGGCTGTTGTAAAGTTTCTGCAGAGTATTTACAACAACTGATATCTAAGTTGGTGTCTCTAATAGTTATTGCTATTGATTTTACATGTTCACCTAGAATTACAGAACCTACAGAACAGAAATTGTCCATTCTGCTCAGATGGTCCATGCCAATGTTTGTACCCCACTCTAACTGCACATTCACTTGGTGTCAGCCTTGGTTCAGTGATAGAAATCTCAGCTCTGAGTGAGAAAGTTTGTGGGACCTTGCTGTGCACAAATTGACTACCATGTTTCCTACATTACAACAGTGACCACACTTCAAAAGTTATTTTTTGACATTGTGCCATTATATGAACCCAAGTTTGTTTGCTTGCTTATTCTTTGACAGGCCACATTTAAAATGACAATACCCTTCAATACATCTCCATATTTAGCAATTAAAAAGTGGGGTAAACACAACATGCCTGAATTTATTTTACACCACAGTTTATCAATATTGTATTGCAGTAGAAAGTGCAGAGTGAAATCTTATCCGTTTATAGAATTATATGGGCCAGATTCTGTTTCGTAGATGCCGGTCCCGCTGTCGGGACCAGAAGCGGATGCACACCATGTCGGGGCCAGGAGCAGCTGGCCACACGCAATCCAGCAGCAACCAGGCAGTTAGGGTCGATGAGGTACGGGGACTGACCAATTACATGGTTGGTGGCAGAGGCTGACATGCCATCGTCAGCTCACACTATGACAGGTACTAGCACTGTTTTTAAAGGGCTGCCAGACCTGCATTCAATGTTGCTGTGCAGTGATGGGATGTCCAGAGTGCTGAAAGGCTGCAGAGCATTGGCGGACAGTAGACCCCAGGTGGCCCCACGCTTTAGTGATGCCTGCCTCCAGGTGCTCTTGCAGGCTGCCCGGGAAAGGTAGGATATACTATTCCCTCGGGACAGGAGGAGAAGAGTTGGGAGCCTGCCCAAGCAAGCCTGGTTGCGGATAGCGGAGGAGGTCAGCAGCTGTGAGGCCACACCGAGGACCTGGATTCAGTGCCCTAAGTGCCTCAAATATCTCATCCGGGCAGCAAAAGTGAGTACCTCTTAAACCTTCACCTCTTGGATCTTGCGTTGGGTGGAGGGGGATGCCCACCCAGACATGGGCAAAGGGTCAGGGGATGCAGATAAACTGCCTGAAGCATGGCGAAATGACACTGAAAGGAGGCCTCTTGTCTTTGGAGACCCTTACAAGGTCCCTGGAAAGGGTCCAGATACAGGAGGCATCTGTGTGTGCCCATCCATCACTGATAGACAAGCACCAGCAGATGTCTTGGGACTGTTCTTGCTGGGAGGCCAACAGCATTCATCGTTCTGTCTGCAGAAGATTGCACGTAATCACAGAGAGTGGGCCAAGAACGGTGGTGGGCTGCTGATTTTCCATGTCCTGACCCCGATGGAGGAGGAGGCCATGGAGCTGGCTGGACTGCAGGATGGAAGAAACGTTGTGACGGAGAGACGGGACACCTTTCCAACACAGTGAGTCAGGTCGTAATGGGGCACAAGGATGCATCTGCAGTTATGGAGCCATGCTGCTCATTAGGCATCCGGTGCCTACAGGGATTTCCAACATAGGGGTGTTTATTAAGTCAGGAGGGGAGGCCTTTGACCCTTCAATGTCTCTGTTCGCTCATGCAGGTCACAGGGTGCCTCATACCCCTGCACCCTCCATCAGCACAGATACTCGTACGTTGGTGGGTATGCACTTGGGGTTAGTTTTGGCACACAATCTGGTGAGCGCAGCACAGACACACCCAAGCCGCTGGTGAAGGCTGTGACAACCCAGGCCTCTGACAGTCAGAGGACTGTGGGAGGCCAGGCCCATGCTGTGCCCCAGGCACAGGCACAAAGGCATTATGTGCCTTTGGTGTCAGCAGCATCATAGGAAATGCTGCTGTAGCAGGAAAACAGGCAACACCTGGCAGAGATGCCAGAGGCAATGTGTTCCCAAGTACAAATGATGGAGGGAGTCCAACCAGGCCTTGAGTGCTGCACTGTCTCTAACGGTCCACAAGTGGCGTCATCTATTGAGAGATTAGCGGCTCTGACAGACAGCCACATCCAGCTCATTGTCTACAGGACATTCATGCAGACCTGCATATCCTTGTCTTGACCATGAACACAAGGTAGCAGGGCAAGGCAAGAGGGGGACAGGGTATCACCACCAGATCCTCCACCCTCTCAGGTCAGCAGGGAGGCACAAGTTTGCCTTACAACGGAGGAAGAATGGCTGCCCACCACTGCTGGGGGCTCCTCAGAGCATGCTCCTGGTACAGCAGTTCCTCTGCCCCTCTGCCAGTAGCACCAGAGCCTCTATCATCCCTGACGACAGCAGGTGCTACCGCTGCTGTGCAGGAGGCTCCCAACATGCTGGGGCCCATCAGGCCGAAGGCAACCAGAGGACAACCACCAAGGTCATCCCTAGCCAAGGGGCATAAAGGTCAGCCGCCTGCCCCCACTTCAGGTGACAGCACAGGCGGAACACCCCATAGGAGTTCACGCAAACGAATGAAGTAGAGCACGTAGGAGCATTGGGTTTTCGCAGGTGAATGGATATTATTGATGGAAAGGGTAATGTTTGCTGTCACAGTCATTAAAGGTTTTTTTTTTCCAACAAACAAGATGATCTTCCTCTTCTGTAAGGCCTTTGGCTCTACGTTTGAACCCAGCCTCTGAAGCGGCTTAAGGTGAGGTAAAATTTTCCATTTTGGCAGGAAGAATAAAAAAGAAGCATATTATCTAAATGGTGAGAGATTGCAGAGCTCTGAGATGCAGAGGGATCTGGGTGTCCTTGTGCATGAATCACAAAAAGTTAGCATGCAGGTACAGCAAGAATTAGGAAAGCTACTAGAATGTTATCATTTTTTACGAGGGGAATTGAATACTAAAGTAGGGAGGTTATGCTACAGTTATACAGGGCATTGGTGAGACCACATCTGGAGTACTGTGTATAGTATTGGTCTCCTTATTTAAGGATGAATGTAAATATGTTGGAAGCAGTTCAGAGAAGGTTTACTGGACTAATGTCTGGAATGGGCGGGTTGTCTTTTGAGGAAAGGTTGGACGAGCTAGGCTTGTTCCGCTGGTGTTTAGAAGAGTAAGAGGCAACTTGATTGAAACATATAAGATTCTGAGAGGGTCTTGACAGGGTGGATGTGGAAAGGATGTTTCCCTTTATGGGAGAATCTAGAACTAGGGGTCACTGTTTAAAAATTAAGGGGTTGCCCATTTAAGACAGAGATGAGAATATTTTTCTCTGAGGGTCATGAGTCTTTGGAACTCTCTTCCTCAAAAGGAGGTGGAAGCAGAGTCTTTGAATATTTTTAAGGTGGAGGTAGATAGATCCTTGATAAGCAAGGAGGTGAAAGGTTATTGGGGGTAGGTGGGAATGTGGAGCCATGATCTCGTTGAATGGTGGAGCAGGCTCGAGGGGCGGAGTGGCCTACACGTGCTCCTAACTCGTATGTTTATATGAGGATTCATGCTGCAAGGGTTTCAGTCTGGAACCTTGCCGGCTCAGCACTGTACTTATTGGTCAATGTACAACTGGCAGTAAGAATCAAAGGAAATACGAATGTATAAGGGCATCTCACGCCTCCCTTGCACGTATCTCATGGCATCTTTCCTGTTGTTCCTGGGGTCCTTCATCTGGCCATGCTTGGCCAATTTCCTCCTTCACATCCTCATCGTCCAAGGAGGCATCGTGCTCCTCATTGTTCAACACCTCCCTTCTCTGTTGTGCCATGTTTTGCTGTGCACAGCAGACCACCATGATACATGAGACCCTTGCCGGGACATACTGAAGGACTCCACCGGACTGATCTAGGCCCTGGAATCATCTTCAGTAGACCAATGGCATGCTCTAAGGCCGCACACGTTATCCCATGGCAGGAGTTATATCTCTCCTCTGCATCTATGCAGGGTTCTTCACTGGTGTCAGTAGCCATGGCCTCACAGGGTAGCCCTTGTCTCCAAGGATCCAACCCTGAAAGCGTGAGGGAGACCAGCAAAGTTCTGGCACCCGGGACTGCCTCAAAATGTAGGCATCGTGGCAACTTCCCAGAAAGCATGCACAGACCTGAGGATCTGTTTATAGTGGTTGCCGACCCGTTGTACATTGAGGGAGTGGAAGTCCTTCCTTTTGATGAAGGCCATTGGCTGGTGTTCAGGCACCTTGCTAGCCACGTGCGTGCAGTCATTAGCACCTGAGAGAATCCAGCAATGGCCCCGAACCCAATGGACCGCTCAGCTTGAGAGTTTGGACCTGAAAAGGGTATTGGTGACCTCCTTGATGCACTGATGGATGTTGACAGTGAGATCCCACACATGTCCCCAGTGTATCCCTGGAATGATCCAAAGGTGTACAATTGCAGTGCCACAGTGACCTTCAGCACTATTGGCACCAGGTCCCCTGGGGCACAGCTCATCCTGCATCATAGTGCATAGGTTAGTGATGGCCTCCCTGGAGAAATCGCATCTTTGTTGGCACTGCCTTTCGGACATCTGTAGCTAGTTTAGCCTCAACCGGTAGACCGGCTGAGTCCAAAGCCTGGCAGGTGGCTGGAGGTGGCCTCCCAGCAATTTAAATCCCCACCCGCAAAGCTGCAGGTGCTTGAGGGCCACAGCTGCGACCACAGGCCATCATTTACTTTATGATTAATTCTCAATTACAGCTTTGGTCTGCCCTTATAATATGCTGGGAATAAGCAAACATTTTTTGTGTTCCTAAGTAACTAACATTTTCCAAATATTTTACTCTCAGTCTCTCGAGTTCACAGTTTCTTTGGCACCAAGTGATACATTTCTGAGAGAATCCATAGTTGTGCTTGAGACCTCTGTCAAAGGGGCCTCCTCTGCATATGAACTTGGAAGGTGCAAGGTGCTGCAAGATGGAACTGCATTTCTGTCAAAGGGTCAAATACCACTCACATATACACACATCAGTAGATATACATTTAGCTCCTCAATTGTTGTAAAGAAGTCAGCTTCTAAAATAAAACCAGGCCCTACTTAATTTGGATCATGTTCTGGGGCAGCAATGGACACGAGAAGTGGAACTGGTGGGAATTCTGGCAGATGGATTATCTCACTAGTTCCACCTCTTTCAAAATGACAAAACATGAGCAATAATATGGGAGATCTGCTAATTTTTGTATGAAGTTACCTAATAATGATATATTTAATCCAAAGTTGATAAGTGTAAGTGTATTTTTTCTGGTGGTAAGTATTGTGGCTGACCTAAATGTCAAATATTCCATTTTGTGATGTGTAATGATCACGTCGTTGGCACCAGCTAGACCTCATTGTCACAAGGCGAGCCGCCTTAAACAGTGTTCAAATCACACGCAGCTTCCACAGTGCGGACTGCGACACCGACCACTCCCTGGTGTGCAGCAAGGTTAGACTCAGACCAAAGAAGTTGCATCATTCCAAGCAGAAGGGCCACCCGCGCATCAACACGAGCAGAATTTCTCACCCACAGCTGTTACAAAAATTTCTAAATTCACTTGTAACAGCCCTTCAAAACACTCCCACAGGGGATGCTGAGACCAAGTGGGCCCACATCAGAGACGCCATCTATGAGTCAGCTTTGACCACCTACGGCAAAAGTGCGAAGAGAAATGCAGACTGGTTTCAATCTCATAATGAAGAGCTGGAACCTGTCATAGCCGCTAAGCGCATTGCACTTTTGAACTACAAGAAAGCCCCCAGCGATTTAACATCCGCAGCACTTAAAGCAGCCAGAAGTACTGCACAAAGAACAGCTAGGCGTTGCGCAAACGACTACTGGCAACACCTATGCAGCCATATTCAGCTGGCCTCAGACACCGGAAACATCAGAGGAATGTATGATGGCATGAAGAGAGCTCTTGGGCCAACCATCAAGAAGATCACCCCCCTCAAATCTAAATCGGGGGACATAATCACTGACCAACGCAAACAGATGGACCGCTGGGTTGAGCACTACCTAGAACTGTACTCCAGGGAGAATGCTGTCACTGAGACTGCCCTCAATGCAGCCCAGCCTCTACCAGTCATGGATGAGCTGGACATACAGCCAACCAAATCGGAACTCAGTGATGCCATTGATTCCCTAGCCAGCGGAAAAGCCCCTGGGAAGGACAGCATCACCCCTGAAATAATCAAGAGTGCCAAGCCTGCTATACTCTCAGCACTACATGAACTGCTATGCCTGTGCTGGGACGAGGGAGCAGTACCCCAGGACATGCGCGATGCCAACATCATCACCCTCTATAAAAACAAAGGTGACCGCGGTGACTGCAACAACTACCGTGGAATCTCCCTGCTCAGCATAGTGGGGAAAGTCTTTGCTCGAGTCGCTCTGAACAGGCTCCAGAAGCTGGCCGAGCGCGTCTACCCTGAGGCACAGTGTGGCTTTCGTGCAGAGAGATCGACTATTGACATGCTGTTCTCCCTTCGTCAGATACAGGAGAAATGCCGTGAACAACAGATGCCCCTCTACATTGCTTTCATTGATCTCACCAAAGCCTTTGACCTCGTCAGCAGACGTGGTCTCTTCAGACTACTAGAAAAGATCGGATGTCCACCAAAGCTACTAAGTATCATCACCTCATTCCATGACAATATGAAAGGCACAATTCAACATGGTGGCTCCTCATCAGAGCCCTTTCCTATCCTGAGTGGTGTGAAACAGGGCTGTGTTCTCGCACCCACACTTTTTGGGATTTTCTTCTCCCTGCTGCTTTCACATGCGTTCAAATCCTCTGAAGAAGGAATTTTCCTCCACACAAGATCAGGGGGCAGGTTGTTCAACCTTGCCCGTCTAAGAGCGAAGTCCAAAGTACGGAAAGTCCTCATCAGAGAACTCCTCTTTGCTGACGATGCTGCTTTAACATCTCACACTGAAGAATGCCTGCAGAGTCTCATCGACAGGTTTGCGTCTGCCTGCAATGAATTTGGCCTAACCATCAGCCTCAAGAAAACGAACATCATGGGGCAGGATGTCAGAATTGCTCCATCCATCAATATTGGCGACCACGCTCTGGAAGTGGTTCAAGAGTTCACCTACCTTGGCTCAACTATCACCAGTAACCTGTCTCTAGATGCAGAAATCAACAAGCGCATGGGTAAGGCTTCCACTGCTATGTTCAGACTGGCCAAGAGAGTGTGGGAAAATGGCGCACTGACACGGAACACAAAAGTCCGAGTGTATCAGGCCTGTGTCCTCAGTACCTTGCTCTACGGCAGCGAGGCCTGGACAACGTATGCCAGCCAAGAGCGACGTCTCAATTCATTCCATCTTCGCTGCCTTCGGAGAATACTTGGCATCAGGTGGCAGGACTATATCTCCAACACAGAAGTCCTTGAAGCGGCCAACATCCCCAGCTTATACACACTACTGAGTCAGCGGCGCTTGAGATGGCTTGGCCATGTGAGCCGCATGGAAGATGGCAGGATCCCCAAAGACACATTGTACAGCGAGCTCGCCACTGGTATCAGACCCACCGGCCGTCCATGTCTCCGTTATAAAGACGTCTGCAAACGCGACATGAAATCGTGTGACGTTGATCACAAGTCGTGGGAGTCAGTTGCCAGCATTCGCCAGAGCTGGCGGGCAGCCATAAAGACAGGGCTAAATTGTGGCGAGTCGAAGAGACTTAGTAGTTGGCAGGAAAAAGGACAGAGGCGCAAGGGGAGAGCCAACTGTGCAACAGCCCCAACAAACAAATTTCTCTGCAGCACCTGTGGAAGAGCCTGTCACTCCAGAATTGGCCTTTATAGCCACTCCAGGCGCTGCTTCACAAACCACTGACCACCTCCAGGCGCGTATCCATTGTCTCTCGAGATAAGGAGGCCCAAAAGAATGACACCTTCACTTAAAGATTACAATAGTAATCAGAGGAAGAATGTAATCTACATCAAATAATAGTGCTTTATATGATGGCTATGTTTAAATAGTTGGGAGTTTGAAGCAATATTTTGAGGCAAACTTCTGTGGGTGCCAGTGGGCCACTTATGATTGGAACTCAAGTTGCAGTATCTAATGACATTTGAAGCATTCTAGCTTCACAGCAAATATGTACTGTGTTTTATCAAACAAAAACAAAAGTTGCTGAGTTATGGCTCACATTTAATATATTACAACAAATGACTGCCAGAAAGAAAGTGGTTCATATATCTAAGCATAATACTTGGCACACGTGATTCGTGGCTCCACCATATCTTGCTATTTGTTTTGAGCAAATTAATAGAACCAAAAAAAGGGGTGTGAAGAGAGGAAATAACAATGGAATGATTGTTGGATAATATAACAGATTACAGTCAAGCAATGGAAAGATGCAGTAAAGAAATAATGAATGTGTGAATTGCTCCCCCACTGCCATCACGCCTTCAACCCCCAACTAATCATCGCCTTCACCACCCTCCCAGTTGCCTTCCACTCCTAGTATCCTCCTCCCTATAAACCCCTTTCTTTGGTCCCCCAGTCCCCTCCTGACTGGTACTTTTCCCCAGTCATCTACCTCCCTTGCTCCCTCTTCTCCTGGACACGCATCCCCTCACGTTTCCCCCTCCCCCCCCCCACCCCATTCCCTTACCACTTCTGGTCACCCTCCTCTCCTGATCAACCCTTCCTGATTGGCCCCTAACTCCCAGTCACCTCCCTCCTCAAAGGCCTATGCCTCCCAGTCACTCTCCTCCTGAAGGACTTACCTGATGGCCGCTGCTGGTGGTGCAGCAGCCCAATATGTGAAGCATTTTCACAGGCGAGATACCTGGGAATGCCCAGTAGGTGCCCACAGCTCACCAGTGTCATTTAATTTCAGCCTGGGGTTCAATATCACATGTGCCCTTCAGGTGCAGGCATTGATTTTTGCACCCAGTTCCTACCACACAATCTGCTTGTGCTGTTCCTATGTACAAATTGGTACAAGGTGAACTTTAAAGGCAAAAAACAAAATACTGCAAATGTTGGAAATCTGAAACAAAAGCCAAAAATCTAGAAGCACACAGCAGGTCAGCCAGCATCAGTGGAGATGACTATTCTGAAAAAGGTACAAGTCTGAAACATCAACAACAACAAAAACAATTTGTGTTATATAGAGTCTTTAAATGTAGTAAAGTGTCCCAAGGTGCATCACAGGAGCATTATTCAACAAAATCTGACACCAAACCACGTAAGAAGATATTAGAGCTGATGATTGATTAAAAAGGCAGGTTTTAAGGAATGTCTTAAAGGAGGAAAGGTAGAGAGGCAGAGATGTTTAGGGAGGGAATTCCAGAGCTAAGGCCTAGGCAGTTAAAGGCATGGACACCAATTGTGGAGTTATTAAAATCAGGGATGCTCAAGAGATCAGAATTGAAGGACCACGAGTACCTCAGAGTTGTCAGGTTGGTGATTACAGAGATAGAGGGGGTGAGACCATGGAGGAATTTGAAAATAAGGATGAGAATTTTAAAATCAAGGTATTGCTTAACCAGAAGCCAGTGTAGGTCAGCAAGCACAGGGCTATTGGCTGAAAAGGACTTGGTGTGAGTCAGGACACAGGCAGCAAAGTTTTGGATGACATCAAGTTTATGAAGCATGGAACATGAGAGGCCAGCCAGGAGTGCCTTGGAATAGTCAAGTCTAGAGGTAACAAAGGCACAGATGAGGGACATCAATAGTCATTTCTCTCCAGAATTCCTCTCTTTTTAGTTACAAAATGATCTTTTCCTGCATTGCAAAATATGTTTAGTCATTGATTTGATTACAAATGAATTAAAATATTTTATACGTCACTAGTGTGACTGAAATTATTGAATAACGTGAAAACATAATTAAATACTCCACAGCACATTATGACTTTATTCCTCATCTGATTTTCGAAATCCTAACTGTAAAGTGTAACGTCAGGATTAAGTAATGGGCTAATTTTTTTCCTCCTCCAGAATCAGGAAAGAATTACGCTGTTTCTCTTGCAAGTATAAACTATGGTGCTACTTTTATGACCAGTCTCCCAGAAAGGGAAGTAAATTAGGAGAGGTCCACAACAATGGCCTAGAGATTAAATGGTGTCCTAAACCTCTAATATATCAGACACGAAACACCTGCTCATTAAAAGTCAGAAGTGCGACTCCACGATATTGGTAAATCCCGAAAGGTTGGCATGCAGTGCCCGTGCCTGAAACAGGTGCTAGGCACTTTGCATATGCAATTAAGGAGTCTTACCCCTGTTTTCAGCTCCCACTGCGAGGTTGGTATGCTCTGAGGTAACCACACTGGCTGTACTCAGGAAATCCAGGTCTACTTAAAGGGACTACCTGTTAGGTCACAACCAACAAGGTAAGATTTTAGGTTTTGCACAAAAATGTTTGCATCTAAATTTCTAGGCCAATATGTTATCTGATGGATTGGGTTAGTCAGACTGATCCATGTTTTGTTATTCTATCTCTCAGCATGCATTTAACACTTTATGTTGCTTGCTTTCTTAGGAAGCTGGGGAAATGGTTCGCTCCTTTGTTGGTGGTCTGGAATTAATTGTTAATTTGCTCAAATCTGATGACATAGAAGTTCTGGCCAGTGTTTGTGCAGCTTTAGCCAAAATAGCCATGGATGAAGAAAACTTAGCAGTTATAACGGATCATGGAGTTGTTCCGATGTTGTCAAGTTTAACATACACAGTAAGTAACCTTGGTGTAACATTGATTAAAAGAGGTACACAGTATCACATTCTATTTACAGCACAGAAACAGGCCATTCATCCCAACAGATCTATACTGATGTTTATACTCCACAAAGGCCTCCTCCCACTCTTCTTCAGCTAACCTCATCAACATATCCTTATATTGTTTTCTACCTCCCATGTTTATCTAGCTTCCCCTTAAATACGTCTATCCTAGTCACATTTGTTATTTCTTGTGGTAGCGAGTTCCACATTCTAACTACTCACTGAGAAAGGTGGTTTCGCCTGAATTCCCTATTGGATTTATTAGTGATTAGCATATATTTATGGCCCCTATTTCTGGTCTCCCCATCCTTCACTACATCTACCCTATCAAGTACAGTGGCGCAGTGGTTAGCACCGCAGTCTCACAGCTCCAGCGACCTGGGTTCAATTCTGGATACTGCCTGTGTGGAGTTTGCAAGTTCTCCCTGTGTCTGCGTGGGTTTCCTCCGGGTGCTCCAGTTTCCTCCCACAGCCAAAAGACTTGCAGGTTGATAGTTGAATTGGCCATTATAAATTGCCACTAGTATAGGTAGGGGAATATAGTGACAGGTGAGAATGTGGTAGGAATATGGGATTAGTGTAGGATTAGTATAAATGGGTGGTTAATGGTCGGCACAGACTCGGTGGGCCGAAGGGCCTGTTTCAGTGCTGTATCTCTAAATCTAAATCTAAAAAATAGTATTGTCAGCAGTAAATGGAAGTGTACAATTACAAAGAAATATTGATAGGATAAGTAAATGAGCAAAACTGTAGGCAAATGTGAAGTCGTCCACTTGGGACCTAAAAGGATAGAACAGGGTACTTTCTAAATGTGAAAAGCTAGAAACATTGGGGGGGTCCAAAGAGTCTTGGTGATCCAGGTACACAGATCATTAAAATGTCATGAACGGGTATAGAAAATAATCAAAAAGGCTAATGGAATGCTGGCCTTTATAGAATACAAGGGGCTAGAAGTTATGCTACAGCTATACAAAGCCCTGGTTACACCACACCTGGAGTACTACAAGTAGTTCTGGGCACCATACTTTAGGAAGGATATATTGGCCTTGGAATGAATGCAGCATAGATTTACTGGAATGATAACTAGAGTCCAAGGTACGAAGAGAGATTAAACAAACTAGGGTTGTGTTCCCTGGAATTTAGAAGGTTAAGGGGTGACAGCTGAAGTTTTCAAGATATTAAGCAATGGGTAGGTAAAATTGAAAGAAAATACTTCTGCTGGTTGTGGAGTCCAGGACGATGGGGAGTAGTCTTAAAAATTAGAGCCAGACCTCACAGGAGTGGAATTAGGAAACACTGTTTCACATAAAGGGTGGTAAAAATATGGAACTCTTCCACAAACGGCAATTATTACTTTTAAAACTGAGTTTGATGGATTTTTGTTAGCCGGGGGTATTGAGGGATAAGGGGCAAAGGCAAGTATATAGAGTTAGGTCGAAGATCAGCCATGACCTCATTGAATGGCAGAACAGGCTCGAGGGGCTAAATGACCTACTCCTGTTCCTATGTCCCTATGTTTCCTATGCCCCTGGTCCTGACCTCTGCAAACTATGTAGCCTTTTTTCCCCTACTGGCCACGACAACAGGAAGAAGCTTTTTTTCCCTGGATTTGATTTTAACCAGCTTAGCCTGAATTTTCAGATTACGTAACAAACAGAAAGTTTCTGAAAGTAAGAGGACTTAGTTTTTACAACTGTCAGTCTCCATATTAATAGAAAGATAATGGCTAGGATTTTAACTCCACTCACCCAGCAAGAACTGTGCGTAGTCAAGGTTAAAATTATAAAAATCTAGCTCCAGGCTCCAACCTGCCGCTTTCCTGGACACTAATATTTTCAACGCCAGAACACGTTATTGATGAGGTTCCCGTTAAATTCAGACTGGGGCCCCCTTAACATTCAAAATTTACGACCTAAAGACTTGAAGAATGGAAAGAACTTGGGTTCCTCAAGCATGCATCAATTTTGGTGAGATCTGCGACAAAGTCCTAATTTTCCCCCTCAGACAGGAAGGGTTATCTTGTACAAAACAAAAACCTAGATGCAATAATAGAGGAAAAGCAAAGGTAAGAAGACTGCTTGAAACTTGCCAACTTGTGAACTGCTTGGTTCAGTCTATATGTAAATGACTTACATCGATTCAAAAAAAAATAATCAATGCTTAAAGACCATGAAATGGCATTTTGAAAATGGAAATAATATCAGTTATAATTATTTAATATAGGCTTAACATTTAATATTCTTAGTGATAAATATGACATGATTTTTTTTCTCTTCTTACAGAGAGGTGATACACTTCGCCAGCATTTAGCAGATGCTATTGCTTGCTGTTGTAAGTGGGGTAACAACAGGGTTGCCTTTGGAGAAACTGGGGCTGTGGCTCCACTGGTCCATTACCTGAAATCAAAAAATCCCCTAGTCCATCGTGCTACAGCACAAGCCCTGTACCAGCTTTCATTTGATCCCAAAAACTGTATTACCCTGCACGAAAATGGTGTGGTTAAGGTAAGTTTTTACAATTCCCAGAAGTTACAAGTGAATTTTTGTGATGTACTTGACTGTGTTTTTATTGGTTCATTTTGCATTTTTCAGTTATTGGTATATGAAAATTATTAATAACTGAATATGGAAAAAGTTTTTACAATTCCCAGAAGTTACAAGTGAATTTTTGTGATGTACTTGACTGTGTTTTTATTGGTTCATTTTGCATTTTTCATAGTTCATAGTTATTGGTATATGAAAATTATTAATAACTGAATATGGAAAAAGTTTTAATCTATCAACAAGGGAACATATTATAGATAGATAGATCGATATTGTAAAAACATAGATGATCTAGTTCTGATTTTCTGAAGCTTATCCAGCACACTTCCTGGTGTTGAGGCCTTATGTTGTGCTGAATTTCTGAGATGTGGAGATTGACATAAAATTACAATATGGAAGCAGGCCACTTGACCCAACCAGTCTGTGTTGGGGTTTATCCTCCATATGAGCAGTAATCCTAAGCCAAAGTGTACACTTTCATCCATACCCCTTTTTTCCCATTTTGTTCTACATGTAACCTATTCTTAAATGAATATATGTTTCTGGAATTCCCTTAGAACTGCTTCTATTCTGCCACTGTAACTTCTGAAAATGCAGCAGGAACCCTCTTTACACATGTACATTGCATTTCCACCACAGATCTGGGAAAGTGATGGCAACAGAGGGCAAATGGCTCCAAGGAAATTCTAGGCATGTTCTCTACTTCAATCACAAGTCTCACAACCCTTTGTGTAAAAATAAAGTTTCTCCTGCCTGGAAGAGGGCCAATTTCAGTGGGATGAGAACTGTAAATTGGAATCAAAGACTGCCAGGCAAAATGCTAAAGGAACAATGGGCTACCTTTTAAAGAGGAGATGGTTCAGGTACAGTTGAGGTACATTTCCACGAGGGGGAAAGGTAGGTCAACCAAAGCCAGAACTCCCTGGATGATGAGAGAGATAGAGAGTAAGATGAAGCAGAAAAAGATGTATGCCAAATGTCAGGATGATAATACAAATGAGAAATAGGCTGAATATAGAAAGTTCAGAGGAGAGGTGAAAAAGAAAATAGGAGGGGCAAAGAGGTAGTATGAGAAGAGACTGGCAACTTTTTTATTTGTTCATCGGATGTGGCGTCACTGGCTAGGCCAGCATTTATTGCCCATCCCTAATTGCCCTTTAGAAGGTGGTGGTGAACTGCCTTCTTGAAAATCTGCAGTCCATGTGGGGTAGGTACACCCACAGTGCTGTTAGGAAGGGAGTTCCAGGATTTTGACCCAGCGACAGTGAAGGAGTGGCGATATAGTTCCAAGTTAGGGTGGTGTGTGGCTTGGAGGAGAACTTGCAGGTGATGGTGTTCCCATACATCTGGAGCTGAGATGATTGACTTCCAACAACCACAACCATCGTCCTTTGAGCTAGGTACGTCTCCAACCAGCGGAGAGTTTTCCCCCTGATTCCCGTTGATTCCAGTTTTGCTAGGGCTGCTTGATGCCATACTCCCTACTTCTGACCTTATGATTGAAGGAAGGTCATTGATGAAGCAGCTGAAGATGGTTGGGCCTAGGACACTACCCTGAGGAACTCCTGTAGTGATGTCCTGGAGCTCAGATGACTGACCTCAAACAACCACAACCATCTTCCTTTGCACTAGGATGACTCCAACCAGCAGAGGGTTTTCCCCCCGATTCCCATTGACCTCAGTTTGGCTAGGGCTCCTTGATGCCATACTCGGTCAAATGCTGCCTTGATGTCATGGCCAGTCACTCTCACCTCACTTCTTGAGTTCAGCTCTTTTATCCATGTTTGAACCAGGAGCTGAGTGGCCCTGGCGGAACCCAAACTGAGCGTCACTGAACTGGTTATTGCTAAGCAAGTGCCGCATGATGGCACTGTTGATGATACCTTCCATCACTTTACTGATGATTGAGAGTAGGCTGATGGGGTGGTAATAGGCTGGGTTGGACTTGTCCTGCTTTTTGTGTACAGGACATACCTGGGCAATTTTCCACATTGCTGGGTAGATGTCAGTGTTGTAGCTGTACTGGAACAGCTTGGCTACGGGTGCGGCAAGTTCTGGAGCACAGATCTTCAGTACTATTGCCGGAATGTTGTCAGGGCCCATAGACTTTGCAGTATCCAGTGCCTTCAGTTGTTTCTTGATATCACATGGAGTGAATTGGCCTTGGTGAGACCACACCTGGAGTATTGTGTGCAGTTTTGGTCTCCTTATCTGAGGAAGGATGTTCTTGCTTTGGAGGGAGTGCAGCAAAGGTTCACCAGACTGATTCATGGGACGGCAGGACTGACGTATCAAGAGAGATTGGGTCGATTAGGCTTGTATTCGCTAGAGTTTAGAAGAATGAGAGGGAATCTCATAGAAACCTACAAAATTCTAACAGAACTGGACAGACTAAATGTAGGAAGGATGTTCCCGATGGTGGGGGAGTCCAGGACCAGGGGTCACAGTCTAAGGATAAGGGGTAAGCCATTTAGGACTGAGATGAGGAGAGATTTCTTCACCCAGAGAGTGGTAAACCTGTGGAATTCTCTACCACAGAAAGCAGTTGAGGCCAAATCATTAAATATATTCAAGAAAGAGTTAAATATAGTTCTTGGGGCTAATGGGATCAAGGGATATGGGGAGAAAACGGGAACATGTTACTGAGGTTGGATGATCAGCCATGATCGTGTTGAATGGCGGATCAGGCTCAAAGGGCCGAATGGCCTACTCCTGTTCCTATGTTTTTATGTTTTTTCTATGTTTCTATGCTGGGGACTTCAGGAGGAGGCCAAGAAGGATCATCAACTCGGCACTACTGGCTGAAGATTGTTGCAAATGCTTCAGCCTTATCTTTTGCACTGATGTGCTGGGCTCCCCCATCATTGAGGATGGGGATATTTGTGGAGCCACCTCCTCCAGTTAGTTGTTTAATTCTCCACCACCATTCACGACTGGATGTGGCAGGACTGCAGAGCTCAGATCTGATCCGTTGGTTAAGGGATCACTTGGCTCAATTGCATGCTGCTTATGCTGTTTGGCATGCAAGTAGTCCTGGGTTGTAGCTTCACCAGGTTGACATCTCATTTTGAGGTATGCCTGGTGCTGCTCCTGGCATGCCCTCCTGCACTCTTCATTGAACCAGGGTTGGTCCCCCGGCTTGATGGTAATGGTAGAGTGGGGGATATGCTGGGCCATGAGGTAACAGATTGTGGTTGAGTACAATTCTGCTGCTGCTGATGGCCCACAATGCCTCATGGATGCCCAGTTTTGCATTGCTGATCTGTTCTAAATCTATCCCATTTAGCACGGTGGTAGTGCCACACAACACGATGGAGGGTACCCTCAATCCTCCACAAGGACTGTGCAGTGGTCATTCCTACCAATACTGTCATGGACAGATGCATCTGCAACAGGCAGACTGGTGAGGACGATGTCAGATATATTTTTCCCTCCTGTTTGTTCTCTCACCACATGCCGCAGATCCAGTCTAGCAGCTGTGTCCTTTAGGACTCGGCCAGCTCAGTCAGTAGTGGTGCTACCGAGCCACTGTTGGCGATGGACATTGAAGTCCTCCACCCAGCATATGTTCTGTGCCCTTGCCACACTTGGTACTTCCTCCAAGTGCTGTTCAACATGGAGGACTGCTAATTCATCAGCTGACGGGGGGGGGGGGGGGGGGGGGCAGTAGGTGGTAATCAGCAGGAGGTTTCCTTGTCCTTGTTTGACCTTATGCAATCAGACTTCATGGGGTCTGGAGTCGATGTTTAGGACTCCCAGGGCAACTCCCTCCCGACTGGATACCACAGTGTCACCACCTCTGCTGGGTCTGTCCTGCCGGTGGAACAGCACATATCTAGGGATGGTGATGGCAGTGTCTGGGACATTGTCTGCAAGGTATGATTCGGTGAGAATGACTATGTCAGGCTGTTGCTTGACTAGTCTGTGGAACAGCTCTCCCAACTTTGGCACAAGCCCCCAGATGTTAGTAAGGAGGATTTTGCAGTGTCGACAGGGCTGAGTTTGCCATTGTCATTTCCACTGCCTAGGTCGTTGCCGGGCAGTCCATCCGGTTTCATTCCCTATTGACTTCGTAGCGGTTAGATACAATTGAGTGGCTTGCTAGGCCATTTCAGAGGGTATTTTAAGAGTCAACTACATTGCTGTGGGTCTGGAGTTACATGTAAGCCAGACCAGGTAAGGACAGCAGATTTCCTTCCCTAAAGGACATTAGTGAACTGACATAAAAGGCAATCCAAATGTCTTCTATAGGCATATAAATAATAAAAGGATAGTAGGAGGAGGATGCGACTGATTAGGGACCAAAAAGGGAACATATGCATAGAGGGAGAGGGCGTAGTTTAGTTTAGTTTAGAGATACAGCACTGAAACAGGCCCTTCGGCCCACCGAGTCTGTGCCGATCATCAACCACCCATTTATACTAATCCTACACTAATTCCATATTCCTACCACATCCCCACCTGTCCCTATATTTCCCTACCACCTACCTATACTAGGGGCAATTTATAATGGCCAATTTACCTATCAACCTGCAAGTCTTTGGCATGTGGGAGGAAACCGGAGCACCCAGAGGAAACCCACGCAGACACAGGGAGAACTTGCAAACTCCACACAGGCAGTACCCAGAATTGAACCCGGGTCACTGGAGCTGTGAGGCTGCGGTGCTAACCACTGCGCCACTGTGCCGCCCTACTCAGCGTAGCTGAGTAGCATCTGCCTTTACCAAAGAAGAAGATACTATATGAGATAACAATTGATAAAGAGGAGGTACTGGACAGAAAGCAGGAAAGGAAACAGTAGGCATAAATGGGTCATTTTCTGGTTGGCAAGATGTAACGAGTGGTGTGCCACAGGGATTAGTGCTGTGGCCACAACTTTTAAAATTTATATGAATGACTTGGATGAAGGAACCGAAGGCATGGTTGCTAAATTTGCTGATGAAACAAAGATAGGTAGGAAAGTAAGTTGTGAAGAGGATATAGGATGCTACAAATGGATATAGATAGGTTAAGTGAGTGGGCAAAGATCTGGCAAATGGACTATAATGTGGGAAAATGTGAAATTGTCCATTTTGTCAGGAAGAATAAAAAAGAAGCACAGTATCTAAATGGTGAGATGTTGCAGAACTCTGAGATGCAGAGGGATCTGGATGTCCTTGTGCATGAATCGCAAAAGGTTGGTATGCAGGTCCAGCACGTAATTAGGAAAGCTAATAGAATGTTATCATTTTGTACGAGGGGAATTGAATACTAAAGTAGGGCGGTTATGTTACAGTTATACAGGGCATTGGTGAGACCACATCTGGAGTACTGTGTACAATATTGGTTTCCTTATTTAAGGATGGACGTAAATGTGTTGGAAGCAGTTCAGAGACGGTTTACGAGACTAATACCTGGGATGGATGGATTGTCGTATGAGGAAAGGCTAGACAGACTAGGCTTGTATCCACTGGAGTTTAGAAGAGTAAGAGGTGACTTCATTGAAACTCCGCGAACAACAGATGCCCCTCTACATTGCTTTTGACCTCGTCAGCAGACGTGGTCTCTTCAGACTACTAGAAAAGATTGGATGTCCGCTAAAGCTACTTAGTTTCATCACCTCATTCCATGACCATATGAAAGGCACAATTCAGCATAGCGGCACCTCATCAGACCCCTTTCCTATCCCGAATGGTGTGAAACATGGCTGTGTTCTCGCACCCACACTGTTTGGGATTTTCTTCTCCCTGCTGCTCTCACAGGCAAGGAGTGACTTTAGAGGATAATAGGTAGGTGATTGGTTGGTGAGTTTTTAAGGATTTTTTTCTCTCTCTAATCTAGGGTAGCCATTTAAACTAGCACTGGGAAACTATAAAGTACTGTACTAAATTTACAGCTTAGATTAATTACTAGAATTCCAATCGGTGTAAGTATAACAGTAACTGAATAAGTAAGAGTATTAGCACACAGCAGATCTAGAGGCAATTTAGTTAAAATTTATAATTTTTACAAGGTACTAATTAGATTATAAAAGAGGGAAGAGAGGTATTTTTCTTAGATCATGAATGGGCAGCTGAGACCTGTTGCTTGCAATTCCTACAACATGTGGGAACCTCAGAACACTTCATGTGTCTTGGGGACCACATCTGTAGGAAGTGTCTCCATCTGCTTGAGCTGGATTTCTGAGCTTGAGAGGCAGCTGGAGTCCCTGCAGAGTATCAGGGAGCAGGAGAGCTTCCTGGATCGTACGTTACAGAAGGTGGTCACCCCAAAGGCAGTGAGAGATCAGAATACCAGATGGGTGGCCATCTGGAAAAGTAGAAAGAGACAGGAAGTGCAGGGGTCTTCGAGGTGTGTGCCACTCTCAAACCAATATTCAGCATTGGAGACTGCTGGGAGTGACAACAACTTGAAGGAGTGCAGTCCAGACCATGGCATCAATGGACAAGGGATTGCACAAGAGGGAACAGCAAAGAGTAGCATTGCAGTTGTTATAGGAGATTCCATAGTTAGGGGGACAGACAGGCATTTCTGTAACCATCATCGTGAGTCTCACATTATTTGTTGCCTCCCTGGTGCCAGGGTAAAGGACATCACAGAGAAGATGCATAATACTCTGCAGGGGGAAGGGAGTGAACCAGAATTTGTGGTACACATCAGTACCAACGACATAGAGAGAGAAGGTATTGCGGTCTTGTGGTCAGATTTTTCAGGAACTAGGGAGAAAGTTTAAAAAGTAGGACATGGAAGGTTGTAGTCTCCGGTTTACTCCCAGTGCCACGTGCTAACGAGAGTAGAAATAGGAAGGATCAGTGCATGGCTTGAGGCACAGTGCAGAAGTGAGGGCTTCAGATTCTTGAGTCATTGGGACCAGTTCTGAGACAGAAGGTACCTATTCAAAAGGGACGAGTTGCATCTCAACAGGACTGGGACCAATGTCCTCATGGGGAGGTTCACTAGTGTGGTTGGGGAGGGTTTAAACTAAATTGGCAGGCGGATGGGAACCAGCATATAGAAGAGGAAAAAAGGAATAAGGTGCATAAAGGAGTGAGAGTGTTGGATAGTACTAGAGAAGGCAGTAGTAGTATATTAGATCGGAGCAGACTAAGAAGAACTATGAGGAATATGAAGACAGGTTTAGAATGTATGTAAATGCACCAAGTGTGTTGAATAAGATTGGTGAGCTGCAAGCATCCGTGTGTGAATATGATTTCGTGGCAATAACAGAAATGTGGCTGAAAAAGGGTGAGGACTGGACACTTAATATTCAAGGATACAGTGTTCAGAAAAAATAGGGAAGGAAACTAGGGAGGTGGAGTGGCAGTAATGATTAGGGAAGACATTGTAGCATTGGAAAGAGAGGATGTCCTTGAGTGGGCCAAGACAGAATCCATTTGGTTAGAGTTGAAAAACAAAAAGGGGATCATCATGCTACTGGGGTTATTCTGTAGGCCTGCAAATAGTGAGAGAGAGATAGAGGAGCAAATCTGCAGGGAACTGGCAGAAATGTGCAGGAACTATAAAGTGGTAATACAGGGGGACTTTACCCAAATATCGATTGGGATAATGTTAGAGTAAAGGGAAAGGAGGGGGAGGAATTTCTGAAATGCGTTCAGGAGAACTTCCAGTATATTCTCTGTTTGACTAGGAAGGAGGCATTGTCAGATCTGGTGCTAGGGAATGCGGCAGACAAGTGGATCAAGTTTCTGTGGGAGAACACTTGGATAAGAGTGATCATTGTACCATAAGGTTTAGATTAGCAATGGAGAAGAGCAAGAAACAATCTAAAGTAGAACTTCTAATTTGGAAAAGGGCTAACTTCAATGAGTTGAGAGGGGATCCAGCCAGGGTAAAATGGAACCGAAGATTGGCAGGAAAACCATAACGGAGTAATGGGTGATCTTTAAGGAGACGATGTTTCAGGTACAGGCTAGATACATTCCAGCAAGGGAAATAGGTACGATAACCAAAGCCAGAGTGCCTTGGATGACGAGGGAGATAGAGAATATGATGAAGCAAGACAAGTTGATGTATGATGCATGACAAGTGAATTCATCAAGCTAGAACCAGGCCAAATACAATAAGTTGAGAGTGGAAGTGAAGAGGAAAATATGACTGGCAAAGAAAGAATATGAGAATAGAATGACAGTTAACATAAAAGGGAACCCAAAATCTACCGGCATGTAAATAGTAGTTAATAAGAGGTGGGGTCGGGCCTGTTAGGGACAAAGAGGTTGATATATGCTTAGTGGCACAGGGCAAGGGTAGAATACTTAATGAGTACTTTGTGTTGGTATTTTACTAAGAAAGAGGATGCAAACAAAATATCGGTAGAAGCAGAGATGGTACTGGAAATGGATGAGGTGAAAATTGATCAGAAGAATATACTGCAAGGATTCACTATACTTACAGTAGATAAGTCACCTGGTCCAGATGGCTTGTATCCCAGGTTGCTAAAGGGAGTGGAGATAGCAGAAGGGCTTGCCATAATCTTCCACTCTTCCCTAGAAAAAGAGGAGATGCCAGAGGATTGGAGAGTGGCAAATGTGACACCCTTATTTAAGAAAGGGTGTAAGGACGTTCCTAATAACTGCAGTTTAAATCTGTGATGGGTAAGGTTTTAGAAATGACTATCAGGGAAATAATTGACAGGCACTTGGAGAGGTTTGAGTTAATTAGGGAGAGCCAGCACATATTTGCTAAAGGCAGAATAAAAGCAAAATACTGCAGATGTTGGAAATCTGAAATAAAAACAGAAAATGCTGGAAGTAGTCAGCAGGTCTGGCGGCATCAGTGGAGAGAGAAGCAGAGTTTGGTCACAGACCTAAAATGTTGCCTCTGTTTCTGTCTCCACAGATGCTGCCAGACCTGCTGAGTATTTCCAACATTTTCTGGGGTTTTTTTGTGAAAGGCAGATCGTGCTTGACTAATCTACTTGATTTTTTTGATAAAGTAACAGAGCAGGTTGATGAAGCTAGCAGTTGAAGTTGTCCATATGGATTTTAAGAAAGCCTTTGATAAAGTACCAAATATAAGGCTGGTTAACAAAATTAAGGCTCATGGAATAGGAGGGTCAACATTAGCTTGGATAAAAAAATTGGCTTAAGGATCAAAAACAGCGAGTCATCGTAAATGGTTGTTTTTCAGACAGGAGGATGGTAGACAGTGTGTTCCCCAAGGTTCAGTGCTGGACAGCTGCTTGTTTTGATATACATACATGATTTGGATATTGGAATATAGAGTAAAATTTAAAAATTTACTGATGATACCAAACTTGGAAGTGTGGCAGTGAAGATAATACAAACCGCCTACAACAGGACATAGATTGGCTAGCAGAATGAACAGACAAGTGACAGATGGAATTTAATACAGAGAAATGTGAGGTGATGCATTTTGGCAAAAGGTTTAGGCAGAGGCAATGTTGACTAAAGGTACAGTTCTAAAGAGTGTACAGGCATAGAGGGACCAAGGGGTTCATGTGCACAGATCTTTAACAATGGCAGGACATATTGAGAGAGTAGTTAGCAAAACATGTGGGATCTTGGGCTTCAGAGGTATTGAATATAAAAGCAGGGAGATTATGCTGAACCTTTATAAAACTCTGTTTGGACCACAACTAGAATATTGTGTCCAGTTCTGGTCATCACACTTTAGGAAGGATGTGAAGGTCCTTAAGAGGGTGCAGAGGAGATTTACCAGATTGGTTCCAGGGATGCAGGAGTTCCTCAGGTTAGTGTCCTCGGCCCAACCATCTGCAGCTGCTTCATCAATGACCTTCCTTCAATCATAAGTTCAGAAGTGGGGATGTTCGCTGATGATTGCACAATGTTCAGCCCCATTCGCGACTCCTCCTTTATTGAAGCAGTCCATGTAGAAATGCAGCAGACCTGGACAATGTCCAATCTTAGGCTGATAAATGGCAAGTAACATTTGCACCACACAACTGCCAGGCAATGACCATCTCCAACAAGAGAGAATCTAACCATCTCCCCTTGATGTTCAATGGCATTACGATCGCTGAATAACCCACTATCAACATATTGGGGGTTACCATTGACCAGAAACTGAACTGGAGTAGTAATATAAATACCATGGCCACAAGAGCAGGTCAGATGCTAGGAATCCTGCAGTGAACAACACTCCTCCTGACTCCCCAAAGCCTGGCCACCATCTACGAGGCACAAGTCAGGAGTGTGATAGAATACTCTCCACTTTCCTGGATGGGTGCAGCTCCAACAACACTCAAGAAGCTCGACACCATCCAGAACAAAGCAGCCCGTTTGATTTGCACCCCATACACAAACATTCACTCCCTCCAGCACCGATGCACAGTGGCAGCAGTGTGTACCATCTACAAGATGCATGGCAGCAATGCACCAAGGCTCCTTAGACAGCACCTTCCAAACCCACGACCTCTACCACCTAGAAGGACAAGAGCAGCAGATGTATGGGAACACCACCACTTGCAAGTTCCCCTCCAAGCCACACACCATCCTGACTTGTAACTATATCGCCGTTCCTTCAATGTCGCTGGGTCAAAATCCTGCAACTCCCTTCCTAACAGCACTGTGGGTGTACCTACTCCACATGGACTGCAGTGGTTCAAGAAGGCAGCTCACCACCACCTTCTCAAGGGCAATTAGGGATGTGCAATAAATGCTGGCCAGTAGCGACTCCCACATTCCCATGAATGAATAAAATAAAATGAGGGATTTTAGCTGCAAGGTTATGTTATCGAAGCTGGGGCTAATCTCCTTGGAGCAAAGGAGATTGAAGGGAGATTTGATAGAGATGTACAAGATTCTGACAGGTTTGGATAGGGTAGGCAAAGAAAGGCTATTCCCATTAGTTGCTGGTACAAGGACTAGAGGCACAGATTTAAGGTTTTGGGCAGGAAATGCAGGGAGAATGTGAGGAAGAAATGTTTTACACAACGAGTGATAATGACCTGGAACTCGCTGCCTACGAGGGTGGTGAAAGCGGAGATGATGAATGATTTCAAAAGGAAATTGGATGGGCATTTGAGGGAAATAAACTTACAGGACTATGGGAATATAGCTGGTGAATAGGACTGATATATATTTCATATATATATATTTGTATGGCTGGGGAAGCAGTTCTAGTTGGATGTCAAGGTGAACAATCCATTCAATGGCTTTAGCTGGATGCAATGTGAATGGTTGTGGTACGACCAGGAATGGATCTCTCAGGGCAAGAGTTCAATATGTGGGCTGTGGTCACAGTCACAATTTGAGCTGGACCTCATGTCCCACTTGTGAAGCAAGTGGCCACATCGTCCCTGGCCTATTCTCAAGCAGTTGAGGGTTGTCCAGATTTTCCGTGGGAGGTTGAAACCTGGGACTTCGCCACTCAGATTAGTTACCAGGTTGTGGTTGGTGATGTTAGCAGTCAAACAAAAGGTCCGCCATCGAGGTGGGGCTGTCGTCAGTTTGTAGGGTGTTGGGTGTGTTCCAGTAGGGGCTATGAGATTTCAGGCAAGTGCGTGGTATTTCTTTGAGGTCCTGTATCAATGGGAGTGCTTCGTTAGCTGTCAGCTGGTGGTGTTCTTTGAGGAGAGTGTTTTCACTGCAGACATCTGAAGGTTCACTGTGTGATAGCACAGGAAGCAACTCGAGCTATGTTCCAGAAATAATCCGCATAATTTCCTGGAGGTGGATATCTACCATGTTTGTGAAGCGGCTCCTGAGCCAGGTTGAGCAGCAGCACTCTGCTCTTGGATAGAACAGGGCAAGTGAAGCAGTGTGTACTGTATTGGCTCTGTTGCCCTAAGTGGTACCCATCAGTATCCTTATGAGATTCACTCACATCTTGCCCTTAATTCCAGTGTTCTGGAGGTGTCGCCAATAGGTCAATGTATGGTCAAGAGTGATGCCAAGGTATCTTGGCATTGGGTCGTGGGTGAGTGGTCAGCCACAGAACTGGACATGAAGTTCTTCCCTGACCTTTGAGTTGTTCAGGTGAAAGGCTGAAACAATAGTCTTGGCAGCATTTAGTCAGAGTCTCCACCCCTGAAGTAGGCTTCCAGAGAACATAGATCTTCAGTGAGTGTTTTCTCAATGTCCTGAAGTTCTTTAGCCTGGAAAGCCAGGGCCAAGTCACCAGCATATATGAAAACCTGTGACTTAGTAGGAGGGTGGTCACTGGTATATGTATTGAAAAGGGCCAGTACGAGAAATGATCCCTGTGGGAGCCCGTTGTTGATTGTGCACAGGCAGCTGATTTGACCTCTAAGATGCACACGAAACTGTTGATTGCTGATGATGGAGTTGATTACTTGTAGGGTTTTCACACAGTAGATGATTTTGGAGAGTTTTAGCAGCATGCCTGTACACCACACTGTGTCATAGACAGAGGATAAGTCAATAAAAGTGGATCCTGTCTTCAAACCTTTCTGAAAACTGCCTCAATATGTGAAGTCAGTGTCAGGATCTGCTCAGAGTAGTTGTAGCCTGTGCGAAAACATGCCTGTTGGGGGGCATCGCTGCTTCCAGAACAAGACTTAGTCTGTTTAGCAGGTGGCATTCCAGGACATTATATGTTATTGGGAGCAGGGTGATGGGGCGGTAGATGCATGGGTTGTCAAGTGGTTCCCTGGCTTGGCAATGGTCACTATCGTAGATTGACGCCAGGTGTTTGGAATGATGCATATGATATGGATGTTGGTAAACAGCTTTGCTAGCCACTTCCTTCCCTGTGACCTGATGCTCTTTAGGAATTCTGGGTAAATCCCATCGACTCCTGCTGTTTTGCCTAGCTTAATAGCCAACAGGGCGCTGTCCACTTCTTCTTGTATGTAAGGATTTGAGAGATCTGTCTGTCCTGGGACTGATTGGATTGCTCTATAGAGAGCCGAATGGCCTCCTTCTGTGCCATTATGACGCTATGACTGATTGGGACTAGCAGAGTTGCTCTTGTAGAGAGCTGGCATGAACACGATAGCATTCTGTGCTGTAACCATTCTATGATGCTGTGCTGTCCTAAATCTGTTCAATTTAAATGCATTTCCATGTTTTAGGGGAGAGCAGGAGGGTGTGCTGCCGACATGCACAAGTCTCGTTTAATTGTAATAATTACAGGAATGAAGTCTTGCACTGAATTTCTGGACTTTGGCAAAGATCCATATTTCCCACCTTGTCCATATAAAATGAATGTATCGAGGATCTTGAGGCCTAGCCTGCTCAAATAGGTTAAGGTTTCATTGTTATGAAGAATTTTTTGTTGGCATTTTCTGGCACCAATAAAGTTCTTTATGGAAATGGCTCACACAACAGGCTGAATTTGTGCTGGCCGTTTAAGGTGGGTATGGTGACACGTGGGACGGAGAATTGCAGTGGAGCCATCTGTCCGGAAATCCAGCATCAATACATAGGTTCTGATTTTGGCAGAGGCGGGGAAGTACCATGGTGGATTTGATGCCCCGACGCGACGGGAACTATTTTAAATTGCTGAAAAGCTGTTTAGCATGAATTTATTTGTGATTTAATGAGTGGACAGTGATTTTGTGAATGGCTGGCGGCATTCATGTACCTTCAGCTTAACGACCATTAAAGGCTGGTGGCACCGAAGTGAGAGGCCTCAGTGCTGCGACAGGGAGGTAAACTGACAATTGCAGCATAGGGGAAGTGGGGTTTCTGAGGCCATTGTTGCTCTGCTGATGTGGGCTCTGCAAGGGGGTTGTGTGTATCGGGGGCTCTGCAAGGGGGTTGTGTGTATATGGGGTTCAGCAAGGGGGTTGTGTGTATCGGAGGCCTTATGAGGGTTTAGGTTGGGTGTGGGTGGGCATTATCAGGTTTCATAATTGCTGTGTTACTGTGTGTGGTGGCTCACACTGCTTAAAAAGATGATGGCCCAGCAGTAAGTTTGAGTTCTGAGGTACATCAGGCATTCTGGCAAGCAAATAGTGATGAGCATAGTTGCCAAGACAGGGTCATCTCTGCATCTGAAGTGATCCAAAGGCCCCAAGTCACTTGCCATAGGTCTCATACATGCTTTGTTTTTTGATCCCCTTGGCGTGTTGATGCGCCTCCAATGGAGGGAGTATATAGGCATCGTGGCTGCATTCCAGGAAGTGGGCAAACTCCTCCGCCTAACTCTGAAGCTTCACGATGAGAACAACAGTAGCAAGCCAGACTAAGAAGGACCAACGTATGCCAGAGTTTACAGGACTCACATCAGCTGCCTCCAAATGTCAGAGCGACACTGTCAGCGAAGACTGTGGGTCTCCAGGGAGGCTGTCATCAACTTAAGCGGCTTTCGGGAGGGCGACTTGCAATCTCTGGGATTTGGGACTAACCCTATGCCAGTGGCCCTGAAGATTACCATGGCACTAAACTTCTAAGCATCTGGATCTTTCCAGGAGTCCACCAGAGCCATATGTGAGGTCTCTCAGGCCACACCTCACTGCTGCATTAAGGAAGTGACCAAAGCCCTGTTCAAGAGGCCCGGCGACTATGTGTGCTATTGGACCAACCCTGACAGTCAGGCCGAGAGGACCTTCAGTTTCAGTCCACAGCCAGATTCCCACAGGTGCAAGGTGTAATAGATTGCACACATGGCCATCAAGGCTACCACAGACCAGCCAGCCGCCTTCATGAACAGGAAAGGCTTCCATTTTATCATAGTTCAACAGGTTTGCGACCACTTAAAGCATTTCCTGCAGGTGTTTGTCCTGATGCAGCCACAATGTCTATGTACTTTGACAGTCCCAGGTGCATGAGCTTTCAAACTCCCAGTCACCTTCAGGGATAGATTCTCGGGGCACAAGGGCTACCCATTGAAGACATGGCTTCTGATGCCTATGAGGAACCCTCGTAATGCAGCAGTGGAGAGGTACAACACTTGCCATGGCTCTACCGGAGTAGCCATCGAGCAGGTCAATAGACTGCTGAAGATGAGGTTCCGCTGCCTCGATCGATCTGGTGGAGCCCTGCAGTATGCCCCATCAAGGGTTTTGCGTGTCATGGTGGTCTACTGTGATCTGCACAATCTAACATTACAGAGGGGGGGAGGCCTTACATGAGGAGGATATGCATGAGTGACAATCATTCTCCGACAAAGAGGATGCAGAGGAGAGACAGGCAAGCAGCAATAGATGATGAAAACAAAATGATGGAGGCCAGTGTCATGCTCAAGCAAGGAACAGTTATGAACTAAAGTGAACTGGAGCAATTATGAACTGCAAAAATGAACTGATGAACTAAAGTCCAAAAAATGGTCACACTTTTGTTGCAGACAAGATGGAGTAAGAGGTCAGGTGACCTCTCTATTGCAAAAATACAGTGACTGTTGGAGACTAAACCCATCAGCATGACTGGACTCGGCCTGGGGAAGGCACATTAAAATGCTAAACAGCCCATTCAATGCTAAATGGCTCCTTTCTTCAAGAATTGGATTCACATAGGCTTGCACAGACAGGGAGACTCTAGATTCAAAGCCAATATAATAGGTGGGACATAACCCCATTTTATCAAGATAAGCCACATTCAAAAACATTGTATGAACACACTAAGGGAGAGCATCTATGGTCACCTGACCAAAACCCAGCTGATAAAGGTTTTTTTCTTAAAAATGAGTTCTCTGAAAGACAGAATCAGAGAGCCAGCCAGCGAGGAAGATCCATTCCAGCTAAGCAGACCCTGCCTGTAACATCTTTAAGCCACAGAGGCCGAGACTGCGCGGTGACCTTGCAAACTCCCCACCTGAGAAATTGTAACAGGATTTCTCACCACTGACTTCGACTGCATCTTAACCAGAGGAGTCTGCAATACTTCAGTGAACCAAGAAAATGAACATCAGGCCTGCACTGCTGTTTAAAAACCAAGAAGTTTTCAAAGTGAACTCTTTTACAACAATCAGACTTAAATGCATGCTGTCCTGTATTCTCTATCACTTCTCGTGTGTATGTGTGAGTGGGTGAGATTATGAATATTTTCAGGTTTTGTTTAATAAATAATTTATCGCTTAATCCTATGAGAAAACCTGTTGTTTCTCTGTTTATTTGCTCTCTGAAACACTCAGGGACGGGAATTCTTTTTTCCAAAACACTGTCTACGGTCAGTTGAGAGGTGAAAAATGAAAGCCATCCACAACATCGGGAGGTCCCGCTTGTCCGTAACATCAGACATGTTAAGCGTCACGCAAAGGAGGCAAGAGAAGCTCATAATGACGTGCTTTCAGCCACTCTGATGTCCACTCACTGAGAATCCAGCAAAGGACTCAGAGTCAGAATTATACAGCACAGAAACAGGCCCTTCGGCCCATCGTGTCTGTGCCGGCCATCAAGCACCTAACTATTCTAATTCCATTTTCCAGCACTTGGCCCGTCGCCTTGTATGCTATGGCGTTTCAAGTGCTCATGTAAATACTTCTTAAATGTTGTGAGGGTTTCTGCCTCTCCCACTTCAGGCAGTTCATTCCAGATTCCAACCACCCTTGGGGTGAAAAAGATTTCCTCAAATCCCCTCTAAACCTCTTGCACCTTACCTTAAATCTATGCCCCCTGGTTATTGACCCCTCCGCTAAGGGAAAACGTTTCTTCCTATCTAACCTATCAATGCCCCTCATAATTTTGTGTACTTCAATCATATCTCCCCTCAGCCTTCTCCACTCTAAAGAAAACAACCCCAGCCTTTTCAGTCTCTTTTCATAGCTGAAATGCTCCAGCCCAGGCAACATCCTGGTGAATCTCCTCTGCATCCTCTCCAGTGCAATCACTTCCTTCCTATAGTGTGGTGCCCAGAACTGTACACAGTACTCCAGCTTGGCCTAACTAACGTTGTATACAGCTCCATCATAACCTCCCTGCTCTTATATTCTATGCCTCAGCTAATAAAGGCAAGTATCCCATATGCTTTCCTAACCACCTCATCTACATGTGCTGCTGTCTTCAGTGATCTATGGACAAGTATACCAAGGTCCCTCTGACCCTCTGTACTTCCTAGGGTCCTACCATCCATTGTATATTCCCTTGCCTTGTTAGTCCTCCCAAAATACATCACCTTACACTTCTCAGGATTAAATTAAATTTGCCACAGCTCCGCCCATCTTACCAGCCTATCTATATTGTCCTGTAATCTAAGGCTTTCCTCCTCACTATTTACGACACCACCGATTTTCGTGTCATCTGCGAACTTACTGATCATACCTCCTATATTCACGTCTAAATCATTAATGTACACTACAAACAGCAAGGGTCCCAGTACTGATCCCTGCAGTACACCACTGGTCACAGGCTTCCACTCGCAAAAACAACCCTCGACCATTACCCTCTGCTTCCTGCCACTAAGCCAATTTTGGATCCAAGTTGCCCTGGATCCCATGGGCTCTTACCTTCTTAACCAATCTCCCATGCGGGACCTTATCAAAAGACTACATTAACTGCTTTACCCTCATCTACACATCTAGTCACCTCCTTGAAAAATTCATTCAATTTTGTTAAACACACTCTCCCCCTGACAAAGCCATGCTGACGATCCCTGATTAATCCCTGCCTCCAAGTGGAGATTAATCCTGTCCCTCAGAATTTTTTCCAATATTTTCCCTACCACTGATATTAGATTCACCGGCCTGTAATCATAATCATCTATGCATGTAGTCTTCTGCCTCCTTTTCATCTGTGTTCCCTGAATACCGACCAGCTGCAATGTGCGCTGGTGCCCATGAGAGAACATATGTTACTGTGATCTGCAGTCACCTTTCCATGATTGAGGACTGTGGTCAATTGGCACTGTGCGAAGGAGTAGGGTGGAAGTCAAACTCACAATTTAAGGCATGATGGAACATGGGTTTCACACATGATGGCGAATGATTGGCACAAAAGAACGTTTAATTAAATTCCAAAGAACATATTTGCAGCACCCCTAAATCCCCAAGTATGGCTAGGCATTTTTCTTAATATGTTTTCCATTGCTTCTATGTGGTATGACCCCTGCACTCTGGCTCACTGGCGGAAGGGCTGAGGAGCCATTGTACACACTCAGAGCGCCCTGAGGGGAGCCCCCAGATGTGGAGGACAGCCTCTCTTCCTCCCTTTTAAGTCTTAATGGAACTTCCCTACTCACCAGACACTGACAAGGAGTGGGAGAGGTCTCCAGGCTCCTGGTCTTTCTCTTGCCTTGCCGCTGCTAAGTTGAGCTTATGGCCAAGGCGATGGTGTTGCAGGTCCTCGCACATCTGTGGAATCTGATTCTCCCTGAGGGTCGCCAACCTTTCGATGGAGGAAGCCATACGCTCGTATGCCTGGACATGGCAGTAGTCATGGCTTGGATGGATTTCTCCATCGTCTGCTAATGGCTGCACATGGTCTCTGCAACTCCAGCATGCCATGTGCTGTCGACACCAAAGACTTGTCATCAGCCTGGGACTCAGCATGGGCCTGGCCACCCACAGTCCTCCAACTGTCAGAGGCCTCGGTTGTCTCAGCCTCAGCCAGCTGCTTTGGCACGTGTGCAGTGCTCTCACTAGCAAGTGACCCTGATTCTAATGTCGATCGATTACCCACCGAGGTGAAAGTATCTGCACTGATGGAGGGTACAGGAGAGTCATGGGACGGTGCATCTTCTGAGTGATCCTCTGCCTCAGAGGTTGATGGCTGTCCCTCTGTGACTGCAGTAACCTGCGAATGCCAACCTGCATGAGAGAACAGAAACATGTGTGTGTTAGGCTGTACATAGCCCGTTATGCCAAACTCGCCTGATGTGGTTCTTCATCATTCATGAATATTATGATGAACAGCAGTAATCACTCTCTTGCACAGGGGACTCCAGTCTCCCCATCAGATATTACACGTCTGCCCTGGCTCCCCACCAGTTCTAAAGCTGCTTCCTCGGCATGGCTTAGAGGACAAATGTCAAAGACCTCTCCTCCAGTCCTGGCCGCCTCCCTCCTGTTATGGGCCCGTCGGGAGAGAGAGAGAGACTGTTTGAAAACCATGCGGCAATCCAGGACCAGCAGAGCACATCGGGAGAGGGAGAGAGTTTACAAACAGCGTGGGAACTCCAGAACCAGCAGTGCACATTGGGGGAGAGAGAGGGAGACCGTTTAAAAACAGTGCGGGAACTCCGGGACCAGCGAGCACGTCGGCTGAGAGAGACAGTTTATAAAACAGTGCTAGAATCCGGGACCAACAGTGCACATTGGGGGTGGGGGAAGAGAGAGAGAGAGTTTAAATACTGCACAGGAACTCCAGGACTGGCAGAACACATCGGGAGAGAGAGAGGGAAACGATTTAAAAACAGATGGGAACTCCGGGACCGGCAGAGCACATCAGGAGAGAGAGAGGGAGACAGTTTAAAAACAACATGAGATCTCCAGCACCAGCAGAGCATCGGGGGAGGGAGAGAGAGACAGTTTAAGAACCACGCGGGAACTCGAGGTGTGACATCACAGGGAAGCCATAAGTTGATTGGCTGGTGAGTATTTTGCTGTGGAGGAGCCTCCGCCTTTGCAATTGTCAAACAGGTTTGAGGTGCTTGCAACCTGTGTGGATGAAAGAGAGGTCGGCAGGGTGGATGAGCAGACTAGCCATGGCACCATACTACAGGAAGCTGTTCAAGTGGAGTAAGCAAAAAGGAAAAAGTAGTGGTAGTTGGGTGCAGTATAGTGAGGGGGATTGACACTGTTCTCGGCACCAAAGAGTGAGAGTCCAGAAGGCTGTGTTGCATGCCCGGTGCCAGGATTCAGGACATCTGCTCAGGGCTGTAAAAATTTAAATGTACCAACAGGGCTTGCTGCCCTTTAAATTGAGCGCCAGCGCCTGCGCACAGGCAGCTGAAGCCATTGCCGGCATCGCAGAGCCCGCCCCTCCACGTGATCGCGGGGGGGGGGGGGGCACTATCTTGGGCCGCTGCGAGGTAGATCGCAACCATATGGCGGCACGCATCCTGCATATGCGGGCCACCATTTTTTTGCCCTCCGCCTCTCCCTGCGGCGGGAGAAGAAAATTCAGCCCCTAGTTGGAATACAGATTGCTGAATTTCTCCTTAAATGCTGTGAAAAAGTACACATACTAGAGCATTGAGTTCATGCAACAATCAAACTGGGTATGTTTAGTACTATCATGGATGTCACAATGCTTTTTGAATCAGTCTTCCCCTATGCAAAATTGAGAAATCATTTCCAGCTTAGTATCCTACATCATAATTAAGTTATTCATTCCTATTTTCATGACCCCTACAATGATCTATCATCCTAAGCTAACATTGCCTACACTTGTACTTCTCTTCAGGTAGGTCAACTACTTTTCTACTTCCTGTCAAAAATAGCATTGTAACTGTGTTGTAGTTTAGGAAAACCTATTTTTAATAATCCCAAGATGGTACCAAACCATTTATGTGATTATTTAAAGGTTCAATCGCTAAGAAATGTCTTTTGATAAAGTGGGGTAGTGGTGGAAAGGGTGGGATTAGACGGAACAAAGGAAGATAAACAGAAATTATGAGATAAATCGTGGAAAATAAAAGCAGAATAAAAAGCTTATTGACAGCACTTTGCTACAATGAAAGGAATATTTAATTTGGGGTATTGCAGTTTAAGTAGAATATCATTAAGTTGCACTCGAATTCACCTCACCTCATTGTTGCCAATGGTTGTGCATTACAAAACTCCTCGAACTGTGACTGGGATTTGTGTTTTTTCTTGGATAGAAATGATCTGGTTTATACCAAATGCTGTTTTGTTGGTGAATAAATATCTATTATTCAGTTTTAGCAATATTCGAGGTCACAACTCCAGTCACTACTTTATTTTTAAAGCTTTTGTGCCTTCAGCTATCCTGAATATCAGTCAGTATCAATAGAAACTCACAAAATCCAGAAGCACCACTGACAGAATTGATGCAGCCTCAAAAATTAAGTATGTCGGCTTCATTCCAAGTTAGCAGTAAATGGGGTTGACACTCGGAAAATAGAAGAGCAAAAACTATTGTATTGTGAATGTCTAATCACTGAGCTCTGATTGATGCCAGACAAATGTTTATTGATGCAGAAGTTAAACTAGCTCCCCAAATATAAAAACGGGTTCTTGAGAGCTGCCAAAGAAAGGATTCAGACAAGTGGAGTTGATAAAATCTGTTTTGTTTTTTGTAGCCGGTTTTGATTGAGGGAAAAAATTTTCCTAAAGGAATTAAAACGTTTTTTTTATTCCAAAATTTAGTTAGAATAGATTGTTCGGATTGGGTTGGATGCCTTAAAATATCTACAGATTTTATCTCTGAGAACAGTTACTGTGTGCTTTCACCTTCATTTAAAGTAAATAGAAAAAAGGCAAAAGCACATAATTGTGTCATGATTCCTGGACTGGTTGAGAGAATGTGTTGCTCAGAGGGCTTTGCTTAAACACCATTGTAATAACAGTCAATAAATTATTAATTTAATATTACCATTGGCATCCATTTTCTTATCTGTTTCATTTTTAATATTGTGACAGCCACATGAGGAAGGTGTCTAGGGGTCCCTCTCAGTCTTCACCTGGTCTTACTGAAACAGAGTTTGATTTTAAACACACAATGTTTTGAGCACCCCCTTGGTGAATCCTTGTTCACCGCTTTCCAATTATAAGGCAAAGAAACAGGCTTTCTTAGGTTTAAAGAAGAAAGGTGACATTTATTAAAACTTAAACTAAAAACTCTAATTCAGTTAACGCCTACAGATACATGCCGCGCCCCATGCTAGCATGCATACGCAATACGCACATGCAACTAGAGATGGAAAAGAGCAGAAGAAAAATAAAGTGGAAAGGTTTGAGGCGATATCTGGAGAGTGTTTTTTGTTACTGTGCTTCGAGCTCGCTTGCTTTTAGGTGGATCTTGTTTCTCGTTGGAGCCCTGTATTCTCTCAGGGTTCATAT